>NC_080029.1:26394677-26703306 GCF_030020395.1 Manis pentadactyla
ACTAACTCTTCTGCCCCACAACGAGCCTCCTCTTTCCTGCTCTGACTCCTCGCTTTAAACACCTGGCCTTTCAAATTAGGCATGAGCTTGTAAAAATACTACAGTGAGAAAGGTCTTTATGACAACTAACGGCGTCTCCAGTTACCACCTCAGTCAGTTGTGCCAAAAACCGAATAAAAGAGGCTTATTAATAATTTACAGTGGAACAGCAATAAAATAAACAAAATGTACACACTTGACCATGTTTAGTATAAACTGTATAGTTTGTAGACTAGTGAATGGGAAGGAGAAGAGATACCAGCTTTGGTAAATCTCTCTTTGGCAAGGCTGCCCAATTTCAACACTGGCATTTCATCATAATAGCTAACAGTTACTGACTGATTACTAGGTGCCATGTACTAGACGTCCTCGCGGTACCTTGCTGTGCACCGACCCCTGTAACCTGAGCAAACCCTCTGAGGTAGGTTCTGCTGTTTCCCCCATTCTACAAAAGAGAAAACTAAAATCTAGAGAGGGTGCGCAATTAGACAAAAGTCACATATCTTCTAAGTGGCAGGGCCACGATTAGAACAAGCGTATATGGTATATTCTTTCTAAATATGGCTGAATTTGAGTCCTTACAGTAGTGGTGCCTCACTTACTCCTTACCATTACTCACAGAGGCTGATACTGTTACACTCCCTTTCAGAGATGGAGAAACTAAGGCTCAGAGGGGTTTGGTAAGTAATTGCTAAGTTCACATAACAGTTGCAGAACTGGTACTCTTGTCTTAAAATCCATTTTCTAGTTTGGAAACCAATAGGGAAACAGTCCTAATTACCCTTAATTATTCGGGATTGTTGAAAGTAATATCAGATACAGACCATAAATTCTGAATACAGTGATTATACAGGCAGCAATTACACCAAACTACAGTAGCTTTTCCTTCTTTCTCTTAAATTTTATTTCCCGTGTGTTACCCTTCACCAGAGGAGAGTAATGAAATAAAGCAAAGAAACATCATCCTCAGTCAGTTTTGTGTCTTAGCAGGTACAGTGTACAGTAAAAGGTGGCATGAACATGAAACCAATTTTGGACTCTGGGTAGGTTTTGTTTTTCATATAACATTCATTCCTTATTTCATGAATAAACCAAGACATGGGAGCCCTTGTAATTTCTTTCTACACACAAAGCAGAGCAGCACTATTAATGTACTTTGAGAGAACAGCAGAAGTGACCACTACTTAAATAAGAGATTACATAAGGAATAAGAAAACTCTTTAAAGCTTCTCATCTATTTTTCCAGAAGATTCCTGCTAAACAAATAACCTGTCTCTATTAGGTAATAACAACCTAGCCCTCTACTTTCAATATTCTATTCTCATTTTTGTGGTTTTTGTCTAGAAGACACTTGTACCAGTACCACAACTACTCCAACCCCACCCACCTCTGTCTCCCTAGCACGTACATTGCTAATAAATAATTAAACAATTTAGGGCTCATTCAGATATGGCCTCAGAATCTTCCTTACATAGTCCTTCAGGAAGCAACCACCAATCAATCAGAAGTAACAAGAGAGATGATCTATTTTCAATTCCTGTTCTAGAACACTGCTATCCAACAGAATATATTGTGATGATGGAAATGTTCTATACTCTGCACTGTCCAACAGAGTAGCCACTAGCTATATGTGAAATGTGGATGGTATGACTAAAGCACTGGTTTTAAAGTGTAGGTAGTGGTTACCTTATCAAAACACCTCTAAAGCCTTTATGCCTGGCTCAAGTTTAGTCCAAGCAAATTATCTCTCAATGAAATACATTAAGAAAGACTCTGCTCCTTATGTTCAGCTTCTAAGTTTTTTTCTAGGATGGGCAGAAGTTGTCAAACTAAAATGGACCAATCATCAGTTTTGGCTCTAGAAGCACCTTGTTTTAACCAGGGAAGACCTAAGGGAAGGGCAAGTCTCTCAACACTGGACCAGACTTTAAACTCTACAAGCCAATTAAAGTTCACACCTGGATGTTTCTTCCCTAAGAAGGACAGAGGGATGATGAATATGGCTGTCACCAGGCTGCAGCTGCTTCTCCATCTATATTTCTCCAGGAAACACAACAAAACTAGCTTTGATCAGATGAAGAGAAAATGGCACTTGTATATACCTGACTCGCAATGATTAACGTTTCACTGTTAAAGAATTTTAAACAAAGACAGACTTAAAGCACATAAAGATGTAGCATTAGTCATAAAATAGCTGACTTATCATTTTAGTTAGGAGTATTAGGCTATTAAGATAGAGACTGTGGCTATTTGGCCACTTGTCTTCTCTTGGGCTAATAACCAGAGACCATGCTCTAAATCTAGTATGGCCAACTCATGAATTTGTGCCATTCATCACAAAGGGGTCTGGAAGACAGATGGCATAGTTTAACTCAAACCTATCCTAACTATTGAAATGATGCCTCAAAGAATATGCCTTATGGATAATGGGTATCAACATCTTTATAAGACATTACACACATATAAGAACCTTCTAAGTCTGCGTTTGGATCTCCAAAATGTTCTATCATCAACAATTTTTATGCAAACATGAAACCATTCAGATTCTCCTATATAATATTAGTAATAACAAAGTCATATTAGCACTAATGATGGTTAAATTTAATGAACACTGTTTTTGCCAGACATTGTTCTAAGTGCTATAGATATATATTTAACTCTTTGAAGTTCTAGACAGCTGTGTTAGGTACAATTATTGCCCTCATCTGTAGATGGAGAAATTGAGGTTGAGAGGCAAAATAACTTGCTCAAGAACAAATAATTGTTACGTGTTGGCCCTAGTTTCAGTTCCTGGTGTGCTTGATGCAAAATTTCCCAATCTCGTAGTTTTAACTACAGTGTTACTCCCACTGCCTTGTCTCACTGAGCCTGGAGGTTACAATCCCATTTGTGGACCAGCAGCACCCGAGCTTGTTAAAAATAGACTCTCAGCCGAGCCTCAGTGCCAGAGAACCAAAATCTGCATTTGACAAGATCCACAGGTAATTCTCCTGCATCTTAACTTTTGAGAAGCACTTCTTACAAGGGAAGGTAGAAAGGGAAGAGGAGACAGGCAAGAGGACCCATTAAATGGTTCTCCCTAAAGCTCAGGGGATCTTCCCCAAACTAGCAGAAATGCTCTCATGGGGTGAGGAGCAAGATACAAAACAGCCAAGGGGCAGGGGTAGCAAAAATAATTCTACCAGGAACTTTACTATTTCTCAGTGTTATCTGGATGCTCAAATATTAACATGAGTAATTGGTAAATATGCCAAGGATGCAAAAAATGGATAAAACAGTTTAGAACAAGCTTTAGAAAATTCCAAGTCTACTTGTTATGTTCCCATGAGAAACAGTGGTCATTAAAAATAAACCAAGACATTTAAACTGAAAAACAATCAGCTTGTTAAATATTCTTCCACCCCTGCCTTTCTCTAGCTGGTTGGTTAAGTGAATGATGGCCTGTGGGAAAATCCAGTCACAGGACCCACCACTGCCTAAGCCTTGGGGCCTGCTGGCAGACGCTTCACCCCTTGCTCTCCTCAGCTGCCGCCTCCTCTCCCTCTGCCCCCACTCTCCTTGAGTGGCTTATCCAGAGGTTCTACTCCCGCTCCCTTCTTCATGTCCATTGCCACAATGACCTCAGTGCATTTTTCTTTTAGTACCAAAACACTGTTTATTTTAGAGCCAGTCTTCCGAATAAGGCAGGTGAGCAAATAACTGGATGTGTGGGGTAGGGACACATTGCATGAATTCCATCTAGACAGGTGTTTAAATTACAGGGGGAATAAATACAGGTGATGGATTGAAAGGGGGTAGGAGAACACAGATAGGGAGGCCAATTTCCGGCGGCTTGCCTGCCCAAGTGTTACTGCTCATTACTGCTGTTTGCTAAAAGTAGTGCTGCTACCAGAGCTGTAATTAAAATATGATGGTACTGCCCTGATAGCTTCTCTGAATATACACCCACCACCCATCCAAACTCATAACCTTTTGATATCCTAAGAGTATCTGAGGCCAGGCCTATCTAGATCACTGTTGCTCTAGTTGGGGAACACAAGAAAAGCTGCAGTCCTGAATGCTCAAAAGAAGTCCAAAGCTCCAATATAATTCAATAAATATTTACTGTGTTGCCTGGTATAGGTAAGGCCTTGGATAAAGTCCTAAGGACATACACAGATTAAAATGTGGTCCCTGCCCTCAAGCCATGAAGGAATTGGTAATTTAGTGAGACAAGACACCTAGATAAAGAGCAATAAGTATGGCCTCCAGAATGTGCTAACTGCCATAATAAAGTACTCAGGAAATTCAAAGAAGGTGTCTGAATTGGGCCTAAAAGCAGAGGTGGAAGGACTGGTGTATGTAGGGGTGGTGGTGGTTCCTAAGTGAAAAGAAAAAGCCTAAGCAAAAATGCAGAGGCAGATAAGCAAAAGAACATCTGAGACAGAAAGTAATTTAGTTAAAATTTAGAGCTTAAGGAGGTCCTTGAAAGCGAGACTAAAGACCCTGCTCTTGATCTAGTAGACAATAGTTAGCTTGCTCAAGGTTTCTGATAGAGCAATGTTATGTCAGAACTGTGGTATAGGTGGATAATCTAGTGCTGTTCTATAGGACTGGGCTGAAAGGGGCTAATAGGGCAAGTGTAGACCAATTGAGAGTCACAACAGTCAGGCAAGAGGTAATAAGGCTGGGATGCAGGGCACACTAATGCTGGTCTCCCTGCATTTCCCTCCTAGGCTGCTGGGCCTTGCAACTAGAGAACTGCATTTCTAATCTGATGATAAAAGCTCTTGAGTTCATGTGGTGATTGCTCATATTTTGTTTCTGGAGTAAGCCCTCTGTTGGATTACATCTTCTCATGCAACTGGTAGGACAAGATGGCACTGCCTGCTCTTTAAGAAGGGAAGATCAAAGAGTTGGTATTTGAGACCAGCTTTGTTCCAGGGCCTTATGGGAAAACAATTTCCTTAGATTTATCTTTCCATGCCTCTCTTTAACAGTAAATGGTTTGAGGCCCAAGATTAGGGGATGAGTCTGGGGGAAATGTGCCAGGAGTACAACGTGATGGCTGGGGGTTAAGCCTTAGGCCTGGTGGCTCAAAGACCACTTTGGATCATATACTAGCTAGCCCAAGTCACCAAAGCTAGAAATTCCACTCAGGATTTTGGAGCCAAAAATCTTATAGTAATCTGGCCTGGCAGACCCTCTCTGGGCATTTTCTCCTGAATCTCAAAGTAGTGACTATGGGATCTTGGATTCCAGCCACAGTTCTTTATCAATCAGTGTCTAATGATGATGTGTGCAGTAACTTCCGGCTCTACTACGGAATGACAAAACAAAACAAACTGACATTTAAGGATGGTGAGGGTTTTAGGAGATATTTGAAAAGACAACACAGGTAATGAAAAATAAGATGCCAGTATCCAATGTGCGACCTGGCACCCTCCAACAGATCAGTCATAAGCTGGCTATCTGCTTCTGTGTATGCCTGTGCAATCTAGTCCCTGAAGGACAAGACACTCTCTACTCATAACAGACCACAGAATTCTACATATTTATAGATATGGTTTGTCTACAAATGCAGTGGTAACAACTGTCAGCTGCCTGGGCCTTGAGGATTTTCATGTGAATTTCACCTTTCTTAACACAGTATCAAGGTTTATCATTGCTGCCTAGGAAAACAAAACCAGTGAACATATATACAGCTATGCCAGGAGAGACAGGAAATTTCCCCCAACCAGCTTATTCGGTTTTTTATCATTGGCCCTAGGAAGGTCCTTAAAACACTTCAGCACAGTAGGATCCTGAAATCTTGTTGCTTTACACTTTGCTTCCTAATGTCAAATTATTTTTCATAAAAGATCTCCCTCAGCTGTAAAGGATTCCTGCCATAAAACTGCTTCAAGAGCAGAGCGGTTGAAGAGCTTCATGCCTGTTCATGTTGTATTGTAACTGCAGGTTTTTTTGACTATCTTGCCCCACAAACTACATGCTCCTTTAAGACAGGGACTGTACCTTATTTACTGTCATATCCCTAGATCTTAGCCCAGTATGCATAAAAGCATTTATATAGTAAATGAAGTGGGTTCCATCTACTCCCAAATAGACACACACGTATGCACATACCTTGCCTCAGCTACTTTCAACAGTGAGTAGAAAAATGATTGTCACTGTAAGGCTAGCAAGGAAATTAAAGGCTCCAAATTACCTCTTTTTACAAATACCACAAGGGAGGAACTGCTCTGGAATAAGGGGAAATAAAATCATCAGTGCCTAAAATAGAAATACCATTTGACCCAGGAATTCCTTTCCTAGGAATTTACCCAAAGAAAACAAGTTCTCAGATTCAAAAAGACATATGCACCCCTATGTTTACTGCAGCACTATTTATAATAGCCAAGATATAGAAGCAACCTAAGTGTCCAACAGTAGATGAATGGATAAAGAAGTGGTACATATACACAATGGAATATTATTCAGCCATAAGAAGAAAACAAATCCTACCATTTGCAACAACATGGATGGAGCTAGAGGTTATTACGCTCAGTGAAATAAGCCAGGCGGAGAAAGACAAGTACCAAATGATTTCCCTCATTTGTGGAGTATAACAACAAAGCAAAACTGAAGGAACAAAACAACAGCAAACTCACAGACTCCAAGAAGGGACTAGTGGTTACCAGAGGGGAGGGGTGAGGGAGGGTGGGTAGGGCAAGAGGGAGAAGGGCATTGAGGGATATTATGATTGGTGCACATGGTGTGAGGGGGGTCATGGGGAAGACAGTGTAGCACAGAGAAGACAAGTAGTGACTCTGTGGTATCTCGCTACACTGATGGACAGTGACTTCAATGGGGTATGGGGGGGACTTGATAATATGGGTGAATGTAGTAACCACAATGTTTTTCATGTGAAACCTTCATAAGTGTGTACATCAATGATACCTTAATAATAAAAAAAAAATCATCAGTGCCTAGAGTGAGAGATAAGTGTTGCTCTTGCTAGTGCCCTACATCATTTTAGAGATGATTTCTGCCTGCTCTTTAAGCCTTGGGCAAGATTCTCAAATGGGTGAAATAACAGCTGTGACATACAGATTTTGTTCCTTGTCTGCACAATGTATATACTGTACTTGCTTCTTCTTGGCACCAAAACTGCAACAGGCAGTTGAGACCCATTTGAGATTCACTTAGTTTCACTAAGGCTGTTTGCAAATTTCATGTTTCTTATTTACCAACATGGAGATGAAAATTCAACATAAAAGAATTAATAATAGATTAATGAGTATGCAAATCAGTGACACAGCATTCCCAAAGCAGCTTACAGTCTTGGCATAGCTCAATTTCCTCATGATAGACGGTCCATAAAATCTTAGACAAATCTTGTCTGATGAGGTTAAGTGATGGGGTTCACAAGAGTATTTCATTAATCCACCAAATGTTTATCAGACATCTACTTTGTGGCATTCTTTTGAGTGTAAGGATAGAACAATGAAAAAAAAATACTTGGCCTCATGGAGATTATAGCTTACTGGGGGGATATCACGGGAATACATAAAGCATGTGTAAAGCAAAATGGTCACAAATTTAAAGCAATCATTTTTGGCCAAATTACTGATATTAATGGCTATATGCTACCTAAAAGTTTTCAGAGATTCTTAACTTTGAGACCATGGATCCACTAGGCATCCATGCTTCTCTTGAAGCATAGTTGTGGGGGTGTCTAGGAACTGTCTAGGAACCCTCTGAAATTAATGCAGGTTTCTAAGTTTGAGCATGCAATTTTTTTTCAGGAGAAAGAATATAGCCTTCATTCAATTCTCAAAGGGATCTTTGACTCTAATAAGATTAATAATCACTCAGACTGTTGCGAAGATAAATTTGTCAAATCTACATTCATACTGCACTCAGAACTACACCGATATCTTGAGAATAATGTTCTCTGTGTCATTCATATAAAAAGGCTCATCAGAATATGACTGGATCAATTGAGCATGGCATGGTCACTTCATTCCCCGACCATGGGGTTCTGAATGATATGGAATACAGAAACGCAGTGGCCAGTCCTTCTGATTGGTTTTGGTGTATGTTGCTGGAACAAAAGGCAATCCTTGAATAGGAAGCACTAGCAGCAAGATCTGATCCACTCAGAAGAAAAGGAACATGAAGTGTCAGGTGTGCACTTATTGCAAAATTTTCAACACTGGAGAAATATTAGAGAATATAGTCTATTCTCTATAGTCAAGAACATGAAAGGAATCATCCTTAAACATATACTTTTTAACCATTCTTCAAAGGTACTTCCTGAACATGCATTACATCATTAGCCAGAACAACCAATGTTTTAAGCTGCAACAACCAACAAGTTTTAAGGGGGCTTCAACTCCTTTATGAATTCCTGGATGCTGATAAATGAACCTCAAGAAATTTATACTCTAATCACCATTAAATATAAGAGGAGTAATATTATTCAAATTTTAAAAGGGCTTAGGAAAAGTGGGGAAATCTCTGCAGCTCTGATATATTAGCACTAAATTCTCTTGTCAGATCTTCCCTCTGTTGAACATTACCATTTACATAACAGACATACATGTATATGTACTTTAGTGTTCCAAAATGCAGGAGTTCCAGATCAAGATTTTCCAGAGACATTCCTGGGAAACCTAACAAAATGGCCATATTACTTGGTAGTATTTCCAATTCAAACATTCAGTTTTTGTGCATCAGTCGGGGCTGCCACTGCCATGATAAATAGATCCATTCTTATTGCATCTCTGGGGATTAAAAAGGCTGAATTTTGCCTGTTCAAACGATCAGCTTATTTCACCATAAAATAATCTGATGAAGAGTTCATTCAACAAATTACTGATAATCAAGATAGAGCCACTTCTCAACCTGCTTCCGGGAGCAGAAAATCATTTCTAATTATGCCAACAGGAAGTTCAATTCCTTCCCTCTCTCTGTAGGCTCAAGCACAGGCTTGGCTGTAAGTCTGAAGCAGTGTTGAGCTCCGTCATTTCAGTCTGATGAGAGGTTAGAGTCCTGATTCAAACAGGAATCAGAAAAACAGACTCTGAGGAAAAGAGTCGAGAGTCAGACAGATGTGAGTTTTAGTCCTGGTTCAGTCAGTCACTTATCATTTGTGTGACCTTTGCAGAGTCACTTATTCTTTTAGCTTCTATTTTCTTCATCTGTGAAAAATAAGTATCTTCCTCATAGAGTTAGAGAGAGAGTGCACATAAAATGCTAAGCACAGTGCCTGGTACAAAGTAGATATTCAATTAATGTCAGCTGCTTTAATATGAAAGGCAGGTGTGGTATTGTCAGTGAAAAAAATGGAAGAGCAATAGTTTAAAAAAAAGAAGACAGAAACCAACAAAACACAAAAGAGAAATTCTTTTCAATTTAGCATGTG
Source organism: Manis pentadactyla (assembly GCF_030020395.1). Classification (NCBI taxonomy): domain Eukaryota; kingdom Metazoa; phylum Chordata; class Mammalia; order Pholidota; family Manidae; genus Manis; species Manis pentadactyla. Next base: position 26,404,105 of record NC_080029.1, read on the forward strand.
ATAAGTGCCTACCAAGTGCAATGGTGCTATGCTAGGCGATGGGTTAAAAAGAACTGCCACCAAGTTGTTTATAACTCAACAGGAAAGGAGAGTTGCAAAGTAACTGTAATAGATTTATGATAGAGAGTGACTAATGGAAGGGCTAGAGTATTGAGAATGGAAAGATGACTTCTGGCTAGGGCAGCAGAGAATTCATTCATTCATTTATTTAAAAACTATGTATTAACATATACTATATCCCAGGCTGGAAAAAAATTGGTGAAAAAATGGATATGGGTGCCATTCTCAATTGAGTATATTATCATGCAGTAGAATCAGTACATTTACTGAGTACTACCCGTATGAGTAAGGTTCTGAGGCAGCAAAGGACACTGACCCCAAAGAGCTCACTGTCTATTGAAAGAGACAGCTACCTGGAAATACACAGTGTGATGAGTTTTGAAATGGCACACATACAACGGCAGTAGCAACTTCACTGAGAGTGGATGGATGCATGAGGTCAGACACGGTGACTGGGAAACATGTGCCCTGAGAAGACAGCATACACTAAGGCATGGAGGCTAACAGAAATTCTGGGAGAGCTGCACAAAAACACGTGTGATGGTAGGGAGACAGGCTGGAGAAGGAGCTTGGAGCCAGATTCTAAATAAAGGCTTTGAATAACATTTAAAAGCTTGACCTTCACATTGTAGATAACAGGAAGTCCCTTTGAGGTTCATGAGTTACAGGAGACTTATTATCAGACTTGGGATTTAGAAAGGTTCCTTTAGAGCAAAGCCTAGGGTGAACAGAAAGAGACTGGATGGGAGACCATTTAAGAGGTAATTGCAGCTGTCCAGCTGAGAGATAATTAAGGCCTTAAGCAGGAGAGCAGATGTGAGAGTGAAACAAAGAAGAGTATCAGAGACATTATAGAGTCAGAATCAACGAGGCTTGGCAATTGCTTAGACATAGAATGAGGAAGCAAAGAGACAATGATTAATCAAAACCACCATACCTAAATCCCCAGGAGAATTACGGTGTCATCAATACAGAGAGAACAACAAATAGGTTTTAGATACATTGAATATTTCAAAAAATCTGTTCAGGAGGGGGCGGAAGATGGCGGTGTGAGTAGAGCAGCGGAAATCTCCTCCCAAAACCACATATATCTATGAAAATATAACAAAGACAACCCTTCCTAGAATAAAGACCAGAGGACACAGGACAATATCCAGACCACATCCGCACCTGAGAGAACCCAGCGCCTCGCGAAGGGGGTAAGATACAAGCCCTGGTGGAGCGCCCATCCCCCCAACTCCTGGCAGGAGAAGAATAGGCAGAGCGGGAGGGAGACGGAGCCCAGGACTGCCGAACACCCAGCCCCCGCCATCCGGGCCAGAGTGCAGACACAGTACATGCGCAGGGGGCCCTGGATACTAGGAAAACAGGGCAGCAAGAACAGTGAGCGGGCACCGGAGGCCGGGCGCTGGAGGACACCAGAAAAGCGAGCGACCTTTTTTTTTTTTTTTTTTCTGTTTTGTTTTGGCGAGCGCTTTTTGGAAGTCTTAAAGGGATAGGGACCCCAATACTAGGGAAACAGGGCAGCAAGACCGGTGAGCAGATGCCTGAGGCTGGCGCCGGAGAATAAAGAAAAACAAGCGGCCACATTTTTTTTTTTTTAATTAAATTTTTTTCTTTTTTTCTTTTGGTGGTCGTTGTTTTGTTTTGGCAGGTGCTTTTTGGAAGTCTTAAAGGGGCAGGACGGGACACCTAATCCAGAGGTAGGGAATCTGGGGATCTCTGGGCACCCCTAAACCCTGGGCTGCAGGGAGCAGGGAGGCGCCTTAAGGAGATAAATAGCCTCCCAGCCGTTCCCCCTCCAACGCGATTCCACCACTTTGGAGTAGCTGCCCGAGCCAGGCCACGCCCACAGCAACAGCGGAGATTAACTCCATAGCAGCCGGGCAGGAAGCAGAAACCCTGTCTGCGCGCAGCTGCGCAGCACAAGCCACTAGAGGCCGCTGTTCTCCCAGGAGAGGAGGGCCACAAACCAACAAGAAAGGAAGTCCTTCCAGCCGTCACTCGTCCCAGTTCTGCAGACTATTCCTATCACCATGAAAAGGCAAAGCTACAGGCGGACAAAGAGCACAGAGACAACACCAGAGAAGGAGACAGACCTAACCAGTCTTCCTGAAAAAGAATTCAAAATAAGAATCATAAACATGCTGACAGAGATGCAGAGAAATACGCAAGAGAAATGGGATGAAGTCCGGAGGGAGATCACAGATGCCAGAAAGGATATCACAGAAATGAAACAAACTCTGGAAGGGTTTATAAGCAGAATGGATAGGATGTAAGAGGCCATTGATGGAATTGAAACCAGAGAACAGGAACGCATAGAAGCTGACATTGAGAGAGAGAAAAGGATCTCCAGGAATGAATCAATATTAAGAGAACTGTGTGACCAATCCAAAAGGAACAATATCCGTATTATAGGGGTTCCAGAAGAAGAAGAGAGAGGAAAAGAGATGGAAAGTATCTTAGAAGAAATAATTGCTGAAAACTTCCCCAAACTGGGGGAGGAAATAATCGAACAGACCACGGAAATACACAGAATCCCCAACAGAAAGGATCCAAGGAGGACAACACCATGACACATAATAATTAAAATGGCAAAGATCAAGGACAAGGAAAGAGTTTTAAAGGCAGCTAGAGAGAAAAAGGTCACCTATAAAGGAAAACCCATCAGGCTAACATCAGACTTCTCCACAGAAACCCTACAGGCCAGAAGAGAATGGCATGATATAGTTAAATACAATGAAACAGAAGGGCCTTGAACCAAGGATACTGTATCCAGCACGACTATCATTCAAATATGATGGTGGGATTAAACAATTCCCAGACAAACAAAAGCTGAGGGAATTTGCTTCCCACAAACCACCTCTACAGAACATCTTATAGGGACTGCTCTAGATGGGAGCACTCCTAGAAAGAGCACAGCACAAAACACCCAACATATGAAGAATCGAGGAGGAGGAATAAGAAGGGAGAGAAGAAAAGAATCTCCAGACAGTGTATATAACAGCTCGATAAGTGAGCTAAGTTAGGCGGTAAGATACTAAAGAGGCTAACCTTGAACCTTTGGTAACCACGAATTTAAAGCCTGCAATGGCAATAAGTACATATCTTTCAAGAGTCACCCTAAATGTTAATGGGCTGAATGCACCAATCAAAAGACACAGAGTAAAAGAATGGATAAAAAAGCAAGACCCATCTATATGCTGCTTACAAGAAACTCACCTCAAACCCAAAGACATGTACAGACTAAAAGTCAAGGGATGGAAAAACATATTTCAAGCAAACAACAGCGAGAAGAAAGCAGGGGTTGCAGTACTAATATCAGACAAAATAGACTTCAAAACAAAGAAAGTAACAAGAGATAAAGAAGGACACTACATAATGATAAAGGGCTCAGTCCAACAAGAGGATATAACCATTCTAAATATACATGCACCCAACACAGGAGCCCCAGCATATGTGAAATAAATACTAACAGAACTAAAGGGGGAAATAGACTGCAATGCATTCATTCTAGGAGACTTCAACACACCACTCACCCCAAAGGAGAGATCCACTGGGCAGAAAATAAGTAAGGACACGGAAGCACTGAACAACACAGTAGAGCAGATGGACCTAATAGACATCTATAGAACTCTACAACCAAAAGCAACAGGATATACATTCTTCTCAAGTGCACATGGAACATTCTCTTAGACATAAACATGACTGACCTCTTCTTGAACATATCTCCCCAGGCAAGGAAAACAACAGCAAAAATGAACAAGTGGGACTATATTAAGCTGAAAAGCTTCTGTACAGCAAAAGGCACCATCAATAGAACAAAAAGGAACCCTACAGTATGGGAGAATATATTTGAAAATGACACATCCGATAAAGGCTTGATGTCCAGAATACATAAAGAGCTCACACGCCTTAACAAACAAAAAACAAATAACCCAATTAAAAAATGGGCAGAGGAACTGAATAGACAGTTCTCCAAAAAAGAAATACAGATGGCCAACAGACACATGAAAAGATGCTCCACATCGCTAATTATCAGAGAAATGCAAATTAAAACTACGATGAGGTACCACCTCACACCAGTAAGGATGGCTGCCATCCAAAAGACAAACAACAACAAATGTTGGCGAGGCTGTGGAGAAAGGGGAACCCTCCTACACTGCTGGTGGGAATGTAAGTTAGTTCAACCATTGTGGAAAGCAGTATGGAGGTACATCAAAATGCTCAAAACAGACCTACCATTTGACCCAGGAATTGCACTCCTAGGAATTTACCCTAAGAATGCAGCAATCAAGTATGAGAAAGATCAGTGCACCCCTATGTTTATCGCAGCACTATTTACAATAGCCAAGAATTGGAAGCAACCTAAATGTCCATCGATAGATGAATGGATAAAGAAGATGTGGTACATATACACAATGGAATACTACTCAGCCATAAGAAAAGGGCAAATCCAACCATTTGCAGCAACATGGATGGAGCTGGAGGGTATTATGCTCAGTGAAACAAGCCAAGCGGAGAAAGAGAAATACCAAATGATTTCACTTATCTGTGGAATATAAGAACAAAGGAAAAACTGAAGGAACAAAACAGCAGCAGAATCACAGAACTCAAGAATGGACTAACAGGTACCAAAGGGAAAGGGACTGGGGAGGAGGGGTGGGTGGGTAGGGAGGGATAAGGGGGGGTTGAAGTAGGGGGGGTATTAAGATTAGCATGCATGGGGGGGTAGGAGAAAAGGGAGGGCTGTACAACACAGAGAAGGCAAGTAGTGATTCTACAACATTTTGCTATGCTGATGGACAGTGACTGTAAAGGGGTTTATAGGGGGGACCTGGTATAGGGGAGAGCCTAGTAAACATAATATTCGTCATGTAAGTGTAGATTAGTGATACCAAAAAAAAAAAAAGGGCAGTTCCTGTGTGGTAACCTCCAGTGGGTTCTACACAAGGGTATAAAGGGCATATAAAAGTGTAGGCAAAGGGTCTATTTGTGTTTATACAGAGGATCAAAGCCTAATTGGGCTACCCCAAAAATGAACTAAGATATGATATGAAAGAGAACTTCCAACATCAGCACTCTCTGGAAGACTCATGCCAGAAGATGATCATCAAAAAACCCCAACAAAGATCCACGCACTGCTACAGCTGTAGATGCACTCATCCCACCAGTTCCTGGACTTGCCATGGGAATGAAGGAGATATCTAAGCTGGCCTGTGCATACAGTAAAACAACAAATTTGACTGGATCTATATTGTTGGAGCTCAACCAAGAATTAGGAGAAGTGCAAATTGTAGCGCTCCAAAATCTTACAACTACAGACCATTTACTGTTAAAAGAACATAAGGGATGTGAACATCCCCCAGGGATGGGTTGTTTTAATTTGTCTGATTTCTCTCAGACTGTTCAAGTTCAGTTGGACAATATCCACCATATCATAGATAAGTTTTCACAAATGCCTAAGGTGCCTAACTGGTTTTCTTGGTTTCACTGGAGATGGCTGGTAATTGCAGGTATGCTTTGGTTATGTAACTATACTCCTATTATGTTAATGTGTGTGCGCAATTTAAGTAGTAGCTTAAAACCTATACATGCTGAAGTTACTCTACAAGAAGATATGTCAAAGAAATAATCAATCTTCCCATGTTTTCTGCCGCCTGCTACTTCTATAGCTTTTCTTCTTCCTTCCTAATTACAACCCTTAAATAGAATTCGTGCCTCATATCAAATTTACTGAGTATCATAATTCTTCCAAGTGGTAAAGATACCTCAAGACAAATGCTGGGCATAGAAGCTACAGGGCATAAATATGCAAAGAAATAAAAAGCTAACCATTTCAAACAATAAGGCTTCTCTCTCACTTACCAACTTTACATTTCCCTGTATGGCCCCAGAAGATGACTGGTTAGCCAGAGACGGTAAGATTCCTTAAGGGAGGAACAACCTAAGACAGGCACAGTCGCAGGGGGGTCATCAGGTGAGAAATTGGGGATCAACAGAGGTGAGGCTTAGAACCTCACCCCCCCTGTTCTGAGAGAAATCTTCTGCATACGTGGATGTTTTATTGCCCTTGTCTAGCTTGGATTAACACATAGTCTACAGGCACACACCTGATCATCTACATTTGCTCTCTTACAACACTAAACTATGTTTTCTACCTTTATCTTGTATCTACCTACCACTTCAGCATTTTATTAAAAATAATAATAATAAAGAGAGAAATGTGGTATCCACATATAAATCAAGTATAAAAATCAAATGAGTATTCATATTTGAACTGACTGTTTATAGTTCATAATGCATGAGCAAAACTGAAAGTTTCTGTGATGACTTCCCTTGTACTGTTCACTATGTAACTTATTCACTATGTAAGAATTTGTTCTCCATGTAAGAACTTGTTTGTTATGCCTCAGAAGATTGGAGACTGACAGGGGGGGCGGAAGATGGCGGCGTGAGTAGAGCAGCGGAAATCTCCTCCCAAAACAACATATATCTATGAAAATATAACAAAGACAACCCTTCCTAGAATAAAGACCAGAGGACACAGGACAATATCCAGACCACATCCACACCTGAGAGAACCCAGCGCCTCGCGAAGGGGGTAAGATACAAGCCCCGGCCCCGCGGGAGCCGAGCGCCCCTCCCCCCAGCTCCCGGCGGGAGAAGAGCAGGCAGAGCGGGAGGGACACGGAGCCCAGGACTGCCGAACACCCAGCCCCAGCCATCCGGGACAGAGTGCAGGGCCCTCGATACTGGGAAAACAGGGCAGCAAGACCAGTGAGCAGGCACTGGAGGCTGGGCGACAGAGGACATAAGAAAAGTGCGCGACCATTTTTTTTTTTGCTTTTTTGCTGCTTTGTTTTGGCGAGCGCTGTTTGGAAGTCTTAAAGGGACAGGGACCCCAATATTAGGGAAACAGGGCAGAAAGACCGGTGAGCAGAGGCCTGAGGCTGGCACCGGAGAATAAAGAAAAACGAACGACCACCTTTTTTTTTTAATTTAATTAAAAAAAAATTTTTTTTTTAATTAAAAAAAAATTTTTTTTTTTGTTTTTTTTTGTGGTCGTTGTTTTGTTTTGGCGGGTGCTTTTTGGAAGTCTTAAAGGGGCAGGGCGGGCCACTTAATCTAGAGGTAGGGAATCCGGGATCTCTGGGCACCCTAACCCCTGGGCTGCAGGGAGCAGGGAGGCCCCTTACGGAGATAAATAGCCTCCCAGCAGCTCCTGCTCCAACGCGACTCCACCATTTTGGAGTAGCTGCCCGAGCCAGGCCACGCCCACAGCAACAGCGGAGATTAACTCCATAGCAGCCGGGCAGGAAGCAGAAGCCCTGTCTGCGCGCAGCTGCGCAGCACAAGCCACTAGAGGCCGCTGTTCTCCCAGGAGAGGAGGGCCACAAACCAACAAGAAAGGAAGTCCTTCCAGCCGTCACTCGTCCCAGTTCTGCAGACTATTCCTATCACCATGAAAAGGCAAAGCTACAGGCAGACAAAGATCACAGAGACAACACCAGAGAAGGAGACAGACCTAACCAGTCTTCCTGACAAAGAATTCAAAATAAGAATCATAAACATGCTGACAGAGATGCAGAGAAATACGCAAGAAAAATGGGATGAAGTCCGGAAAGAGATCACAGATGCCAGAAAGGAGATCGCAGAAATGAAACAAACTCTGGAAGGGTTTATAAGCAGAATGGATAGGATGCAAGAGGCCATTGATGGAATTGAAATCAGAGAACAGGAACGCATGGAAGCTGACATAGAGAGAGACAAAAGGATCTCCAGGAATGAAACAATATTAAGAGAACTGTGTGACCAATCTAAAAGGAGCAATATCCGTATTATAGGGGTCCCAGAAGAAGAAGAGAGAGGCAAAGAGATGGAAAGTATCTTAGAAGAAATAATTGCTGAAAACTTCCCCACACTGGGGGAGGAAGTAATCAAACAGACCACGGAAATACACAGAACCCCCAACAGAAAGGATCCAAGAAGGGCAACACCAAGACACATAATAATTAAAATGGCAAAGATCAAGGACAAGGAAAGAGTGTTAAAGGCAGCTAGAGAGAAAAAGGTCACCTATAAAGGGAAACCCATCAGGCTAACGTCAGATTTCTCAACAGAAACCCTACAGGCCAGAAGAGAATGGCATGATATATTTAATACAATGAAACAGAAGGGCCTTGAACCAAGGATACTGTATCCAGCACGACTATCATTCAAATATGACGGTGGGATTAAACAATTCCCAGACAAACAAAAGCTGAGGGAATTTGCTTTCCACAAACCACCTCTACAGAACATCTTACAGGGACTGCTCTAGATGGGAGCACTCCTAGAAAGAAGATTGGAGACTGACGAAAATTAGGCTTGGGTGGAGTAATGATTGTGCATTGAGCATTGACTCCCCTATACAGAATTTTATTGTTGTTAACAACCATTTGATCAATAAATATGAGAGATGCCCTCACAAAAAAAAAAGAAAAGTACACACTTCCAATGGTAAAATAAATAAGTAACCGGGATGTAATGTATAGCATAAGGAATATAGTCAAGATATTGTAACAGCTTGGTAGGGTGATACCTGGAACCTAGAATTGTCATGTATATAAATGTTGAATCACTATGTTGTACACCTGAAACTAATGTAATGTAATACTGTGTGTCAACTACCCTTCAATAAAAAATAATTATCTACAAAAAAAAATAAAAATAAAAATAAGTTCAAAATATGTTGAATATTTTGGATGTTGGTAATATAGTTAGGTAGAAATGTCTAGCAAGCAGTTGGAAATTTGGACCTGGCACTTAGCAAAGAGGTTCAAACTAAAGATGCCTATTTGGAAGAAATCCACAGACCAGTACCAAATGAAGCTATGGCAAGAGAAAATTTACCCAAGGGGAAATTATAGAGAAGAAAAATAAAAAAGTTTGGCTGCACCCTGGAATTCAGATATATGCAGGACACCTGTGAGAAGCAGGGAGGAGCAGGTGCCAGGCATCACCGTGCATGCTTAAACCAGAGTGCGACCCTGCTGCTGTCAGCTCCACATATTCGAGGTCTATATACCAAAGGCTTTTTTAAAAAATGGTGAAAATGGAATCTACTGTTCAGGGGAAAGAGGAGGTTGAGCTCTTAGAAGAATTGCTGAAGGGCTGGACAAGCTAAGAAAAGTTTTCAAGTAGGAGGTGGTCAATAATAGTGTCATATGCTAAAGATGAATGAGGATTAAAAATAGGTGACCAAAGCTGGCAATTCCAAGTCATCAGCGACCTCTGAGAGACAGTTGGACAAAATGGTAAGAGTGAAAGCCAGACAGCAAGAGTAAGTGTGGAGGGAATTGGGGAGGTGGTACTAGAGGCAGCAAGGGTATATTACTGTGAAAGATGTTTGGACGTATAGGGAAGACAAGAGCTTAAGGAGATGACAGGGCAAATGAAAGGTTGTTTCAGAACAAGAGACCATACAGCAGAGCCCAAGCAACTAAGGAAAACTGGGGTTTTAAAGACTGGAGAGGCATAGAAGAGCTAGGGAATCTGACAGGCTCAGTTGGAACTAAATCCTAGAGCAGGGAAGCACAAGGAGCCAGGAGGAGAATGAGTCTTGAATTAGTCTAAAACCACCCCATTTTACAGAAAAGGAAACCAAGGCACAGGGTGCAACTTGTCCAAGGTCCCACTGACTTGAGAGTAATGTAAATAATACAAAAAAGCACAGTTCTTTCTACCCAGAAAGAATATAGAACCAAAGGAGCTAGACTTGGAAAACCACCACCACATCAGAACACATATGTGCAATAGCTCAAATGTGTACAGATTCTCTAAAGGGGCAGAATAGAGTTTCTGGTGCCAAACGCCCAGGCTCATGATAAACTGTCTGCCTCAATCCTAGAGAACATGGGTAGTCATCTAAAAAATGTAGCTCCCGCTCTGCTAAATTCACCTTCAAATTCGAATTTTTGAAATTCAGATTCACTCAAGGTCCCCTGTGGACCCTGAGGAAATGAGTCTGACTACAGTGGTAGCTGCCAAAGCAAAAGCAATAAAGAATTCCTTTGCTTATGAATGAGTGAGAATGAATAACTGGTGTGAACCAAACATTCTATAGCTCAGGACATGCCCTTCTTTAGGACTAAGAAGTTAAGTGTCAGGGTTAGGAGCAAAAAATGAAACAAATTGAATGGTTTTCTTTTCTACTCTCCATCTAAATGAAAAATGTGAGAAGCAGAAAGTGTTTCCTCCCTCCTATGTATCTGTCAGCACATTTCCAGAGGTCTGGCCACATCCCGGGCACTGGCTGGCTGGGGAACAGAGACTGACACAGCATATTCGTTCGAGTTGGAGCCCTTGCCTGGGTGGTCTGCTGTCGTTCCTCTTAAACTCCCAGGCTGGAAGAGCTGGAGCTGCTCCTAATGATAGCTGAGTCCTGAGATCTCACACTCGCCTGCACAGAGAGGGCCAGTGCTCCCTCTGATTCCCTGCCTCCCACTCATCACCACAGATCCGGGTTAATTCACCACATTCTTCTGTTCACCAAGCAGTAAGCACAAAGGGCTACGTCTGTGCAGACCGCTGTGGTTGTAAAGCACACCTCTCCCAGCATGGAGTGAGATAGTTAGACCTCACACAGAAGCGCCACTCCAGCACCCTGTCAGCTACCATGGGCCCAAGTTGCTTCTAGAAAACCCTGCTTGCAGGGATGTACACATTGATTTCCCAAAAGCTCCCATCCCTAAAAGATAACTAGCCTCTCATGTGCCAAGGGAAAGAACTAAATTTGACCTGCTCCTGCTTGAATTTGTAAGGTAGTTGTTGAATAACCAAATATTAAGAACGTTGTCTCCTTATATTTCAAGCACACAAGGGCTGGCACAAACATTTCTGAAGCAGCCACTTTGTGGGGCAGAGAAAGTCAGCTCCTCTTACATGTTCTAGACCATAAACAGAGTTAAACCTCACCTGAAATAGTGAAAGTAACTTAAGGCAAGTGAGATTGTTTTCAGCCATACAAATTCATAAGAACTGAGCCACAGAGTACTGTTTACTTTTGGCTAAATTCACTGCTCCTCAGCATCTTCACCAGTGACCAGGGAGAAAAAAGGGGTGACACCGCCTCATTGTCCAATCCATCCTCTTCCCAGCTACCTGAGTGATCCATCTAAAAGGCAGGCCGACTATGTCTCTGCAGCTCCCTGTCACCCGTAAGATAGAGCGTGCGTTCCTTCACGGGGCACTCAAAGCTCTCTCTGAATCAGCACTCGCCTTCTCGTCCAGCTTCCAACCTACCTGCTCCCTGCTGACTCCCTGTCCACCAATACCACTAGCCAGCTTGCTGTTTGCCCACATACACATACGCCCAATTTTATTCTGGAGGCTGCGCTACCCCACTTCTTCAGCTGCTCGCCTGCCTACTTTAAGATTCTGTTTAGGTGTAATCTCTTCCAAGAAGGCTGCTTTGGCCTTCTTCTCACTCCCACCCGCAGGCTGGGTTAGGGACCCCTTTTGGTGGTTTTGTATTCCCTAGAAATAGCCCTGATATGCATATTCCATGCCAGTGCTATCATGTGTTTATGCGGCTGGCACCCTTTCTAGACTGTGGTTACTTCATGCCAAGGACTATGTCTTATATATCCCCGTGGCTTAGTACCAAAGACTGGGATACTCTTAAGAGCTTAAGAAAATGTTTTTGAATGAATAAATTAAAACACATTTGAATAAAATTTTTTATGGAGAACACCACTAAAAGGTTTAATGGGCTGTAAAGTTGAAATTAGAGATAAAACAAAATCTTTTTTCTGAACTACCCAAGGATTTCAATTTTTTATGTTCATCTTCCAAAATAGCACAAATAATTAAAAACCATCATTCCTTATTCAGCAGAGTGTCTCTTAACACCTTGCCCAGAAAAGTATATATCATTGCCAGTAAAGATATATCATTGTAAATGAGATGTAATTAAAGCAAAACTCAGAGGAAAATTCATAGCTTTAAATATAGTGAAAAACAAGAATGAGTGGAAATAAAGTTCCCAACTGAAGAAACTGGGAGGAAATCACAAAATAAAGCTAAGAAAACCAGAAGGAAGGAAATAAGTAAAGATAAAACAGGAAAATAACCAATTAGAAACCAGTAAAACAACAGGATGGTAAGTAGATCGAGAATTACCAAAAAAAGGGAAGGGAGAAAGAAAATATTTACTAACGCTAGCGGATATATGAAAGAAGAAAATAAAACACAAAATAGAAATTGAAACTGAGGGAATAAAAGGAAAGAGGAAACAAAAGCACTTAAAGGGATTATTAGACACAAAATTGTCTCTGATGAAACTCAGTTGAAGGTTTCACACCCCAAGTTCAAACAGCAGCACAGAACTCCCACACTTTGTTTAAATGCCCACCTCGCATGGGACAGTGGCAGTGTCACTTGCCTCAGTAAGAAACTATGGCAACTTTCTTTCAAATACAGCTAGGGAAAAAGGAAATGGCTAGTAAACAAATGTACCACCGGAGCCTATATTAAGCCATTAGGACATATTGTTATTTACCAGAAAAAGAATAATAGAAGAATTTTGCAAATTCCAAATTAAGGAATTACTTTCTCTGAGGGGAAGAAGCCAAACAACACAGAGAACTGAGCTTTCAATAACAACATTCCTTTTGGTAACACTGTACATTATCCAAGAGCTTATTTTTTCAAATCAAATCAGAAATCATTTATTATTGAAAGCCTTTTAAGGTTGAAATAACAATACTTTCCAAGTGTATGGCATTTAGACCTTACAAAGAGGTTTTTTGCATACTATCCTCATGACCCTGTTGTATTTTCCCCATCAACAAATAAAGACCCTGAGGTTGAGAGAAGTTGAGTGAATTACCCATGATCACACAGATAGTCAGTGGCAGAAGAAGGCAAGTCTTTAGTGGCTAATCCAGCACTTCCCACCACTTCACCCTGCCTACTACACACTACAGCATCTCCCTCAGCACTGCACCAAGGCACTAAGTACCCTCTTACCAGGACTCTGAAAGTTAAGACTGACATCTATTAGCAAGCTGAGATGCCTACGAATAGGAGTCTGATGGATTTTTAATTCACTGGCCCTGAAGTTCTTCTTAGATGAGCAAGATGGACTGAAGGGGAATGACTTTCCATTTAGGATACAACTACCTAGGATTTTCACAGGATCAGGATCCTGCCATTTTGCAAGCTTTGTAGTCTATCCAATGAGAGGAATTGAAAACTATGTAAACACTAATATTGGTTATGCTTCTTTACTATGATTGCAGAGAAAGTTCTCTAATGTCTTGGTGCTTCTGGCTGCTCATTTGTAAGTTAGAATCACATACTCTCTTCAGTTACCCAGTGAAAAAAGTATAGCACATCACCGGCCTCTTCCTTCCTCATAGCCACTTCCCACTTCAAAATCCCTCCCCATTCTACCATGTCTGTGATACTCTATTTCTTCTTCCCATCATTCTACCACTAACTATCCAACTCCCTTCAAGTCTCATCACTGCCCTTGTAAGAGTGTTTGCTTCCTATTTCACAGGCCTCCTTATCCACTTCCTTCAAATGTTTGGGGAGTTGGGTGAAAAAACTGATTACATCCTCACACACTGGATGAAGCAGAAGTAGAGCTAAGGCTTACCTTTAATTTTATACAGAGAAGGAGGGCACCACCAGGGAGCAGTGTGTTGCCTACTTTTAACATGGGCTTGAAGTAATTTTCAGCTTCACTTTTTTCTAGACTTGGTCATCATTACAGAGTTGCCACCAATTAGGAAATTTGACAAAACAGACAAAAATATAAGTGTGGAGCTCAATTACAACCATTTCTTTGGAGGACTTTGATGTTACTTCGTATTAAGGAAAGGAGATGATATGGTTTCTACTTCCAGTTAAATACCATGGAGAGAATCAACAAGGAGGGCAAAAAGAAAAGTTCTTGTAAGTTTCATCTAACTTCACTGTGTTGTAAGCCTGTTATATTACAATATATTACAATATATATATTACATAAAGTTTCCAAATCCTAGTATCTATTTCCATCCAGCCAGCTTCCAGATGACCTTGACTACATCACTTCTTTCAACCTCAGTTTCCCCATCTGTGTTGGGTAAGGGTGTATCAACATAGTTCATTAATCAGTACCCATAAAACATCCTGAGCTGAAAGGTGGTTCAGGGGGAAAAAAAAAAAAGAAGAATGAAAGAAAGGAAGAAAAAGTAAAAGGCAATGTTAGGGCATTCTGGCAAAAAGATTTATAAGACTAGAACTCCCTGGAAAATTTTACCAAAGCAAGCAGAGTCCTTTAAAATACATATTTGCAGCTGAACATTCAAGTCTGTTTATCCATGAAATAAGTGCACGAGAGTGAGTGGCAGACTTGCTTTGTAATAACTGTAACAGAAATTCATTCCCTTTAAAGTTGAAGAATATTTTCATTCTTGGGCTCAAAACCAACTAATACTCACTCAGCAGGCATCAGGATATGGGAATCAATAAAGACAGGGAAGGACAGAGCAAGTACCCTGTGTTAATCCTATCCTCAGGTCCACAGAGCTCTCTGGCTCCCCAGATGATGCATACCTGCTGGGTGAGGAGACTGATGGGAGTGGACGGAGAATACTGCCTTGCCGCCTGCTTCTCAGCCAGCCGCTGAAGTTCCGCTGTCACCATACTTTGGTTGTACCGTTTGCTGTACGAAGAGCCATCTTCCCCCTCCTTTTGTGTTTTGGCTGCTCCTGAATGCTGCTTGCTCAGATGGCATGAACCTGCTAAAAAAAAGGAAAAGTTTTCACCCACTTAGGAAGCAGCCCTGAAAACCTTAAGAGGATGACCAAGAAATCTCAGCTAACAGACACTTCACTGAATCCTAGCGCTGACAACATAAGGAGCAATAGACTGTCTTCAAATGCTCCCCAAAAGAAAAATAAATAAAATATTTACCATACCCTAGAAACTTCCTACAGCCAAACTGTCACATGCACTTATTAATGTGTTTCTGCTTACTATGAAAACTTCACAAAGAAGAATTTTCATCATATGTAGTAAGGAACAACCAATCCTAGAATTTACTAATCTTGATGAATAGATATTGTGGCTTTGAAACTCATTATATATAATTCTTCCTTTCCTTGTTATGTGACAGTACTTCTCAATAGTCTGCAGCATTCATTGTCAAATCATCCACAATCCCTCTTACAAGGCTCAAGTGGATAATAAGGGACATAGGGATAAAAGCAGAACTGAGCATATTAAGAAAAACAGCAATATTATCATCAAATGACTGGTTTTCCTTTCAGACTTAAATTTTCCTTTCAATAGTATCAGACAGTTCTATTATTTCTGAGCACTGAAATTCTGGCAAAAAGAAATTAAATATAAAATCAAGGCTCATATTTTTTCTATGATAAAAGCCATACATCTCATTGAAAAGAAATAAAAAACCCAGGAAAGTAGAAACATTAAAATGAGTTTCCTGTTTGTCTTATTAATGCTTATATAACTGTGATCATTCTGTATAAACAATTTGGCGACACTACTTTAAAAAAAAAAAACGTTAACTTTCTCATGTTTATCATGTGTACTCACAAAATATTATTTATAATAGATGTACAAGTTACAAAGCATATTATAATAAACTTACAACCCAAGAACCACATTACCAATTAATGTGCATTAACCCATGTGCCCCTCCCCATCCTTTATAGCCCCTTTTCATTCCCATCCTTTTAAAATATATAGTTTTATATTATATATTTATGTGTGTGCTTGTGTATGTATGCAGACAAAATACTAGTTAATTTTTCTTGTTTTTGAGTTCTACAAAAATGGTATCTTACTGTAGTAGCTTCTTGGAACTTGTTTTTGTTATTCAATATCATACATCCAAGATTCATCCTTCCTAAGTATAGCAAAAATTCATTAATTTTATCTGCTGCTCAGCATTCTAGTTTACAAGTACATTACAGCTTATTTTTCTAGTCCTGTCGCCACCATGGGTATTTTGGTTATTTCAAGCTTATTGCCATTATTAACAGTGCAGCTGTGAACACTCTTGCAAACATCTCCTGGTGCACATGTGGAAAAACTCTGATGTATATGCCTAGGAGGGGGATTGTAGGGTTGCAGGGTAGGTCAATTTTCACGTTTATGTGATAATACCAAAGTGGTATTTTTACACACAAAATATAAGAGTTCTTGCTGATTTTCCACTTCCCCTCCAACACAGTATTGTCAATATCTTAATTGTGCCATTTTTTAAGAGGGAGTAAAATTGCATTGTAGACTTCATTTACATCTATCTGATGATAATGATGTTGAGTTTGTTACTTCTTTTCTGATATCACTCATTATTTTTCTTTGTCTTCTTATTGACATATAAGAATTTTGCTTATGTTTTTACTTTTGCTTCCTACTCTAGATCTTAAAGATGATCTTTTTATTCTAGAAGTTTTAAGTTTTGCATCTGAAATTGATTTTATGCATAGTGTGAGGCAGGATCTTATTTCACTTTTTGCCTGTAGAGAGAATGGATTATCCCAGCACTATTTACTGAAAAACCCCTCCTTTTCCATCATCTACAATGCCATCTCTGTCATATATCCAAGTCCCCTCTTTGTATTAAGTCTTAATAAAGGTCACCTCACCTTATTTTTCTTCTTTAGTAGGTTCTTACTATTCTTGGCATTTTGCCTTTCCATTATCACTTTAGGATAGGCTTGTCAAATAAAACAATAGCCCTGCTAAGATTTTGGTTGGAACTGAATTGAATCCAGGGATCAAATTTGCTGAAAACTGAAACATTTATGATATATCTGCAAATAAATGAATTTTATTTCCTCCTGTTTCATCCTCACACTTTTAAACTCCTTGTCTTACTATGCTAGTTCTGACCCCAGTAAAACACTGAAGAGAAGCCATGTTAGAGGCATTCTTCTCTTGCTCCAAACATTAAAGGGAATGCTTTCAACATTTCCCCATTTACACTGATACCTCCTGTAGGATTCTGGCAGATCCCCTTTCAGGTTAAAAGGTTTTTTCTTTTCTTCCTTGTATGCTGAGAGTTATTATCATGAATGAGTGTAGAATTTCATCAGATTCTTTTCCTGCATCTACGAAGGTGATGAATAAGGTTTTTCTCGCAGATATCATTTGTAGACTCCTAATGCTAAGTTCCTCCTGTGTTCCTTAGATAAACTTGCTCATGGTGCCCCACCTCTTTCATAAATTGCTAGATTTGTCTGGATTATATTTTGAGTAAAATTTTTGTATTTAATAAACAAACACAATTACTTGAGGATTACTGTCTCTTTTGCCATTCTCTAAGACAGTTTAAGATTGGAATTATCTGCCCCTTGCAGGACAGTTAGAACTTTATAAAGCTATCTGGGCGTCATTTTTTTGTGAGAAATTTTTAACTACTGTATCAATTATTTTAGTACTTACAAGACTATTCTTCATTTTGAATCATTTTACTTGTTATACCTTCATAGGTGTTTGTCCATTTTATGTTTTTTATTTTATTGGCATCAAGTGGTTAACAGTATTCTATTATTTTTGTTACCTATGCTGTACTTGTATTTTCTGTCTGTTTTCCCATTCCTTATATTATTAACCCATGTCTTCTCTCTCTTCTTGATTGGTCTCACCAGAGGTTTGTCCATTTACTAAGCTTTTCAAACAACTTTTGGCTTTGATACTCTCTACTGTGCTTTATTTTTGAATTCTGTGAATTTTACTCTTACCTTTATTAAGGTTTATGATATTGTTGTTTTTATAATGTCAGAAATAAAATATTTAGCACATTCATTTTCAGCCTTTCTTTTTTTCAAATATAAGTATTTAAAGCAGTAAATTATCCCCTAAATACTTTTATTGGTCTCCACACATTTGGACATGCAGTTTTTGCATTATCATTCAATTCTAATGCTTTTAAATTTATTTCCACTATGATTTCCTCTTTGACTTCTTTTAATTTTGGAATACATGAGGATTTGTTATATAGCTTTTTGTTATTGGCATTCAATTTAACGGCAGTATGAAGACAGAATGTGGCTGTCTGATACCAGTTCTTTGCAATCTGCTGTCTTAGTTTATGATGTAGACATAACTGGTGTTTATAAATATACCATATGTGCCTGAGGTGTTTTCTCTAATTATTTCATACACAGTTCTACATACGATCCATACATAAAGCTTATCATCTTGTTCAAATTCTCTTTATCTTTGCTGATTTTTAAATATGTTTAGTCTATTAATAATTGATTTGAGTGGAAATCTCCCACTAACAGTGGATTTGTAGATTCCTCATGTAGTTGTATCAATTTTTATTTTATACATTTGGAAGTTATTTTATTAGGAACACTCAGAACCGTTTTATCTTTCTGCTGAACTGAACCTTTTGTCTTAAGTAATTGCTCTCTATATCTGAAAGTCTATTTTATCTTGTCTATTTTAGCAGCTATTAATATATCTACACCACCTTTTTTCTGGTTGGTATGTACATGGCATTTCTTTTCTCATCCATTTACTTTCAACCATTCCATGCCCTTATCTTTGGGTGTGTCTCTCTGGTAAACAGCATGTAGTTGGATTTTAAACAAATTAAATCTGCACTCTTCTAGGCAAGTATATTTATTTGATTCTTTACATACTGTAACTTGGTTGACTATCTTTTCAATTTTCATTTCTCTTGCTTTTTCTAAGCTTCTTGCTTATATGCTCTTATTCTTATTCTTATGGGTGTTTTATTCCCCATTCGAACCATTTGTCTTCTTCTCATAGGTTTAGAATTTCCGTATTTTTATTTTTTGTGATGACCTTTGAAATTTGATACTGTCTACTTATCTTTAAAAAGTCTCAAGTTAAATAAAATCTTAATCTCATTCCTAAAATGTTCAATCACCATTGAAAAATTTAACTCCCATCACTTATGGGCTATAATTATTGTTGTCTAAATGTTGTTATTGACAACATATTGTTGTCTACTGCTACTTAAGCCATTCAGAGTATGTGTTCTCCAGCCATGGTGGAAATAAGCTAAAAGGCAATTACATAAAGAATATGCCAGCTAACTAAAAATTAAACAATATATCTATAAACAATTCATGGGTCAAAGAAGAAATCACAACAAAAATTAGTAAATATTTTTAAATCGACTGCTGCTTCTGTTTCCTATTCCTCTATAAAGGAGGGTCTCAAAAAAAAAAAAGGGTTTTGATGATGACACAGGGTACCGGAGACACTGATCTTACTGAAGTTCTTTCAAATGGGAGAAAAAAGTTCAAACCAGAACATTATTTATTATTATTGATTTTAGAAGATTAAATCACAAGAATAATCACCTAGAAATGCATAGACACACATATATGCATACATTCATATGCATGACTTGTTAAAGTGGACCATTTACTGTCTCTGATTCAACTGCATGTTAAAATATCCATTTCATTTGAAATCACTTACTAATTAAGAAATAATAGATTGGATATTACCAAATGCAGCTTAGCTATAATTCACCTTAACATACATATTACTGAAGTGTTTCAAAACTTTATCAATGTTAAGATACTTCCCAAACTAGTCTACAGATTCAATGCAATCCCTCTCAAAATCATCTGCCTATTTTTGCAAAAACTGACAAGCTCTTCCTGAAGTTCATATGAAAATGCAAGAGATCCAGAATAGCCTAAACAATCTGAAAAGAACCTAGTTGGAAGACACACCCTTGGTGATTTCAAAACTTACAACAATGCTATAGCAATCAAGTCAATGTGGTACTGGCATAAAGACAGACATACAGAGCAGTGGAATAGAATTGAGACTTCAGAAATAAACTCTTACACTTATGATGAAATGATTTTTGACAAGAGTGCCAAGACAATTCAACAGGGAAATGATACTCTTTCAACAAATGGTGCTGGATCATCTGAATATCCACATGCAAAAGAATGAAGTTTGATCCTATGCCACAACGTACACAAAAATTAACTCAAAATGGATAAAAGACCTAAATGAAAGAGTCTGAACTATAAAATTCTTAGGAAAAACATACATATAAATCTTTGTGACCTTGGGTTTGTCAGTTTTAGATATGATACCAAAAGAATTAAGCACAAAAGAAAAAATAGGTAAATGAGACTTCAAAAAATTAAGAACTTTTGCACTTTAAGAAAATGAAATGACAACCAACAGAATGGGAGAAAATATTTCTAAATCTAATTTCTAAATGTATCTGACAAGGATTTGTATCCAGAATATACAAGAACACTTACAACTCAATAAAAACAAATATTTCAATTTTAAAATGGGCAAAGGATCTGAATAGACATTTACCCAAAGAAGGTACACAGATGGCCAATAAGCACATGAAAAGATGCTCAACACCATTACTCATTAGGGAAATGCAAATGATAACCACAAAAATGAGACACTACTTCAAACCCATTAACATGGGTAAAATAAAAAAGATAATAATAAGTATTAGGAAGGATGTGGAAAAATTGGAGCTTTCATGCACTGGTGGTGTTAAAATGGTTCGTCACTTTGGAAACACTTTGGAAGTTCCCCCAAAAGAATAAGCATAAAATTACAACAGGACCCAGCAATTCCACTTCTACCTATTCACCCGAAAGAAATGAAAGCATAGGTCCCCTACTAAAACTTATACATGAATGTTCATAGCAGCATTATTCATAACAGCCAAAAAGTGAAAATAATCCAAATGTCCATCAACTGATAAATGGATAAACAAAATGTGGTAGAGACATCCATTGGAATATTATTCAGCCATAAAAAGGAATGAAGTACTGATACAATCTAGAATATTGATGAGCCTTGAAAACATTATGGTAAGTGAAATAAGCCAGTCACAAAAGACCACCAACTATATCATCCCACTTATATGAAATGTCCAGAATAGGCAAATCTATAGAGAGAAAAAGTAGTTCAGTGGTTGCCAGGGGCTGGTGGAAGGAAGAAATGGACAGTGACTGCTAATAGGTATGGGGTATCTTTGGGGAAAATGAAAATGTTCTAAAATAAGATAGCGGTGTTGGGTGCACAATTCTGTGACTAACCTAAAAACCACTGAATTATGCTTTAAAGGGGTGAATTTTATGGCATGTGAATTATACCTCAATAAAGCTGTTAATAAAAAATCGGGAAAAAATGACTGATAATATGGTTTTACCTCATTTAAAATTAGATACCCTATATATATTAGGAAGTCTTTGGCTATTTATTGCGGTCATACTTGACTTTAAATACATCGAAAATTAAAAATACTCATTTGTCTGATGTCAGGAATAACTACACGAATCAGAAAGAATGCAAATAGCACACCCATAGGTCTATGATTATCTGTGATGGGAAATCTCCTGACTAGACTGTAAGCTCCTTGTAAATAGAAGCCTTGTCTCATCCACCTCTTTATCCCCAGCACCTAAAAGAGATTCTGTTTCATTCTGTATCAGCGAATGAAAGCTACTGGACCAAATGCAGGACTCTCCTTCAGTTGATTAGAACAATGCAGCACTGTGTCCCTTTAAAAGAAAAGGCAAAGAGACGGAATGACATTCTCTCTTTTTATTGGGGCTGGGGAGGAGCTGACATTGCAGGCTGCCTTTCATTTTCTCACTCACCTGCCTTTGCTGAAGAGGGACGAGACAGTTTCTGGCTATAGATTTGTGCAGCACTTTGGAAAGAGGAAAAGGGGCCAATGGTGTAACTGCCTGATCGACAGCGTGGCAGGCCAGCAGGGCTTGGTACGTTCTGTGTCCCAGGATGTACGGAGGGGGAGGCACTGCTGGGGACTGTACTCAGTAAAATTGTTGGCTGGTGAGGCATGCTGAGGATAGCTGGAGGAATCTGAGATAAAGAATGGTGGCCTGGCCCTGGTGAGAGGTCAGAGGTTGTAATAATAGATGACAAATGGGTGTTGGGAATTTTCTGCAGGAGAGTAGCAGCAGGACCAGAGAAAGAAGTAGAGGAAGAATTGGTATAGACTACTTTAGCCTCTTTTTCTGCAGAAGTGGTAAATCCTATTAAAACAAACAAAACAAAGAAAACATAATTTTAGGAAAAACTGACACATAATCTCTATAAAACATGAAGCAAACATGTTTTTTTTGCTTAATCTTAGCATAGGACAGAAATCAAGAAAACATACAGATTTTAATGAGCATTCACCATGAACTTAATGAATTTTACCTACCAAGACAACCTGGCAACAGAAATGTTTTTTTTTTTAGTCCTTTCTAAAACCTGGAGTTGGCACTACCTCTGTCAAGCGGAGCGGGGGTTTACATATGTTAGGGCATCAGTGAAGAGTTTCTAGTAGTGACAGCTAACAACTCTCCCTCTGCTTTTCACCCCTCTGGGAAAAAGAAAGTGCTCAGAATTTCTAAATATGAAGAAAGTGAAAATTTCTCTGAAAGGAAAATAGGAGGTAAGAGGAAATTCTAAGGGAAAAGAAAAAGAAAAGGAACTTCTTTTGGGTAATGACTCATGCTTTAGAATCAGTTAATATCTGATGACTTTTTTTTTCTTTTAGGGATTTATCAGAGAGAAGCAAATACACGTAGGTGTGAAGTCACTCACGAGTTAATTTATCAGAGTGAATTTCTATTGTCTCTTGTGGTTTGGGCTGCTTTATTTTCACTTCTTCCATAGTCCCGGGGTGATCTGAAATAGGAAATAAACATAGAGCTTAGGCTTTTCTATTAATCAAATGCTAGGGCATCGCTCTACATAAATTTTGTTTCCAACGTATAACACAACTAGTAGTCAATCCTAGAAACCAGTGCCTACCTCACCACATTTTTGCAAGGGTGGCCACACCACAGCCCTGCGGAGTGGGCAACTACCCAAATGATTCCCAACTCTCCCTAGCCCCAGCTCCAGCTAACTGAACTAGGGAAGGACACTTAAACCCTGGGCAGTTATCCATGGACTGCCAACCAGCTAGGACCCGCCTGGAAAAGAAGATAAGGCAGTCAGATGCCTCTGCAAAGAAGTTATATGTATGGAGCAGAGCAGCTACCAAGAGACAGAACAGTCCTAATATTTATTGACATGATACTTGGATACTACAATAACTGTGTTTCTTAAACTCCTTGGTTTTACTTGAGTTAGCTGAACAAGTTTACTTGAGATAGGTTGATCGCTATACTCAATAACAAAATCACTCTAACAAATAAATTTCCACTCTAATAAATTAGTTCTTTTATGCCACAGAATTTTGAAACACGACAGCCAGAGCTAATTATATACTTAGGGAAATATCCCAGAATCTTTTTCAGGTGCTAGGTTCATACAAAAACTTGAGAGGCCATTTTCCAGATGATCTTTCAGAATCAAAGAACAAGAGGACATATGAATTCTCTTCTCTCTATCACCACCAGCTGTGATAATACTGTCATATTTGTTGGCTCATGTTTGAAATGAGTCCAGATTACTATCAAATGTCATAATGTTATTTCCTTGACTGAGGCCTTCCTACTGCCCTTCTAGTCATCCTTGATAGGTATACGTTTTAACATGAAACTAGTCCTTAACACATGATTCCCAGAATTTCCAGGGATCCATCTGTACAAATAGGGACAGCCAGGACGTGCTGTTAGGGCTTCTTCACTATTGCCAGGGGAGAAGTTACTATCTGAATGCAATCTAGGCCCTCGCCTCCCTAGGTTATCACACTTTTTTCCACCCCAACCTCATTACAAGAATTCCTGAGCCTCCCTTCCTCAACACTGTGATAGGAGCTTCTCAGAACTTCCACCAACCTTCTCCCTGTATTTAAGCACCGAACTTCATCTACTGGACAACAAACATTATGAAGTCAAGGACTAAGACAGTTCTTGCCATGTACACCTAGCAACTACCACAATGTCTGACACATAATAGGTGCTCAGTAAAAGTGTGCAGAAGGAATGAACAGATGAATAAACTAGCTTCAGAACTTACAGATAACTCAGGCAGGCTTAAGAGGACTGGACTTAGAGGACTTCTAGTAATACAATAATTATACAATGAGCTAAAAATAGGCTTTTGTAGATTATCCACTGAACCTAAACAGTTTTTAAAATATTAACACTGTTTCTTAGGGAAAACAGTCTACTTTTTAAATGACTGATTACCCTGGATATTTTACATTAGACTATGGTAGCCTTAAGAGCAGGGAAGAAGTCTCCATCATTGAATCTAGTACTTAGCACACTGACAACACTAGGTTTTTGGTTACCTGTGTCTCATAATTCCATCTAGATTTTAAATAACTCTTGCATTTAAAGCACAGAGCTTTGCTATAATAGAATATCACTGCTTTTTTTTTTATCATAATGAGAACTGGATAGTATGCTCCACATCATTTCCAAAATACCCTGTCACAGAGGTCCCCAGCAGTGAGAACTTTCAGAAATGCATGGGACATTCTGGGTTATCACAATGACTGAAGGAAGCCAATGGCATTTAAGGAATGGGACCCACCAGGTATGGAACAGTCCCACACAATAAAGAATGCTTCTTCCCTAAATGCCAATGGTGATGAGCTAGAGGAAGAAAAAAATTCAACAGAGTGAGAAATAATCAGCAGGAGAGGCAGAAAAGCATAGATTAAGATGACAAACTTTGAGTCAGACAGACTAATGTTCAACTTCTTGTCCTACTGCATAGTGAAGGGTACCCTTGAGCATGTTATTCAATCTCTTTCAGCTTTTGTTTCTTTACAGATGACTGTAAAGAAGTGTTAATAAGAGCAACTACTCCATATGGTTTTTGGAAGTAAAGAAATAAGATCAGGTCCAGCAGAGAGTAATACAAGTGCTCATTAAATGCTAGCTATTATGAGCTTGTCTTGAAAAGCTTTCAGCTGTTAATCATTGAAGAAACAAATCAGACCATGTCCCTCTTCTGCTTTTAGAACAAAAATGTAATGCCTCCTCATCTGCCCCCAAGCCCACCTTGCAGAATTCCGTTGCCCTGGAGTCTATTAGTGCTTAGACAGCACATGATTCTTGGCTCTCCTTTGCATATCTCATTTTTTCACTTGTTCTTATTTTTTATTGATTATCCAACATACTTACCACCCTTTGCCCCGCTATCAGAATTACTGTGGCTGTTTTTAGAACTTTTTGAGTGAGTCCCCAGGCAGACACTTGCAGACTTGTTTTTTTTGGTATAAAAAGTCAACACCTCCTCCAGTTCTGCCTCACTGAAATGAGGAGAGAAAGTATGGTAAGAACAGGAAGCTGTTCTGGAAAATCTTTCCACCAGATTTTATTATGGAAATGGAGTAAGCTGGACAAGGGGAAAATGAAAAGTGCAAGCTGAAAACTTCCTATTAATAGATTATTAAATAGGAATATAAATGAAGCAATCTAAAAAACGTAATGCATGATAAGGCTTTATTCATTCCACAGTGAATTTTCCAGATCTGCAACTGTCCTATATGGTAGCCATTAGTCATACATGACTATTTAAATTTAAGTGAACTAAAATTAAATAAATTTAAAGGTTCTTTTCCTCAGTTACTCCAGCCATATTTCATGTACTTAGTAGCTACAACACAGAAAGGTCTATTGGACAGCCAGGTTCTGTATCAAAAAGACAACAAGCTGCAGACAGGAGATCAAATCTCATCAGCAGCCCTGTTTTTGTACGGCTCCCAACTAAAAATGGTTTTTATATTTTTAAAGAAGAATATGCAATAAAGACCACACACACAAAGCCCACAAAGTCTGAACTGTTTATTATCTGGCCCTCACAATGTGCCTACACCACTTCTAGACAATTAAAGTATATTCACTGAAGGAGCCACTTGTTTTATTTGCCTTTGTCAGGAGTAAGGAGACCCACCAGTATAATCATAGAGGAGTTCCCTAACCATCCACACAGTGAAGGAGACTGAAACAGATGGTCTCTAGGTCATTTTATGTATTGAAATTACATACACAAAATGCAAAATATAAGGAGACTGCTGAAGGCCCATAGGATTCTTCCAGTAAATATATGTGCATTTTGTAACACCTTTGGGCTTCTCAAGGGCCTCTTGCATTTTTTTTTTTTTCCTGGAGCCTGGCTATGTTCCAGATAAGTGACTTTAAATAAGCAAAATATTCTTTCATTATTACAAAGAACCTATATCCCATCTTAAGAATACACTCTACTTACAACCTAAGAAACTGCTCTATGAATCTCCAAGAAAACCCCAAGGTCTCCAGAATAGCAGAGTACCACAAGATTAGTACCTCAAATAACTACCAAAAATCGAATGCTGAGGTTGCAAGTGGGAGGCTGCCTCTGCCTGTCAGTGTTTTATTTCGCCCTTCACAGAATACTGAAAGGGAAAGGTCATGGTTGGTCAAAATATACACTGCTTTATACCTCTGGTCTTATCCTCTGCCCACCTCACAGTTTCTGTTTCCCTGACTGGCTCCTACAAGTATGTGGACTGACCAACCCTAACAAAGCTATCCACGTGTCAGCTCATGAGACAAAAGAACTGATGCTACCACATATTCTCAACAATCAACACAGAATCCACAATTACTAGTAAATACATTCCAATATATTTTATCTCCAAGTCTGTATCATTAGTTAAGAATATATAATTCATTTCTAGTATCCAGTTAGGCCTGGTAGGGGAATACACATTACTTTTTAAAAGGTTGGTTTTTGTTTTCTTTTTTTTAATTTTGAGGGATTTGAAGATCCCTAGGAAGAACTAGAATTAATCTTTTAACTTTCAAAGTAGAGCCATTTTCTGAACATAAATATCGTTTTGTTCTATTTTTACGTTGATGTGAGAAACTGTTTCTTGCTTTGTTTCTATACCTACTTTATTAATCATATTATTCAAGAGTCAAGAATGTCAACAAAATAACATTACAGAATTATGAACTACAAAAAGAGGATTTGTTTGCTATGTGTTTAAGCATGTTATCCTGAGGCTACAGTTGTTCATATGAGGCATTAAACACAGATCATACTGTGTTGGTGGTTGATATTTTCTCCCCACTGAGGCTTTGATAGTTGAAGACTAATTAGTTAATGGGGTTGTACAAAAGTTTTATCCTTTATTTCAGTGATTCTGTACAGCTCTCTGTTGCAGAAAAAGGCTCACCAGTACAAGTCTCACAACATTTAAAATTAAATGTCTTTGCTACCTCTTCCTTTGGAAACACAATGTAAATGGATGAAATAGCCTGGCTGATCTGTACCAAAATAGAGAGCTGAACTCTGAGATTTTCAATCCCTAAAGACTAACCCTAAGCATGAAGGACTTGTTCTATTTTGTATAAATTAGGCGTAACATAACTTTCACAGTGCTGAGAAATTGCCAATTCCTCAACCCACTTAATGTAGGCAAAATTTGGTCATCACCACTGCATCAGCAGGTCAGGGATAAATTCAAATCCAGTAAACACTGGAAGCCTCTAACTTCAACTTTCCAAAGGGCTCTCTCAGCACTTTAAGTGGGTTGTACTCTGAAAGCTGTCTAGAAATAGAGCCCAGATACCCAGCAGCACTGTTTTGATAACAGAAACCATGACAACAATAACATAATTGGCTGAGATATGAAGAAGTCAAGCCTATGAAACTCTTTTTCTCCCTCTAAAAGTGATTTTATTTGCATCCACATGTTAGAAATGAGGGAATACTGGGACAGTATAGAAAATGGAATAAGATAGTTTTTATTAACCAAGAATGTCTTGTACCTTGCTTGTCTGATGAACTCCTGAAAGTTTTCCATATTCACCCCATCTTCCTCTTCTTCCTCAAGTTTCTTCTTTGATTTCTTTTCAGCCATTTGTTCTGTTTCCTAACCAGTCCCCAATCCCCACAGAAAAACAAAATAGAACTGTTGATAAATGTCTACTTCGTTATCTGGTTTCACTACCTTTGGGTTAATGTATCTTTATAGTAAAGACATTTAATTCCTCAATGCACTTCTGCCACCTATAAATCTGATGTATTACTCCCTGCCATTATTTCATGAAACATTTTGGAATTTCCAAGTAATAGTTGCAGAATACATGAAAAGAGCTGCTTATAGTATCTTGGTAATGTCTGTCACACTTGCAGCTTTAATAATATGACTACAGAGACACTGTATTTTGTTACAATAGGAGGAGGAAAGATAGGTCTTGGAATAGTCTCCTATACCAGCATCCAAACTGAGTAAACTTCTTACTTTATAGAAGACCTACTGAAATTCTCAACAGATCTGCAGTAAGTAATGGCTATGGATTTGGTGTCTTGATATTCTACTAACTATACCATGCATCTTTACAAAAGCCATTTAAATTTCTAGGCCACCACTTTCCCT
This sequence comes from Manis pentadactyla, assembly GCF_030020395.1. Classification (NCBI taxonomy): domain Eukaryota; kingdom Metazoa; phylum Chordata; class Mammalia; order Pholidota; family Manidae; genus Manis; species Manis pentadactyla. The sequence goes on from NC_080029.1 coordinate 26,432,498, forward strand.
TCTGCAAAACGAGCATATATTTTCCCCCAAGAAATGATATTTCTAAAGCATTCTAACTGAGACCCTTGGATATAAGATGGTTTGCAAAATATTCGAACTAAATGGAGTATTTCCTGGGCTTGGTTGCCAAATGGTATCATTGTCTATAATGCTCTAGAAGACAAAGTTTCAGTAAAGGAGATTATATCGTTAATTAAATCCACAGTTCAAATTTGCTTTCAAATAGTCAATTCACCACTGTCTACAGGCACAATAACAACAATGCATATTCATATAGCCCAGGATTCATCTCAGGAACAACAGCACCCAAAAGGAATATACCTTTTGATATGAATTAACTATGGCCACTGGGCCTTCAGAAGTAATAAGTAGTTTTTCAGGCCAGCTGGGTTAAGGAGTGAGGTTCTGCTTCCCCTAACAGTCTACACAGGGGATGATAATGCTAGAAAAGAGAAGAAGGACCTCGCCACTTGGCTGTACAGAGGCTTCTAGCTGGGTCTCACAGTGTGTGGTAATCTAAAGCACAAGACTAACAGAAAACCACCTACCTTGTTGTACACAATGATAAAATCACCTAGCTGGTGGGCCAAGATTCTTCTGCGTTCCAGAAGCGCTAATCGTCGACTGGGTAATACCATTCTCAGTGAGTGCTGGAGGTTACTTGATGCTTGCTTGAGAAAATGAACCACTAGCTCCTATAAATTAAGAGTCATTGGGGGAAAAAAGCAGGGATTGAGCAAGCAAAGGAAGATAAGCTATGACAGGATTATACAACAGAGATTTATGAGAAGAGGTATACTATACCTTTTAACCAATAAGACTCAGAGCAGACATGTTAGGTGTCAGAAGAACACAGAAAGGAAAAACAAAACAAAGGAAACTTATTGTCTTTCCTTGTAAGGTGGCAAGCAGAAAATCAAAATGAAATGTCTATACAAAAAATTATATAACTAAGTTCATATACAGACAGTACTAAATAATTCAATGTGCAGATACCACTCCAAACAAGGTGATCTGAGAAGACTATTTAGGGAAAGTAGCACTCAAGGGTAGGCAGAGGAAACAAAAATCATGGGAGCAGATGAATTCACCAAAGGTAGTAAGATAGAGAAAGAACACAGAAATATTCATACCTAAGAGACAGGAAAGAGGAGGAAGAACTAGAAAAAGAAAAAAAAATCAGGGTAGAAATATCACAAAAGTAGAAAGAGACCCCGGAGAACACAGTGTCACAGAAGCCAAGGGAGGAAAGGCTCCCATGTCAATAGTTTCCTAAAGGCTGGAGCTGGAAAGGACCCTGACCACGACAAGCCTGTGCATCTGGCCAATGGAAGAAAATTTCAAGAAAGCACCTTCAGGAGAGCAAAGGGAATAGAAAGAAGAGGTTAAGAAAGCTATGGGTAATGAAGAATGCATGTGAAAAGTAGAAACTGATTTAAAAAGCTTAGTGACAAAGCTAAAGAAATATTACTATACTTGAAAGGTGATAACTTTTTTCTCTTCCCCAAGGATAAGGGAGCTTTAGAGTCGGGGTTTGGCAAGGAGAGCACAGTGGAAGGTCATTAGGGAGAAGAAAGGGTACATCTCACTGGACATGAGGTAAAGGATTTTGAAATCTGAACAGATACCAATCAGATAATTCATAAGACCACAAATGCTTCAAAGAGACATTTTGCAAGGCCAAGGGCCCTAAAGATAGCTGTTCCTCTCCTCTTCCCCCTCCACAAACATATTGCCTTAAGAAGATAGATTCTGGGACCTTCTACTGATGTGCCTTCCATGAATTATATCACAAAGACTCTCTAACCCTGATCTGGACCAGAGAAGGCAAGCCTATACCTACCTTCCTCATACACAAGACCACTGCCACGATAATCATGTAATGGGTTAGGGTTTACTTTTTAGCTGTGCTTTCAGAAAGGAATGCCTGGAACTGGTATTAAGTTTTACGGAGATGATCCTAAATATTCTCGTAAAGAGCCCCACAGATACCCTGCATGAATTCCAAGTCAGCAGTCACAGTGCTTATTCTCTTCTGATCGAGTTTTTTTCTTCTTGAATTTGACTTTGGTTCATTGTCCTTTGGTGCCAATTTACTTCAGCACAAGGGAATAGCCTCATAACTGAAAGGGTTGGATTTCAGAGTTCTACTCCGCTGTCTTTACTATGGGGTGGTTTCAGCTGTTACATTAAAACATTATTTTTTTCACAGTGGAGCAGACAAACTGACTCTCAAAAAGGCAGTTTTAATTTTCCACTTGGAAAGAGCAGAGCTAACATTTTCCACTGATGGTTGAAGGATTATTCACAACATACAAGGTTTTATCTCTGGGTTGTATTGGCTATTTTAAAATCACAAGTTGTTTTCTAGGATATCCATAATGTTTTTATAATAAGCCTGGCAAGTTGTATGCCTCTTATATGTGAAGAAATGAAAATTATGGTAGGGTCACTCCTGAGCTGGACAAATGATGCAGTTTTCTTAGACTGAAAGGTCCCTCTTTTCAGTGACAGATCCCTGTGGTTATAAGGCTATTGAAGGGCAGGGCTTCCTCTATAAGCGTTGACCTTACCAAAGAGCTTGAAAAGCTCCCTGTCATTCTGACCCAAAAAGAACAACCTTGCTAGAATATTAACTTCTAGGCATATTCAAATGACTGATATATAGTAAAAATTATTATACAAGATTATTGTATAATAATCTAAGAATTTTATAAAGTTATAGCTAGTAAAGAATAAATGTTAAAATGGAGGGTGATACATTCTCCGAGGGTCTATGATAAAGTGTTGACTTTCAAAGGACTAACTTGATTGCCCACAGGACAGAAAGTAAATGCCTTATGATGCATGGAAACAATGGAAGAACAAATGATACACAATTATAACATCTGGGGTCAAGTTCCAGTTTTACTACATATAAGCTGTGGAACAACAAGTGAGTTACCTCCCTTCTCTAGGGCTTTGTTTGCTCAGCTGCAAAATGGGGATGATAATGCCTACCTCAAGGAGTTAATAAAAAAATGAAGGTGCTTGAGAAAGGTCTTTATGAATCGTTATTCTTTTTGAGGACTTTGCATAGGGCCTGACTTGTAATGAGTAATCAATTTCCATTTTCAGAATGAAAGAAATGGATGCTTTCAACATTGCAGTGTGATGACCACGTCTTTGGATCAAAGATCCAATTCACATTAAAGTAAAAGAAATATATAAAGTAGACTGTGGAATAATTCTTTCACCAAAAGAATATGTTGCTCTTTACCCTCATAGAAAAAGAAAAAAGAAAAAAAAAAAAAAGAAAGGAAAAAGGGAAAGTGGGAAGGTTCCAACAAGAAGAGCCTCACCATCTGTTCATCCTCTTTGGCAGCCCGACTGGCAGTGAACGTTTGACCTCCACTGTCTTTCATCAGGCGAATTTGAACATGCTGGAGATAGGCAGAGAATGCTATTCGGGCCTGCACTTTGCTATAGAAACCCAAAACAACATACCGTTATGAGGCAGAATGGTAAGCCTACCAAACGCGTACTTGTCTCTCTCAAAGTGGCCTTTGAGAATCCTTTTATTAAGATGGCTGAGAAAAATATAGCCCATCATATAGTCACTGAACAAAGATACCTTGTCCATAGTACATGGGATTTGTTTTTTCTATTAAAAGAATCCGAGGTGGAGAATCCTATTTATTTTCTCATTATTACCATGTTGGGGAACTCAAGCAAAAATAGAAAATCAGCTTTCCTATTCTTATACCTTATCTCTTTGAATTTTTTAGTAGCTTTCTTGCAGGAATGGACAGAAGAAGTATTGCACCTCACAAGAACCTCTGTATGATTGTAGAGTTTTTCTCCCTTGGAGACCCTTGAGAACATACTCATCTGTTAGTGGAGATGCATGGCTTTTGCCATGGCAACTAATATTTCTGGTGTGCAAAAGCCTCCAGAGCAGGAAATAGATAAATCTTACAAAGGAACTTTTGAGACCAAATTTTAAGGTCATGCTTTTCCCAACTGCAGGACAGGAGTGGCTGGAGTCCAGAACAAATGAGTGAGGTCCAACAGAGTCTGGCACAGATGAACTGACGGGGTAGGATGAGCCCAGCTGTTCAGTGAGAAAAAGAAATCCTTACATACAGTAAAAAGCACCTTGGCAACATCATGGAAGAACCCAGCTGATTTCGGCTCGGTGGTCTAGGATGGAAACAAGGAAATCTGATCAAGCTATGGTTTGGAAGACAGAAGTACTAGAGAGACACTGATGATTTTCATTTCAGCTGCTAATTGCAGCAGATCTGTTTTCCTTCAGGAGAGATTTTGGTTACTTCAGCTGATCGGCCTTCTGACACTCTAGCCAAAATTACATCAGCGAAGATTAGGGCCCAACACAAACTCTGTTTACAATCCTCACACATGCAATCACCGAATGCTTTCTAATCACTGTTCCCCCAAGCTTAGTATGAAGGCCTTGTCCAGAGTAAACTGGAGATCCTAAGAGGGTCTAGGTCTACCATCTATGTGTGTGTTGGAAGGACTGGAGGAGAGGGGAGTCAGGTTGGAGAGTAGATTTGCTTTTGGGAATTTAATACATAAGATCTTCAGAGCAGGAAATATAGGTAAGGCTACATCTTTGTTACGAACAGGGACAGTTTATGGGAGCACAACATGATTTTGCAAAAATAAATTTGTATTTTCAAATGTTTCTCAACAAGGCCAACAATTATATTCTTGTTCAACCTGGAGACCATATACCACTTTCCCCTCAACCATTCCCATAAGCATTGCCCTCCATGACAAATTATTTTCAAGTCAAAACAAAGAAAAAGATGTTCAATTTTGGACAACAAATTAAACTACAATATCATGAACTCTAAGGGGCAGGTCGGACATCTCCAAATGCAGCACAATACCCAATTTTTTGGTTGTTCCTCTAATACTAAAACATGAAGGTCTTTTGGGAAAGGTAATTACTGCTTGGAATTGAGATTTCAATCATTATTTTATTGTAAATAATTGTTGCAAGTCAAATAAACAAATACTGAGTTTCCCATTTCTATAAATTTCATTAAAGAGATCCATGAGTTTTTAATTCTGAGACTGTCCCTAAGGTTTTTAGACACACTGGCCAGACAGTCATTTGCAACAAATCAAAAAAAGAGGAAAGAATGAAACCTAGAATGATTTACACTGAAGAAACCTATTTTAAAAAAACAAAAGCTTATGTGGATCCTCAGTATACAAAACAGACAAACTAGGCGGCTGGGCCCTGGAGTCTCTAATCCTTGCCATGGACCTCTCCCAAGCCCCCAGGAGCCACAGAGATGCCCCACAAAATGATGGGCATCTCCAGTGAACAGTCTGAAAACCACTGATTTACATTACCCACCTTGCAATTACAACAGTTTACTTATTGAAAGTGAGATCTATAAGATTTATGAAGAAATAATTTATTTCTGTAACAGCTAAGTAGAATGTTATTGCTGGAAAGAACCTTAGAATATATTCCAGTGGTTTTCAAATGTTCTATTTCAATCCAGTGGAGTCTTTTTTGCCCTTCAAAAGTACAGAAAGCACAGTTCAGAAAACAGTTGTCTAACCCCATGCCTTGGTCAAATAGCAAAGGAAGCTGAGGCACAGAAAAGTTCTCTGGCTGGCCCACGATCACACAGCCAGTTGGTAAGCACTAAAAGCCAGGCCAGGTCTTCTGACAGAGTTTAGTGCGCTCTTCACTAATGTAACTACTCTTATTCTCCACGACACCGTTCCAAACTTTAACTCTATCCCCCACTGTCTCACACCCCAAGGTCAACCACCACCCTTGCAATGTAAGAACTCACCTCTTAAGTTAGAAAATAAAGGCCATCATGCAAAATACCTAAACTCCCTTCCCCTTCAATTTCTAACTACTGCACCCATGGTGCTTTCTTTCTGACTTATGAGAAGAGATACCCCGCCACTGGCTTTTTCCCTCCTTCCTTTAGGACCCCTCTCTGTCACTATATCCATTTCTGCATCTCTAATCCTCTTCCCATCATAGTCTTCCCCCCATCTATAAATAAGATACAGAATCCCTATCTTAACAACAAAAAGCCTTAACTCTTGGCTTGCTCACTCACTGATGTGTTCTCACCTTCCTTTCATTCCTAAATCCTCTGAAAAAGCTAGTCCACACTTGCTGTCTTATTTCCTCAACTCACAAGTTCTCTTCTGTCCACCAAGTCTGCCCTCGGTCACAAATGCAGGAGTCTCTTTTCACTCCTCACCCTAATGTCGGCTGTCAGAGGTGTTCTATAGCTTGAAACTCATTCTGCAGCTTCTACTGTACCCCTCCCTCCCAGGTTTATGTCTAACTCTTGAACTGCTATTACTTCTTTACCATTAAAATTGGTTTTTCCCCAAGGCTCAATTCTCTTCCTTTTCTGCTTGCCTATGCTTGCTGAACTAAACTGAATGAGACAAGCTCATGCACTCTGTACTTTTTACCTACCAACTATTCAGTCCTGTTCAACTCTGACCTGTTATCCCTACCTATGGGACATTTTCACCCCAGGGCATGTCCACCTCACTGTGCTCCAATTAAAATGCATTGTTTCTATCATGAAATCAACTCCTATGCTCCTTATATCGACTGATGGCATCACCAAGTTGCTAAATTTGGAAAAATCCATTCTCTTTGAAGCTCCTACATCTATAGAGACCAAGCCCTGTCAATTTTAGCTTGCATAGTTCCTTAAGCCTATCGTATTCTCTCCATTCCTTTAGCCACTGCTCTGGTCAAGGCCTTCATCTTCCTGGCTCTGGGCTATTGGAACAGCCCCTAATTTACCTCTCTGCATCTAGTTCTCCCCTTATCAAGCACTGTGCCACACTGCAACCAGAATTTAATTTCTAAATCAAGATCTGACCATATCATTCATCTGCTTAAAAATGACCTATCCAGAAAATAAAATCCAGGCTTCTCTTAAAGCCCTTTATGATCAAATGACATCCAATTTTTTAGTTTCATTTGTTACCACACCCTTCTCCCCATGTAACTCCACCACAATAATCTGTAGTTCTCAGACTTGCCAAGCTCATTGCAATTTCAGGGACTTTATACTTGCTTTTCTGTCGGGAATATTCTGCCCTCTGATACTCCCATGAACTGCCTCCCTCTCATCATTCAGGACTTACCTCAAAGGTTACCGCTTCATGCCCAAACAATACAGTCTAAAGTAGCCCTCTGTCCAATTATATTCTAGTACTACACCCTGATTTATTCTAACTGCCTGAAATTACTTCGTCTCTTTGTTTAATGTCTGTCTTCTCCACTAGACTGCAGGCTCCACAAGTCTGTCTTCATCTCCACTGTAACACTATATATCCTAGCACAATTCCAGGTGGTCAGTTAATACTGGCTGATGGACTGAACCAATCACTGGTGCCATCACAACACTGCTAGCACTCCCACACTTAATTGCCACCTCCCCAACCTCCTGCAATCCTTCTGTCAGTCAAACCCTGGTCAAATACTGCCTCCCCCTTAATGCCTCTCTAGCCTTCTTAAGCAAGGCAAATCACTCCTTTTTCTGCGTGCTAGGAGCATACTGGGATCAGAGACACTGCTCTTTAATGACCCCACACTAAGCCATAAGCTGCTCAAGCTCCTTGTCTCAGTCTCGTTGTGATCTTAGTGACTGACACTAAACTCAACAAACATTTGTTGGGCCAAGAAGACCTCAGTTTGCATCTATACATTGGACAAGTAACTTCTCCAAGACTCAGTGTCCTTAATAAAAGTATCAATCATAGTCACTACTCAACAGAATTGCTGTGAATAAGAAAAAAAAATGGCTATAAAGCCACCAGCATATTACCTAGTACACAGCACAAGTTACCTGTTATCAGTTTTACTAGTATAATTGCAAATGGTACATACCTAAGATTGCCATTATCTTGCAGAATCTGCATCAGGTTAAATTTAGGCTCTGGCTCCTGAGTCTCAATTTTGCAGCCCTGGTCACCTTTATTATTCCATTCAGGAACCTTCGGGGCATTTTCTTTGGGTGAATTTTCTACCATAACTGTCAATGAGGGTGTGTACTTGGCTTGATTTTCTCCAAGGGACCCTGCAGACTCCTCCTGGGAAGCTTCCTGTTCTTCGTCTTCATTGTCTAATGCAACTTCTTCCTCCTCTTCACTCTCTGTCTCAGTTTTAACATTCATTTCAGCTGGTTGGGTAATCACTATATGTGAAGAATCATTAATATTGCTGAAAAAAGGAATTACATTTTCCTCTCTCCCAATACCTTCCTTTTATCTTTTTAGTAAAAACCCATTTCTAAATCAGAGCACAAATAAGGCAACAAAATTAACTGCATACACTTGTCACTCTCCAATCTTATACATGCAAAAAGCCTATTAATGATCTTCACAAGAGTTGGTGTTTCTCATCATACCACCAATGGCTCTCTCACAACTTAATGGAAAAACGGTCTTAGCAGAATAATCCCTACAGTGACTTAGACGTTTTTAGAAAGGCAGCTTCCATGGAGCTACCAAGAGCAGGAGAATATCTGTCCTCTGTTTACTCATTATCCTTCTCTTTCACTGCCTTGATAAGATCTATGAGAACAAGGACTATATTTTGTTTATTCACCAATGAAACCTCAGTGACTAATGTGCCTGATACAGGTGCTCAACAGAAGAGAGGAGGGGGACAAAAAAGGAAATCAGTCAGTGACAAATAGACCTACAACATGGCAGAATCAGACAGAGAAAGAAATTCCTCTGGCTGTTCGTGCTTAAAATACTGACACTATTCAGCAATGTGAACAGATGAGCTAGATTTAACACCTAAGCATGAAAAACCTGAACAGCAATGCCCAGGATTCCATTACTGTTAAGCTAAAATATCTGAAGAATTTCTTTATATCTATATGTCTTTATATCTGAAGTATCAGGTAGTTACACGATGCAAGAATAAGAGCAAAAGCCAAAATGTGTGTGCTTCAGATATTCTTCAATGAAAATATTATAAAATGGGAGGTTTTAAAACTTAAAATCCTTCTTTCTGAAATTAAGTTTCAAAGAAAAAGACTATTAAAAAAATTAAATATATGTCATCAGAAAGGTTCTGATACAGTAAGTATTAATTAAGAATCTGATTAACTCAGTCTGGCAGGGCTCAAATAATGGAGTTTGGTGAAAGCTCACCAGCAGGTACCTGGGTATTTTGGCCTCATTGACCTCAATTTGCCATTCCGTTGTCTACGTTTTCGCACTTCCAAAGACAGGAGCTTCCTTTCATAAAGAGCAGCATGCATCTTGGCCTTTGAATTCAGACTCTCTACCTTCAGTTCTGGGGCTCCATCCGCAGTCACTCTGTGGAAAGAACAATATGGTAGCTACAGCCTTCAAAAAGTTCTCTCCTTTTGTTTTGTTGCCCTTGTCTAGCTCGGATTAATACTTAGTCTATAGGCACAGACCTGATCATCTGCATTTGCCCTCTTACAGCACTAAATTATGTTTTCTACCTTTATCTTGCATCTACCTACCACTTTAGCATTTTATTAAAAAATAAAAATAAAAAATAAGGGAGAAATATCGGATTCACATATAAATCAAGTATAAAAATCAAATGAATAATCATATCTGACTTGACTGTTTATAGTTCATGATGCGTGATCAAAACCGAAAGTTTCTGTGATATAACTGCCCTTGCACTGTTCACCATGTAAGAACTTATTCACTATGTAAGAACTAGTTCACCATGTTAAGACCTTGTTTGTTATGCTTCAGAAGATTGGAGACTGTTGAGAATTAGGCTTGGGGTTGATGAATGATTGCGCATTGAGTCCCCTATACAGAATTTTATTGTTGTTAACAACCATTTGATCAATAAATATGAGAGATGCCCTCTCAAAAAAAAAAAAAGTTCTCTCCTTTATTCCAAGGCTGAACTTGACAGAATTCTGTAATGATGACAGGCCAGGGCATGGTAACTCTAGTGAATTCTAAAAGGTTTGACAGATAAATGGGGATACTGGAATCTACATTACAACTGTTATAGAATAAACTTTCAGTTATAAAATAAATAAGCCATGGGGATGTAAAGTATAGCACAGGAAGTACAGTCAGTAAGATAGTAATAACTTTGTATGATGACAAAGGGTAACTGGTAATCATTTTGTAATTATATAAATGTTGAATCACTATGTTGTACATCTGAAACTAACTTAATATTTATGTCAACTATACTTCAATAATAAAAAACTTCACTAATCACTAATGGCCTGTCTGAATTTGTTAAATGTTCTAAACAAAAATGTGTCTGAGGATAATGTTTAAGTATTTTTTTTTAAGTATTCAGTCATACTTGTTATTTATTGCAGAGATAATAAATGTTATCCAATATCCTATATCTTAATAATGACTGGGAGATACTGGTAACATTCTGATTTGTTGCTAGGGGTGTTTGTTTCATCGTTATTCATTATAACTTAAAATTACACAACTACTCTTTTGAATGTATACAATATTAAAACAGATTTAGCAGGGGTGAACTGAGGGGAAGAATGGCTGATAATCTGTGAGTATGACAGCACAGAGCTGAGACTCACAAAGGAAGTGTCTTAGTAAAAAGTTAAACAAGACCTTGGGATTCACTCAGGCCTTCAACATGATTAACTCCTAACTTAGCACCTACTTGTTACAGGAGGAGGTCGGGAGAGGTGGCAGGCACTCTCCAGGTGCTGAGTACAAGACAAGACTTAGAGTCAGAGGCACAGACAGCAGAAGGCAGCAGAGGTAGGACAAGGCCAATCAGGTCATGAGTGGGAAATGGGATGGGGAAAGGGTCTAACAGCAGCTTCATTAGGTTTTAAAGTAAGATAAATCACAAATTATGGAAGTGACGGTATCAGTGTAATCCAGACAAAGACCAGGCAAAGTGCAGGGCAGGCAGAGACAGCCAGGTCACCAGAGAGGTTTTTGATCACTGAGTTGGAAGAAGCATCCATGTTAGTGTCTGAAAGCAGGCAGCCAGCTCTGTATATCCCGAACTCAGGATCTAACTGGTTGGCCCCAAACTCTCTCTCTCTTAGACTCTCTAGAACTCAAAGCGTATTCCCTTTGAGGTCAAGGAATCATCCTCATTCCTAAGGCAATTTTCATTCTACTGTGAGTAGAATGGAAAGACTGATTTCTGGGTGACAGACTGGGTAGTAAGTCTTTAAGAGGCCTTCTCTTTAGCAGGAAACTGAGCCAAGAACAGTGAAGATACTGACACTGGCTGGAGGCAGAAATGGGAAGCAAATTAATGAACTTCAAAAATAGTTCAAACCCAGTTTATCATACTCCCAATTGAACATCACTAGCCCCTGCCCCCTACCACATACAGTTGTGAAAACAGATGTTTAGCAATTAATGAAGAAAATAAAACAGATCTGATATTTAAAATAACAACTATGAGCTTCTAAGAAACCCTGAATAAACAGATAAATCCTAACTAGTACAAGGGATGGAGGTAGTGAATGCTGGGGAACATGTGAATCTGATAAACAGTATTAGTTTTATGAGGGCAACGACCAAGCTTGTCTTGCTGATCAGTGATGCTTATGAGACTGCCCCGCACACAGTTGATATACCATAAATATTTTTTAAATAATAAACAACTGAATTCCCTATAAATAAGTTGTAACACCTTTTAGCTATATCTTTTTCATTTTATTTTTCCAACTTTTTATTATGAAAATATTTAAACAAAATTTTAAAGAATTGTACAGTGAACATCCTTATGCCTATTGCCTAGTTTCTACAATGAATATGCTCCTATACAGTTTATACTTGAACAAGATAGGTTTGAACTGCACAGGTCCACTTACACACTATATTTTTCAATAAATATATTGAAAACTTTTTTGAATATTTGCAACAATTTGAAAAAACATTTTCTCTTCTCTAGCTTACTGTAAGATTATAGTATATAATACATATAACATACAAAAGATGTGTTAATCAGCTATTTTATGTTATTGGTAAGGCTTTCAGTTTTGGGGGACTCAAAAGTTATATGCAAATTTTTGACCATGGGGGATTGGCACTCTTAACCCTGACATTGTTCAAGGGTCAGCAATATTTGTTTCAGCACATTTATATCCAAACATCTGTTCTTCCACTCATCCATCGATTCATCTAACTTTTACATTTTTATAGCATTTCAAAGTTGTATACAATGTACTCTGTTCCTCAATGCTTTAACATTAGTATCCAAAATTTAGGGCTTTTGGGAGGTGTTTTTGGTTTTCTTTTTTGTTTTGGTGAGGTAAAAACTACGTACAATGAAACACCTGAATATTAAATATCCATTTGGTAAGTCTTGGTAAGTGCCTAGAGCTGTATAATCCAAACTCTAACATGACTATCCCTGCAGAAAGTTCTGGTGTCCCTTCTTAGTCAATCCCTCACTCATACTCTTAAAGGAAACCATTGTTCTGATTTTTTTCATCATATTCAGGTTTTCTTGTTCTAGACCTTCATAAAAATGGAATTAAACAGTATGAATTCTTTTGTGTAAGTCTCCTTTTATTCAGCATGTTTTTAAGATTCATCCATGTTGTGTGTTTTACTATTTATTCCTGTTTATTGCTGAGGATTCTTCCACTCTACAAATAATCCACAGTTCACCTACAGTGAACATCCTTATGCCTATTGCCTAGTTGTTGGTCCCCTAAGTTGTTTCCAGTCTCGACTATTATAAGTGGAGAAGCTACAAACATTTTTGTACAAGTTGTTTTGTGGTTATATTTTCATTTCTTCTGTGTAAAAATCTTGCAGTTGAATTTTCTCGGCTTTCTAACAAACTGCCAGACTCTTTGTAAGGTGCTTGCACCAGTTTATGATGCCAATGACAATTTATCAGAGTTCTATCAGCTCCATTTTCTTTTCTCTTGGCCTACTTTATTGTAAGAATACAGTATTCTGTCAGTCATTTTTGTTTTTGATGTTGTCAGTCATTTTTGTTTTTGTTTTTTCCCAGGCTTATTGGGTATAACTAACAATTAAATTTGTAAGATGTTTAAAGTGTACAATGTGATTATTTGATAGAATTGTAGCCATTCTGATGGATGTTTAATGGTGTCTCATGATTTTAATTTGCAATTCTCTGATAAATAAGGTTGTTAAGCACAATGTCATGAGTGTATAGCTATTCGCATATCTTCTTTTTGAAGTGTTTATTCAAATATTTTACCCAATTGTAACTGGGTTGATTGTCTTTTAATTATTCAGTTGTGGGAGTTCTTTCATTTCCTAGATGCCAGTCCTTTAACAGATACATTTGATGAATATCTTGACTCAGTCTATGGCTTGCCTAGTCATTTTCTTAATAGTATCTTATGATAACCAAAAGTTTTTAATTTTGAGGAAATCAAACTTATAATTTTTTTCCTTTTTGCTTTCTGTGTCATGTCTAACAACTTTTGCCAAGCCCAAAAACACAAAAAGTTTTATAGTAATAACTTTTATTTTTATGTCTATGAATCATCTCTAATTTTTGTGGGAGATAGGGAATCAGGTTCATTTTTAAAAGTATGGTATCTAGTTCCAGCCCCATTTGTTAAAAACAATTTCTCTTCTCCATTAGATTACTTTGGGCCTTTGGTTTAAACTCAAATGGCTGTATAATATGGATCTATTTCTGGGCTCTTCATTCTGTTCCATTGATCAATTTGCCATAGTCTTGATTACTGTAACATTATAGTATTTCTTTAAGTCAGGTATTCTATGTCTTTTTCAAGATTACTCTGGATATTCTAATTCTTTGTATTTCCACAAAAATCTGTTTTAATTAGTCAATTTTTATTTTAAAAATCTATGAAAATAATTGGGATTGCACTGAATCCTTAGATCAATTTGGGGAGAATGAATTAAGTCTCCTAATCCATGAATACTGCATCTCTCTCCACTTATTTAGATCTTTTTTAATCTCTCAGTAATATTTAATAGCTTTTACTGTATATTGAACATATTTTGTAAAATGTATCCCTATAGAAAACATACAGTAAATGAATTTTAAATTACATTTTCAAATTATTTACTGCTACTATATTAAAATACAATAGACTTTTAGGATATTGACCTTGTATTCCAAGACCTTGCTAAGTACCCTTCTATGTTCTTGGAGTTATTCTGTACATACCATAGGATTCTCTACTAACTTGGTCATGCCATCCAAGAATAAAGACATTTAATTTCCTTTCCAATCTGTATTTTTTCTTTTTCTTCCCCTTGCTTTATTGTACTGCTTAGGACCTCTGGTACAAACTGAATACAAGTGGTGAGAGCAGATGTCTTGCCCTATTACTAATCACAGGGAGAAAGCCTTCAATATTTCCCCATTAAGTATAATGTTATGATAGGTTTTACAAAGAAGGTCTTTATCAGATTAAAGAAGTTCCCTTCTATTTCTGATTTGCTAACAATTTTTCTTATAAACGTGTTGAATTTTATCAGATGCTTTTCCCCCCACTTTGGATCTAACAAAATGATCGTCTGAATTTCCTCATTTAATATAGTGAATTACATTGACCAATTTTCAAATGTTAAACCAACCTTGCATTGTTGGGAAAAATCTCACCTAGTCATATATATTATCCTTTTTATATACTGGTAGATTCAATTTGCTAATGTTCTTTGAAGAGATTTTGTGTCTATGTTCATGAAGATATTAGCATGTAATTTTCATCTTTTAAAAAAAAATGTCTTTATTAATGCTGGCACCATAAAATGAATTAGGAAGTGTACCTTCCTGTATTTTTTGAAAGAGTCTGTGGAAGATTGGTGTTATTCTTCCTCAAATGCTTGATAGAATTCATCAGTAAAACTACTGGAAGTGGAGTTTTCTTTGTAGGAAGGTTTTTTACTACAAATTCAATATTCTGAATAGATACAAAGCTGTTCAAAATTTCTATTTCAATTTGAGTCAGTCTTGCTAAGTGTTCCCTCCCAAAGAACTCAGTCACTTCATCTAGGTTGTCAAAGTAGTGGAAAAAGGCTGTTAAAATACTCCCTTAATATGTTCTTTTATGTCTGTAGGATCTATAGTGATACCCCTTTCCTATCTAATATTGGTACTTGGTATTCTTATTTTCTAGATAAGTCTGCATAAGTCTATCAATTCCACTATCTTAATAATGAACAATTTTGGATTTTATTAATTTCTTTATTTTTATCTTTTATTAAATTGATTTTGACCCTTTATTATTTCTTTTCTTCTATTTACTTTAGGTTACTCTTCTTTTTCTAGTTTCATAAAATAGAACATTGATCAGTGACTTGGTCCTTTGTTTCCTAAATATAAGCTTCTAAAGCTATAATTTTCCCCCAAACACTACTTCTGCTGTATCCCACATATTTTAATGTTATCTTTTAATTATCAATCAGTTTAAAATATTTACTCATCTCCCTCATGATTTCTTCCTTGACCCATGGATTATTTAGAAATGTGTTAATTTCCAAGTATTTAGAGAGTATTATTATTGCTTTCTGATTCCACTGTGATTAAAGAACATACTCTTTAGGATTTTGATCCTTTTAGATGTATTAAGACATGTTTCATGCTCCAGCATACAGGCTGTCTTACACCAGCTTACATTTGCTTACACCTCTATAACACCAGGAAACTCCTACTGATGGCAATATGAGTGCCAAAAATGAAGAAAAGACAGAGCTCATTGACCTTTAAATATTCTTGATGTTTAAGATTTTTTATTTTGGTACTTGTTTTTTTCTAATTGCCAAATTGGTAGCAATATACTCTAGGAAGCATATTCCTTATCTAAAAACTGGAGGAAACTTATAAACCAGCTATGACTTCCATTTGGAAACAGGTTACAAACTTGATTTCTCCCAGTTTTCCATTAATTATATGACAATCATAAGTTTTCTTTTTAAAAGAAAAATCAAATAAAATAACAAAAACAAAATCAAGAAAAATCAGATATATGCTTCAAAAGGTTTGGTCCAAACCAGATCTGGACTAGGTTTATCCTACTTAATTCTTAAATGTAAAACAAAAAGCTAGATATAGGAGGTTTATTTCTTATTAACGTCATTTTGTTTTTTTAAAGAAGTGCAGCACAATGGGGATGTATGTAATGTCGCAAACCCAGATGTATGCTTAGCTTTCAGAGTTGTGGCTGCACCCTTCAGTGGGGCAAGGTCATCTAAGTCCTTGATCTTAGACCTTTCTCTCCTCTGTGAAACTGAAGAGCCATAGGTATTTTGCATGCTTTTAATTTTGTGGCAAACTGGAAGCAGTTCTGCTCAGTCCTGTAAGGTGCAGAGCTGTGTGCTGTGGGTATATCAAGGCCAAAACATAACCTCTTATTTGAACCAACATCACAGTAGTCTTGAAAATCTCATTAATACTTTGGTCTCTCTAACACAGTCAAACAAGAATACTATTATCAGTTCAAATGATAACACTTGTAGTTACAAAAAAGTAAACCCCAAACTTAGCTTGTAAAATGTTGCCACAGAGTAGTGTTTCAATAGAAAACATTTTTATATTACTATTCAAGCTAAGCCAAACTGAAAGTGCTTATATAAAGTATCATGCTTAGCCCTATGGTCACACGCTATAATATATATATGGAAAGAATTTCTCAATTTTCAAAGATCAGTTACCGTTTTCTTCCTGTCAACAAGCTTCTTCTTGGATTTCCCCTACGGAAGCAGAAAAGACAACACGGTTAGAGGCCTGTTCAGATACTCTCTCTTGAGTTCACACACCTGCTCTCCTGAGATTCATACTACAGAGACTCAACCTGGAATTATGCCAGAAGGGAAGAAAAGCAAAAAGAGGAGAAGCAAAGAGATGAATTGAGAACATCATCAGAAAAGAGTAGGGAACCTAGCTTGAGGGAAAATCAATAAAAAACAAAAGGTAAAGAACAAATGAATTCTAGAGAAAAATCATAACAATTACCTAACATTTGTGTATCTAGTTACAATCGTAACAATTATCTACATTTGTGTATCTAGTTGCAAATCATACCACACTTATTCTTCACAACTACCACATGAAGTAGGTTCTTACTAGATCCATTTATAAAAAGGAGGATAAGATCATTTGGTGACATGCCGCAAATCAGAAGTTAACGGGTTTAAACGTGAACCCAAGGCGTAGGCCTCAGGCTCCAATGCTCGTTATACTTTCACTTATAAATTGATTAGGAGAAGAAACCGATTTCAATTCTCATGCAGTTCAAAAGGAATTAGAAATGGATTTTCCACAATTAAAAAAAATCCCTTGAAAGAAAGAGATGCTTTCCACTTTGCCTCTAACCTGGAGTCAGGCTCTAATCATAGGGAGTGAAAGCCATTCTTATTTAAACTGACTTGTGTTTTTTGTAAAGAAAAACTCCTTTTTGTTTGTTTTCAGTTCCCCAGTTTTACTTGTACTCATTTGTAATGTGTATATTTAGTTTGGAACAATTTTATCACAGTGTAGGTTCATTTACCCACCACTACAGACAAGATACTAAGCAACTCCATCACCAAAAGGATCCCTGTCTTGCCTTTTATAACCACACACCTCTTACCTACCCCCAGGTCCCTTTAACTTAGTCTCCATTTTAAAATTTTATCATTTCAAAAAGGTTATAGAAATAGAATCACACATCATGTAACGTTTGGTATAGCTTTTTAAGAAAGAGATAGATGCATTCAATATCAATATTTTCTAACTATAGAAAATCAAGTGAAAAGTCTGTCTTCACTAACATGTATTGTCTTTCCCTTCCCGTGTCTTCTATTCATGCTAGTATCCTAATACTGTTATCATCAGAAAGTCTCAAGATGATTTTAAGTTTCTCAACAGATAATGGTTCGCTACAGTGATTTCTGAGCATGGCCTCACATTACAATCACTTAGGCAGCTTTTAGGATGTACCAATACTTTAGTCTGGGGATGGGGCCATGGCTTAAATGTGGTTTATAAGATCCCCGGGTGCCACTAGTATGCACCAGGGTTAAAACTACAGTCATACTATCAGTTAGTGGGTAAGATACTATTTCCCAGGGCAGAGTGGGTAGATGGGGAAATGAGTGGAGAGGAAAGACTGGCAAAATTAACCTAAAAGAAATGACTGGAGATTAGCTTGACAGTAATTCTGACACTACTACAATGATCTTTGCAAGAGAGAAAACGTCAATTCAGACGGAAGATGTTAGGACTTCCAACAAACACAATTGCATTTTTTCAGTGCATGTTTTTGTGTGTCTACCATGTCCTAGGTTCTTGATAATGACAAAGATGAACATAAAGTACCTACTCCTAAAAGCCAACTTGTAACATAGTCTAGTAAACAATAGCAATTATAATACAAAATAGGCATCTACATCAGACTGAGGGAGATAAGAAGGCTGGGAGAACCTCCCCCTAGTCGGGGTAAGAGGATGAAGGACATAGCTAGAACAAGAATTTAGGGATGGACTGAAGGCCATTCCAAGGGACAGTATGTAAGGATAAAGAGGGATGAAGGAGCACATAGATATGGTCTAACTGGCCATGGGTTGGTATGGAAAAGTAGAGATTAGGCTAAAAAGGTAGACAAGGGTAGGCACAAGGGCCTTTCTTTGCTAAACAGGGGAATTCATGTTTTTTAATCAGAGTTTTTAAAACAAAGTACAAGGAGGAACTGTTATTGGGGCCTGAAGAAAGAATTAACTTGCACCAACTTGGATGAAAAAAAATTAATCCTTTAACTGATATTTAGCATTTCCTTCCTATACATATAGTAGTATTAGCGTGATTTTGCTACCAAAAGAAAACACTTCTTTTCTCATATTACTTTAGGAGTGTTACAAGAATCTCAAAATACTACCAATACTTATCATACTTTGAAATTACAAGAGTTATTAGATCTACAGTTAGGTCTTGCTATTCAATGTGTTAATAAAGAAGCACATATATTATTACATCTCAATTATTTTTATTGTTATGCTCCTCCCAAGAGAATGCTTCCTAATTTTGGTGGAGGTTCCCAGATTGCCTACTCTGTCTTTCTTTTCCCTCAGGGGAAGCTCAAGTATGGAAAGATCAAGCTCAAGCATAAAGTCCAAGTCAGTTTAGAAAGAGACTAATACAACCTGGGAGGAAATTCGTGCAAACTACCTATCTTAAGCAAACAGTCCATTGCTTATAAACCATGATGGGACAATCAAAGACTTCACCAAATATCTAAGGAAATATAATAACATAAACTAGGAACAATGAGATGAACAAACAGAACTAATCAAAGAGAATTAAATATGGCAAAACTCAGAAAGGTACGTTAAGCAAACTAATTTAGAGAGATGTGAAACAACATTCATGATATTGTGCTTTTTAAGAAAAACATTTCATCTTCATTTTCACTTCTGGCACAGAGCTCCTAAAACCCTTGGAATTTCTTAGGTGATGAGAGTAGTAAAAGTGTCTTTTGCAACACCCCTGGATCACCTAAGGATGGGGGCTGATCACCAAAAGAACCAAGCATATGACTGGAGGACTAGAACTTCCCCATACCCCTAACCTCCACAGAGGGGAGAGGGGCTGCAGATGGAACTAAATCACCGATGGTCAATGATTTATTCAATCAAGCCTGTGTAATGAAGACTCCATAAAAACCCACAAGGATGGGTTTGGAGAGTTCTGGTCTCGTAAGCACGTGGCGATTTGGGGAGAATGGTACACTTGGAGAAGGCATGGAAGCTGGGTATCCCTTTCGCACATACCCTGCCTTATGCATCTCTTCCATCTGGCTGGTCCTGTGTTATAGCCTTTCATAATAAACTGACGCGCTAGTATGTAAAATGTTTCTCTGAGTTCTGTGAGCTGCTCTAGCAAATTAAGCCAACCCAACAATGTGTCACAGGAACCTCTGATTTATAGCCAGTTGGTCAGAAGTACAGGTAGTAGGGTGGACTCATGACTGGTGTCTGAACTGGAGTCCACGGAGGCAGGGAGGGTAGTCTTGTAGGAGAAAACCCTTAACTGTGGAATCTGATGCTACTCTCCCAGTAGACAGTGTCAGAACTGAGTTGAATTCTCAGACACTAGCAGGGTACTGAAGTGTGGGGAAACCCTCTTGTCCCACATTGGAATTGGTACCAGAATCATTTTAATATTATATCAATAAACTATGAAAATTAGTCAGAAATCAAAAACAGTTCTTGGATACTAAAATCATACTTGCCAAAATAAAAAAAAAGTAAACTGAACAACCCCCTCCTGTACTGGTCCTAAATGAAATAGATAAGGCTAAAGGTCACTTTAAAGTTTTAGAAGACAAAGTTCAAGAAATCTCCTAGAATTTAAAGCTAAGAGACAAGATCAAAAGTTTGAAAAAAAGTAAAGAAATATGAAGGATATAGCAAAAGATCCAAAATTCACCTGACAGAACTTTTACAAGGAGAGGAAGGAGAGGATGAGGGGAGTATTTGCCACAACTGGAAGGCTTAAATCTTCAGACCAAATCAACTCACCCACTGCAAAACCAAAATAATGAAAACAACATACCAGAACACATCTTGGTAAAATACCTTAACTCTAAAGATAAAGGAGCCTTGCAAAACTTTCTAGGGGGTAGGGAAAGGAGAGAAAAAAACAGGTTATATATAGATGAGCTTCTACGTCTTTTTAGTAAATCTGAAGATCTTTCCTTAGAAGCTATGCCATGTATTATTTAGTCAATGGTAATAACCACAAATATTCAGAGAGAAACTAAAAGTCTCATATTATTTCCTGATAATAGATCATGATATTCCAAGAAATGGTTGAAATCTGCATCTCCATTTTAAGAATCCTGCAGAAAAGTACACATACCTTGAAAATGATACAGATTTCTCTAAGTAACCTTATTTTGAGAGTCAATTACTGAACTGTGCTATAATGCAATTATGTCTCAGGGACAAGAAAAGTATGTGGCACTAAGCCGTCCCTGATAGCTGTGCTAGCTGAATTTCAATGTCTGTTTTCCATCATTTCCTGCTATTTTCCCTTGTATTGAGGTTATCAGTTGTCATTTCTTATAACTTTCAGTGTATTTATTTTGTGAATTACCTCCCCTTCACCTCTTCTAATCTGATCATTCTAATCTCTGTAGTCTAGAAAAACAGATGATCATGTCTGTTAAAATTGGGTCTAAAGTAAAAAGGGCCTTCCTTTAAGAAGAATAAAGTTTTGGGCATTTGTTAAAATTGCTTAAAGATAGTTATGGTTTAACTTATGGCCTCTGGATATATTACAAAATGCTGAAAATTTATGAAATCTGGAAAAATGAGGTATTATATTCTGTTTTCAGCAAGGCCCTTTCTAGCAGAGATTTTACTTAAGACTTTTATAAAGCCTCTTCCTTCTTTTGCATGTACTGTCTCCTAGTCATGTGATCTAGAGTACTACTGAATTTATAGGATTAGCAAATCCCCACCTGTCCTGGAAGAGATGTGTTGCCAACATATAGTTCATGGAGGTCTTGTGTTCAAGATAGGACCTGAAAGACAAAAAAAGAAGCTGGTTATTTCTTAAGATTAGTTGATGGGGAAAATATAAAAATAAAACTATGAATCAAGGACAAAAGAGACAGGTTACTTATGTACTGTTTCTAAAAAAAGGACACTTTTCTAAAGTGGCAAAAGAGGAACAGTTGTTCAAGTTAAAAATATAAAATACTACAGTAGTAGCAAACACAGTAAGATGAAAAGAGTATTACAGAGGACTTAACTGAGAAAATAAAAAGAAAGAAAAGGCAGGGTTTCTTGGATTAGTAACAGGTGATATACTAAATTCAGAAGAAAACCCTCGGAGGTAAAAACAAAACCACCACCAAAATTTATATATAGCTAGGAAAGAGAGCTCAAATGAAGCTGGGAATAGGAGATGCATAAAGGGCATGGAGATGGAGTCAGATGATTGTTTGAATCATGTTATTTCCTGAGAGCTTTCAGAGGCTCCTGGAAGCCTCCTATCTCTTTCAAGCTTTCAAAAGTTGGATAATCTACACGACCAATTCGTTTGCACTTTCTCCACCATGTTGGTTTTCCAACATGAATCCTGCAGTGCCTCCAGACCAGCCTCCTTTTAATCCTCTCATAGCATACCTCCCACGGATCCTTTTGCCTCTGTCTGGATACCTTCTCCTCACACCCTCTCTACTTATCCATAAACTATCCGTCAAGAAGCAGCCCAAGTCCACCCTGCTGTGTGTAGACTTTCCTGATACGACTGCTCTAAGTCTACAGAGTTGCCCTTATCTGAACTAGCCTGGCCTTTACTGTACACCTCAGAAACCTGCATACACGTTTCACAGAGTAAAATTTTTCTCCTCAGAAAGCAGCATGATGCAGCAGGGAAAAAAGCAGAATCTGGAGTCAAAATACCTGAATCAAGTCCCACTGTGTGCTAATAGTCAAGGCACATTATTTTACTGAGACTTACTTTCCTTATTATTAAAATAGGAATAATAACAATGTGTATAAAGTACATTACAATTACAAAGAACTATACAAATATGAGCTGTTTTTATTAGATGTATAAATACTTGCTCCATTAATTATATTGTTAACTCTCAAACAGCAGGGATCCCATCTAACATTTGTTTTAGACTCCAACGCATCAACCATAGAGCTAGACACTTAGTTGATACTCAGTAAGTATATACTACTAAAAAGGCATATTTGTCAGTAGATAAACACATCTTCCTCACTGCACATGAAGGCAGCTCAATTAGTTTAATATTCTTGGCCTCTCTCTGCCTCCTTTCCCAGAGGCTGGAGGAGAGGTGAAGTGACTTAGTGGACTGGTAATTCAGGAAGAATAAACAGAACATGCTTCAAGGAGTTATCTTCTTTCTCCCAGGAGATAATCTCCCCTTAGAAAGTACATATCCTCTGCTGCTCCTACAGGGGTCAGGTGCTCCCTACATATAACTCAGTCTCACCTTGCCTATGAATGGGCATGTAAAGCTATCCAATTCTGAATTCAGCAGGAAGTATATTTGCTTGTAGAGAGATATAATCAAGTCTCACAACCAAGACTATAGTAAGGAAGGTGGTATTTTGGCCTCCATTGATCTTTGTTTTATTTCTCAACTGGTTCAGAACCAAACCAGTGGAGGAAGGTATCATTAATGGACTTGCCAAGAGACCACAACATTATCTGTAACTGGTTCCGTAGAAAAAAGGCACTCAGATTAAGGTCTGTCTCTTGAAGTGTTCAAGGGTGGAAGGTTTCACTTTCTCTAATTAAAATATATGTTTTCTAGGAATTACAAATATTCAAATTCTTCAAACACATATCAAACATACACTTTTATCTAATTTTGAAGTTAAACCCAAGCAATAACTTGTTCGATTCATAGGTCTTTATAAGATACAACTAAATAGACATAGATTATTATGCAGATAAAAGGAAGATTTCTCTATAAACAGTTGGGTGTTTAAAACAAACAAACAAACAAAAACCTAGCTCTTTTTTTTATTCTTCTAAGTTCTGGCTCTACAGTTAGAACTACTAATACCCTTACTAGAGCAAAAACCAGAGGAAGAAAAATGTGTTACCTATGAACAAGTACAGAAATTCCCAACCTTACTAGTAATCAGAGATATGCAAATCAAGACCAAAAGATATCATTTTGCACTTACTAGATTAACAAAAATTAGAAAGTATGACAGTAACACATATTGGAGAAGACATAGATCAATAGGATTTCTTACGCATTGCTGTCAGGGATGTAATTTACACAGTCACTTTGGAAAACTATCTTTTCTTTTAAGCATTATGTTTTAAGGTTGAATATTCACATGTCTTATAGCCCAATAATTCTACTCCTAGATATGAACACAGGAGACAGATACAAGACTTTCATAGCTTAAACAGCACAAGATAAGAAAGAAGTCAAATACCATCAACAGGAGAATGGAGGAACACCTATCTACTCAAGCACAGAGTGACAGTACACAAGGCTGGGCAAAGAGCTACTATTGTTGTAAATAACAACTGAGGAGAAAGTGTAAGCTGAATGTTTTCTAGAATTCACACAGCTGAGAACTGATTAAGTTCCCACCAGCAAGACTAGAGAAATCTCATTGAATGTGGGGGTCATTTAACAGACACACCAAAAACAGTCTTCAGTAGTGGAACTATCCTAGACCTAAAGAAACAGCTGTTCTAAACAAACCACAAAGATGCTTTTAAATTAGCCTGAGAAAGATCTAGCTGATCTACAAGTAACTGAGCAACCAAAAATACCTACAACAAAGTTTAAAGAGGGTAATAAAATCCAAAATTGAACAATACAACCTTATAATGTCTAGCATCCAGTTAAAAAAATAAATGACTATACATGTGAAGAAACAGGAAAAAGGTAACCCATAAACAGAGGAAAATCATTCAATAGAAACAGACTCAGAAATGACAGTGAAAAAAAGAGCAAGAAAGATTTTTATTTAAAACAGCTACTAGGAATATTATAATGTATGCAGAAGGAGCTAAAGGAAATTATGAAAGTAATAAATAAAGAAAATGATAAAAGGAGAAACAGATGAGAATTCTAAAGATGAAAAATAAAAATATCTGAAATAAACATTTCATTGGATGGAATTAACAGAAGATTTGACACTGCAGATAAAAAGATGAATGAATTAAGAAACAAGAGAAACAGATAACCATCCAAAAATGAAGAAAGAAAGAGTTCAAAAACTGAACAAAGCCAGACTTAGAGTATAACATCAACGAACTTAGCATGAAGCCAGAGTGCCAAAGGAGAAAGGAAAGGGAAAAAAAACTGAAGAAATAACAGTCAAAAGTTTTCCAAATTTGATGGAAACTGTAAGACCACAAGCCAAGATGCTCAACAAATCCCAAGAAGAAAAACATGAAGAAAATTTCACCAAGGCACATATCATAAACTGTTGAAAAGTAGTCATAAAGAAATAATCTTAAAAGCAGGTTGAGAAGAAGATGCATTATGCACTGAAGAACACAGATAAGAATTACTGTATTCTTCTCATCAGAAAAATGCAAGTAATGGAACAGTATTTTGAAAATGCTGGGAAAAAAAGCTGTCAACCTAGAAGTCTACAACCAGTAAAAAAAAAAATCTTTCAAATATGAAAGTGAAAGAAAGACTTTTTCACACAAACAACAGCTGAGAGAATTCACTATACCATGACAAATCCTAAAATAAGTTCTTCAGATAGAAGAAAATGATACCATATAGAAGCCTGGATCAACACAAAAGAAGGAAGAGCACTGGAAATGGCAGTACATGTATAAATATGAGACTGTTTCTCACAATTAAATTCCCCTAAACTGCTCAAAGCAAAAATAACAACATACTCTGGGAGTTATAGCTTATAGAGAAGTAAAGTGTATGACAATAACAGCACAAAAGACAGGAGGGGAAAATGGAAGCAGGCTGGTTGAAAAATTCCTAAATTATACACAAAAGAGTATAATATTATTTTAAGATATACGGTGATAAGTAAAAGATGCATACTGTCACTCTAGAGCAACCACACTAAAGAAAAAAACAAACAAACATGCAGGAAAAGTTGACTTATCAAAGAAAGCAGGAGAAAATTAAAAGGGGAGCAAAGAACACATTGGACACATAGAAAACAAATAACGACATAGTATATTTTAAACCCAACCATATCACTGTGCTGTACATTAGATTCCTAGAACTTACTTATAACTGAAAGTTTGTATCCCATATAAGAATGAGATCATACAATATTTGTCTTTGTTTGTCTAGCTGATTTCACTTAGCATTATCCCTACAGGTTCACCCATGTTGCCACAAATGGCAGGGTTTCCTTCTTTTATAGAAATCCACTTTAAATACAGATAGACTGAAAGAATGGAAAAAGATATGCCATGCAGCCTGAGGATTAGGATTCAAGATGGCAGCATGAGAGGTGAGACAGAGAAATCCTCCCAAAACCACATATAATACGAATATATAGTTAATACAACTAATCCTAAAAGAGCAACAGGAAAGAAGGCTGCACCAGACTGCATACACCTAGAGAACAGAGCAGACCTCAAAAGGGGTAACATACCAAAGCCTTGATCGGGCAGGACCCAAGCCCTTCCCCCACCCCAGCGCACAGGCGGGAGGAAAAGAAACAGAGTCGGGAGGGGGTGGAAGCCTAGGACTACTGAACACCGAGCCCTGAAGATCTGCTATGGAAGGACAAACCTACATTGCCTGGTGTGCTGGAGATTAGTGGGGTTGGAAAGCTAAGAAAGGAAGAATACTTGGAGAGACTGAGATTCCAGCTGTTTGTGAAGAACGAGGATCCACATCCGGCTGCTCTGGGACAAAGGAAAGGCTGGCAGCCTGAGAGGCTTCCTAGCAGTGGGAGGGCGGCTGAAGGGGCGGGGTTTGCACAGCTTGCTGTGTGGGACAAGGGATAGGTGGACAAAGTTGGCTGGGCGTGCTCTGCCCAGCAGGTTGGGAACCTTCAGGAGCCTCAAGTGCTCCATTCCCCTGGCTGGCTACTCACCTCCAAGGCCCCCCACTGTGATACGCAGCCTGCTGCGCCTTCCTCCTGGCCCACTGGTACTGGCTCCCAAACCAGCAGTCCCTGCCCTAGCGTCAGGCCAGCAAGAGGGAGGCCCTGCGGCAGCTGTAGATGCAAAGGACAGAGGCTTCACCTGTGTGCTCGGCCCACTGGTTCTGACAGTGGAGACAGGCACTGCAGCCGGGAATCAAGAAACAGCTCTTTCCTCTGGCTAGGCACCAGCGCCACTCTCCCGCGACCCCGAACATCACTCCAGGGGTTAAGCAGCTCAAGAGACTAGAGCTTCTGGGCACTAGGGGGCGCCACATACACACATGAAATGTCAAAGGAACCTGGTTAAAACAAAAATATCACAAACACCAGAAAAAGGGCCAAATGAAACTGAACTCACCAATCTTTCTGAAAAAGAATTCAAAATAAAAATCATAAACATGTTCATGGAGGTACAGAAAAATGTTAAAGAATTCAGGGACGAAATGAGGATGTAGATTCAATCATTAAGAAATTCCATATCTGAAATGAAACACACAAAGGAGGTATTTAAAAGCAGATTAGATGTAGTAGAGAGACAGTAAATGGAACAGAAATTAGAGAAAAGGAATACAAAGAAGCTGAGGCACAGAGAGAAAAAAGGATCTCTAAAAATGAAAGAATATTGAGAGAACTGTGTGAACAATCTAAATGGAACAAAATCCATGTTATAGGGGTACCAGAAGAAGAAGAGAGAAAAAGGGATAGAAAGTGTATTTGAGGAGGTAATTGCTGAAAAATTCCCAAATCTGAGGAAGGAGATAGTCTCTCAGGCCATGGAGGTGCACAGATCTCCTAACATGAGGGACCAAGGAGGACAACACCAAGACATATAATAATTAAAATGGCAAAGATGAATGATAAGGACAGACTTTTAAAAGCAGTTAGAGAGAGAAAAAAGATTGCATGGAAAGGAAAACTCATCAGGCTATCAATAGACTTCTCAACAGAAACCTTACAGGCCAGAAGGGAGTGGCATGACATATTTAATGCAATGAAGCAGAGGGGCCCTGAACAAAGGATACTCTACCCAACAAGATTATCCTTAAATTTGAAGGAGGGATTAAACAATTTTCAGATAAGCAAAAGCTGAGAGAATTTACCTCCCACAAACCACCCCTACAGTGCGTTTTGGAGGGACTGCTATAAATGGAAGTATTCCTAAGGCTAAACAGCTGCCACCAGGGGAAATAAAACCACAGCAAAGAAAGCAGAAGAACAATTAATATTAAGCAGATGCAAAATCAAATCAACTACACCCAAAGTCAATCAAGGGATAGAAAAAGACTACAGAATATGATACTTAATATATAAAGAATGGAAGAGGCAGAAAAAGGAGGCAAAAAAAAAAAAAGAACCTTTAGGTTGTGTTTGTAATAGCATACTAAGTGAGTTAAGTTGGACTGTTAGACAGTAACGGAATTACCCTTGAACCTTTGGTAACAACAAATCTAAAGCCTGCAATGGCAGTAAGTACATACCTATCAATAATCACCCTAATGTAAATAGTCTGAATGCACCAATCAAAAGACATGGAGTCACTGAATGGATAAAAAAACAAGACCTGTCTTTATGCTGCCTACAAGAGACTCACCTCAAACCCAAAGACATACATAGACTGAAAGTGAAGGGATGGAAAAAGATTTTTCACACAAACAATAGGGAGTAAAAAGGCAGAAGTTGCAGTACTTGTATCATACAAAATAGACTTCAAAAAAAAGAAAGTAACAAGAGACAAAGAAGGACATTATATAATGATAAAGAGGTTAGTCCAACAAAAGGATATAACCATTATAAATATCTATGCACCCAACACAGGATCACCTACATATATGAAACAAATACTAACAGAATTAAAGGGGTAAATAGAATGCAATGCATTGAGTTTAGGAGACTTCAACATACTACTCACTCCAAAGGCTAGATCAACCAAACAGAAAATAAGTAAGGAGACAGAGGCACTGAACAATGTATTAGAACAGATGGACCTAATGGACATCTACAGAACACTCCATCCAAAAGCAACAGGATATGCATTCTTCTCAAGTGTACATGGAATATTTTCAAGAATAGATCATATATTAGGCCACAAAAAGAGCCTCAGTATATTCAAAAAGATTGAAATTGTACCAACCAGCTTCTCAGATCACAAAGGTATAAAATTAGAGATAAATTACAAAGAAAACAAAAAAGCCCATAAGTACATGGAGGCTTAATAACATGCTCCTAAATAAACAATGGATCAATGACCAAATAAAAACAGAGATCAAGCAATATGTGGAGACAAATGACAATACTAATTCAACACTGAGATAAATTACAAAGAAAACAAAAAGTACATAAGTACACGGAGGCTTAATAACATGCCCCTAAATAAACAATGGATCAATGACCAAATAAAAACAGATATCAAGCAATATGTGGAGACAAATGACAATAATAATTCAACACCGCAAAATCTGTGGGACACAGCAAAGGCCATGCTAAGAGGGAAGTATATTGCAATACAGGCCTACCTCAGGAAAGAAGAACAATCCCAAATGAACAGTCTAAACTCACAATTAACAAACTAGAAAAAGAACAACAAATGAGGCCCTAAGTCAGTAGAAGGAGGGACATAATAAAGATTAGAGCAGAAATAAATAAAATCGAGAAGAAAAAAACAATAGAAAGAATCAATGAAAGCAGGAGATGGTTCTTTGAGAAAATAAACAAAATAGATAAACCCCTAGCCAGACTTATCAAGAAAAAAAAGAGAGTCCACACACTTAAACAGAATCAGAAATGAGAAAGGAAAAATCACTATGGACAACACAGAAATATGAAGAATTATGAGAGAATCCTATGAAAAATTATATGGTAACAAACTGGATAACCTAGAAGAAATGGACAACTTTCTAGAAAAATATAACCTTCCAAGGCTGAACCAGGAAGAAACAGAAAATCTGAATCAACCAATTACCAGCAAAGAAATTGAACTGGTAATCAAAAAACTACCTAAGAACAAAATTCCTGGTCCAGATGGTTTCCCTGCAGAATTTTAACAAACATTTGCTGAACAGCTAAAGTTTTCCAAAAAGTAGAAGAGGAGGAAATACTGCCAAACTTATTCTATGAGGCCAGGATCACTCTAATACCAGAGCCAGGCAAAGACACCACAAAAAAAGAAAATTACAGTCCAATATCCCTGATGAACACAGATGCAAAAATACTCAACAAAATATTAGTAAACCGAATTCAAAAATACATCAAAAAGATCATCCATCATGATCAAGTAGGAATTATTCCAAGGATGCAAGGATGGTACAACATTCAAAAATCCATCAACATCATCCACCACATCAACAAAAAGAAGGACAAAAGCCACATGATCATCTCCATAAATGCTGAAAAAGCATTCGGAAAAATTCAATATCCATTAATAAAAACTCTCAACAAAATGGGTATACAGGGCAAGTACCTCAACATAATAAAGGCCATATATGACAAACCCATAGCCAGCATAATACTTAACAGCAAGAAGCTGAAAGCTTTTCCTTTAAGATTGAGAACAAGACAAGGATGTCCACTCTCCCATTTTTATTCCACATAGTTCTGGAGGTCCTAGCCACAGCAATCAGACAACACAAAGAAATAAAAGGCATTCGGATTGGGAAGGAAGAAGTTAAACTGTCCATGTCTGCAGATGGCATGGTATTGTAAATAAAAATCCCTAAAGAATCCACTCCAAAACTACTAGATGTAATATCTGAATTCAGCAAAGTAGAAGGATACAAAATTAATACACAGAAATCTGTGGCATTCCTATACACTAACAATGAACTATCAGAGAGAGAAATCAGGAAAACAACTCCATTCACAATTGCATCAAAAAGAATAAAATACCTAGGAATAAACCTAACCAAGGAAGTGAAAGACTTATACTCTGAAAACTATAAAACACTCATGAGAGAAATTAAAGAAGATATCAATAAATGGAAACACATCCCATTCTCATGGATAGGAAGAATTAATATTGTCAAAATGGCCATCCTGTCTAAAGCAATCTATAGACTCAATGCAATCCCTATCAAAATACAAATAGCATTCTTCAACGAACTAGAAAAAATTGTTCTAAAATTCATATGGAACCATAAAAGACCTCAAATAGCCAAAGCAATCCTGAGAAGGAAGAATAAAGCTGGGGGGATTGTGCTCCCAACTTCAAGCTCTTCTACGAAGCCACAGTATTCAAGACAATTTGGTACTGGCACAAGAACAGACCCATAGACCAGTGGAACAGACTGGAGAGCTGTGATATAAACTCACCCACATACAGTCAATTAGTATATGATAAAGGAGCCATGGACATACAATGGGGAAATGACAGCTTCTTCAACAGCTGGTGTTGGCAAAACTTGACAGCTACATGCAAGAGAATGAAACTGTTTAACCCCACACACAAAAGTAAAATCGATATGGATTAAAGACTTGAATGTAAGTCATGAAACCATAAAACTCTTAGAAGACAACATAGGCAAACATCTCCTGAATATAAGCATGAGCAACTTCTTCCTAAATGCATCTCCTCGAGCAAGGGAAACAAAAGCAAAACTGATCTCATGGGACTATATCAAACAAAAAAGTTTCTGTATGGCAAAGGACACCATCAACAGAACAAAAAGGCATCCTACAGTATGGGAGAATATATTTGTAAATGACATATCTGACAAAGGGTTAACATCCAAAATATATAAAGAACTTACACACCTCAACACCCAAAAAGCAAATAACCTGATTAACAAATAGGCAGAGGATATAAAGAGACAGTTCTCCAAAGAAGAAATTCAGATGGCCAACAGACACATGAAAAGATGCTTCACATCACTAATCATCAGGGAAATGCAAGTTAAAACCACAATGAGATATCACCTCACACCAGTAAGGAAGGCCAGCATCGAAACAACTAAGAACAACAAATGCTGGCGAGGATGCGGAGAAAGGGGAACCCTCCTACACTGCTGGTGGGAATGTAAGCTAGTTCAACCATTGTGGAAAGCTCTATGGAGGTTCCTCAGAAAACTAAAAACAGAAGTACCACTTGACCCGGGAATCCTACTCCTTGGAATTTACCCAAAGAATACAACTTATCAGACTCAAAAAGACATGTGCACCCCCATGTTTATCGCAGCACTTTTTACAATAGCCAAGATATGGAAGCAACCTAAGTGTCCATCAGTAGATGAATGGATAAAGAAGATGTGGTACATATACACAATGGGATACTATTCGGCCATAAGAAAGAAACAACTCCTACCATTTGCAACAACATGGATGGAGCTGGAGGACATTATGCTCAGTGAAATAAGCCAGGCAGAGAAAGACAAATGCCAAATGATTTCCCTCATTTGTGGAGTATAACAATGAAGCAAAACTGAAGGAACAAAATAGCAGCAGACTCAGAGACTCCAAGAATGAACTAGTGGTTACCAAAGGGGAGGGGTGTGGAAGGGAGGGAGAAGGGGATTGAGGGGTATTATGTTTAGTACACATGGTGTGTGGGATCACAGGGAGAACAGTGTAGCACAGAGAAAGCACATAGTGGATCTGTGGCATCTTGCTGCACTGATGGACAATGAGTGCATTGGGGTATGGGTGGGGACTTGATAATATGGGTAAATGTAGTAACCACATTGTTTTTTCATGTGAAACCTTCATAAGAGTATATATCAATCATACCTTAATAAAAAATTTAAAAGAAAAGACGTATGCTCCCCTATGTTTATTGCAGCACTATTTACAATAGCCAAGATATGGAAGCAACCTCAGTGTCCATCAGTAGATGAATGTATAAAGAAGATTGGTACATATACACAATGGAATACTATTCAGCCATAAGAAAGAAACAAATCCTACCATTTGCAACAACATGGATGGAGCTAGAGGGTATTATGCTCAGGGAAATAAGACAAGTGGAGAAATACAAATGCCAAATGATTTCCCTCATTTGTGGGGTATAACAACAAAGCAAAAATGAAGGAACAAAATAGCAGCAGACTCACAGACTCCAAGAAGGGACTAGGGGTTACCAAAGGGGAGGGGCGGGGGAGGTGGTGGGGAGGAGTGGGGGAAGGGGTTTGTGGGGCATCATGATTGGTGCACATGGTGGGTGTGGGGTCACGGGTAAGACAGTGTAGCTCAGAGAAGACAAATAGGGACTCTGTGGCATCTTTACTACACTGATGGATAGTGATTGCAATGGGTATGGGGGTGACTTGATAATAAGGATGAATGTAATAACCACATTGTTTTTCTTGTGAAATCTTCATAAGAGTATGTATCAATGATACCTTAATAAAAAAAAAAGACATACCATGCAGACATTATAATCATAAGCTAGCTGGTTTAAGTATATCATAGCATTTAAGTAGATTTCTGGAAAGGAACATTATAACTATAAAGCGGGACATTTCACAGCAATAAAGAAGGTGATTTATACGAAGACATAAGTTTAGTGCACATATTTCTAATAACAGAATTCTAAAATCCATGAAAAGCAAAACTGACAGAATGAAAAGGAAAAACTGACTCACATTTACAGTGAGAAATTTCAACCGTAGACTCTCAATAATTAACAAAATTAGTAAAAATAGAGAAAATCTGAACAAAACTCTCAACCTATTTAACCAATGGACATTTATAGAACACTTCACCCAACAACAGCAGAATAGACATTCTTTTCAATGTACATGGTACATTTACCAGGATAAATCATAAAACAAGTCTTAGTAAATTATAAAAGACTCAAGTTATATAAAGTATGTTCTCTGAACATAACAAAAGTAAACTAGAAATCACTATAAGATCATTAGAAAAACTCCCACATAACTGAAAACTAAATAAGTGAGTTTAGCAAGATTGCAGGACACAAGATCAATATGCACAAGTCAACTGTATTTCTATATACTAGTGACAGTCAGAAACTGAAGTTAAGAAAACAGTATCATTTACAACAGCATCAAAACATACTAGATACTCAGGAATAAGTCTGACAAAAGATGTAAAAAGACCTGTACACTTGAAGACTGCAAAACATTGCTGAGAGAAATGAAAGAAGACCTAAGCAAATGGACAGACACACTTTGTGGGTTGGATGATTCAGTATTGTTAAGATGTCAACTCTTCAAATTGACGCAGAGTCAATGCAATCCCAATCAAAGTCCCAACCAGGCTTTTTTTGTAGAAACTGACAAGCTACTTCTAAAATCCAAATGGGAATGCAAATGACCTAAAACAGCCAAAACAACTTGGAAAAAGAACAAAGTTAGAATAAGATTTACTATAAAGCTACAGTAATCAAGGCAGTATGGTATTGTATTGGCACAAAGACAAAAAGATCAGTGGAAAAGAATAGACAGTAAAGAAATTGACCCACACAGTGATCTCCCACAAAAGTGCAAAGGCAATTCAATGAAGAGAGAATAGTCTTTTCAACAAGGGGTGCTAAAACCATCTGGAAAAAAAAGAACTGTGATCCATACCTTGCACATATACAAATATTAACTTAAAATTGATCAAAGTCTTAAGTGTAAAACTAAAATTATAACATTTCTATTAAAAAAAAAGAAACCTTGGAATAGGCAATGATTTTTTAGATTCAATATCTAAAGCACAGTAATTAAAAGAAAAAAAGTGGACCAATTGGATTTAATCAAAATTTTAAAACTTCTGCTCTTCAGAATAAACTATTTAAAGAATGAAAAGACAAGTGACATACTGGGAGAAAATCTTTGCAAAGCATACATCTGATAAAGGACATACCCAGAATATATAAAGACCTCTCACAAATGAACTAGAGGAAAGCAAATAACCATATAAAAAATTGGCAAAATATCTGACCATCAAAGATAAACAAACAGCAAATAAGCACATCAAGAGATGTTCAACATTACTCATTAGGGAAGTGCAAATTAAACCATAGTGAGATATCACAACATACCTCCTAGAGGAGCTAAAATTAAATTGACCATACCAATTGTTGTTAAGGATGTGGAGAAACTGGAACTCTCATACACTTATGATGGGAATGTAAAATGGTGCAACCTTTTATTCCTTCAAATTTACTTAGAAAACCATATGGCAATTCCTTAAAAAGTTACATACACACAATATGATCCAGTCAATTCCACAAGTATTTGCTCAAGAGTAATGAAAGCAGATGACCATACAAAAATTTGTATATAATTGTTCATAGAAGCTTTATTTGTAATAACCAAAAACTGGAAACTCAAAATCCATCAACAGATTAATGATAAACAAATTCTAGTTTATGCCTATAATAGAATGCTAATCAATAATAAAAGGAATTGAACCATTGATACATGCTATAACATGTGTAAATCTAAAAATAATTTTGCCAAGCAAAAAGGACCAGACTAAAAAGAGCACACACAACCTGTAGAATTCTATTTATATGAAATTCTGGGTAACGAAAATTCATCTTTAGTGACAGAAAGCTGATCAGAAGTGGTCTGGGGACAGAAATACGCAAGGAAGGATGGACAGGAGAGAGGAATTATAAGGGGGCACAAGGAAACTTTTGGGGGTGATATATGTGTTCATCATGTTGATTGTGGTGATAGTTTCATGGATATATACATACATTAAAACTTAGCAAATTGTACACTTTAAATATGTGCAATGTATTATATGCCAATTATAGCTCAATAAGGCTGTTAAAAAATATTTACAATTATCACCCAAAAGCATGAACTACTAAGTGATAAATTTAACAAAACGTGTTCAAGATCCTCACACTGAAAACTGTGAAACACTGCTCAGGGAAATCAAAGATCTAAATAAATGGAGAGATATATCATGTTCAAGAACTGGAAAACTCAATATTGTTAAAACATCTACTCTCCAGCAATCGATACACACAGTGCAATCCCAATCAAAAGCCAGCAGGCTTTTGTACAGAAATTGACAACACCTAAAATTTCTTTGGAAATACAGAGGACACAATATAGTAAAAATATTGTGCAGAAAACCAAAGTTGGAAGACTCACAATACCTAACTTCAAAACTTTGTATAAAGCTACAGTAAACAAGACAAACACATAGATAAATGAAACTGAATAAAGTCCAGAAATAGACCCACACTATCAATTAATTTTGAATGAAGATGCCACGGTAATTCAATGGAGTAATTTCAACAAATGGTGCTGAAACAAATGGACATCAATATGGAAAAAAAAGAACCTCAACTTTATCTTATACCAGACACAAAAATTAAATCAACACATATCACAGACCTAAAAGTATATGTTAAAATTGTAAAACTTCAAGGAGAAAACATAAGAGAAAAAGTTCTGTGAAGCTGTGGTTGGTAAAGAAGTCTTAGGAAACACAAAATGCAAAACCTTTTAAATGTTGGTCATTTGGACTTGACTGAAATTTAAAAATTATGTTCTTTAAAAGCCACTATTAAAAAATGTAAAACCTAGCCACAGACTTGGGGAAAATATTCACAGTATAAATATCTGAGAAAGGACTTGTATCAAGAGTCCTTTATAATCCAGTAATAAAAAGATACAAATCCTAAATTTAAAATGTAATAAGAGATACAAAAATGACCAATAGCACATGAATACTCAGTATCAGTATCAGAGAAAAGCAAATTAGAACTACAGAGATACATTGTACACATACACTAGAATGTCTAAAATTAAAATGCTTGACAATACGAAGTGTTGCCAAGAAAGGGAGCAACTGAAACTCTCATATATTGTTGGTAAAATACAAAATGGTACTATCCCTTCTCCCTTATCATATGACCCACCTATTCCACTCCTAAGCATTTATCTAAGAGAAATGAAATCATATATCCACAGAGTGACTTACACATGAATGTTCATAGGAGCTTTCTTAGTAACAGCTCAAAACTGCATACAACCCAAATGTTCCACACTAGGTGGATGGATAAACAAATTATGTTATATACTCATAAAATGAAACAGAACATAACAGTAATAGAGAATGAACTACTGCTTCACACAATGTGTATAATTCTCAAAAA
This sequence comes from Manis pentadactyla, assembly GCF_030020395.1. NCBI lineage: Eukaryota > Metazoa > Chordata > Mammalia > Pholidota > Manidae > Manis > Manis pentadactyla. Next base: position 26,469,126 of record NC_080029.1, read on the forward strand.
CATTATGACAAACAAAAGAACCCAAACCAGAGAATATACTATATGTCTTTATTTATATGAAATTCTGGAAACAGTATAGTAACATAAAGGAAATCAGTAGATTCTGGGACTCAGGTTTATGAGGGGGGCATGACTGACTATAAAGGGGCCTGAGGGGATTTCTGGAGATGATGGAAATGTTCTATATCTTGATTGTGGTGATGGTGGTGGTTAAATGGGAGTTTACATCTGTCAAAACTCAGCATCAAACTGTAACACTCAAAATGGATGCATTTTATTGTACATAAACTAGATTTCAATGATGATTAAAAATAAAACATTATTGAGGCACACATATAGATAATAAAACTTTTTTTTCAAATCCAGGTAACAGCCACAAAATTTAGGACAGTGTCTAATCCTGGGTTAAAGGGCTAGGTAGGAAGGGGCAGAGGACTTTAAAAAGGGGGAATGTGCATATTCCTTTAAAAAAAAGGAATATGCACAGGTAGATTAAATTCCTATTAATGCTGTAGTTCTTGGGTTGAGTAATATTCATACTATTATAAATAAATAAAATAAAGCCACCACATGCAGAGTAATGATGGCAATGATGTGTCACAATTCATATAATTCTGTGGACCTGGGGTACAGATTTTTTAAAAAGGTAGTCACCTCACCCATATATTTCCCATGTCTCTGATGTAGGGAATATGCGAATAAATCCACCTCTCCGATCATTCTCTTCCTTCACCCTCCGTAAAACTTTTATCTACATGGAGGAAGAGAAAATAAAATGAGTACCTATTTTGAAAACTGGAATCCATGTGGTTATTGAAAAGAGGAAGAGAGTTATGACCCCAAAATACGAAAGAAGCATGAAGGGAGGAATTAATTCCATATTAGATGCTGTCTTCTGAGAAAAATTTCTCCCATCTTGAATCTTTCTCTTTTCAACTTAAAATATGCATTGAATATAATGTCATGAATTGAATATTATGTCATGAACATTATGAATCACTCACTGAACCCTGTGTCAGCCCACAAAGACCTGAGGTGGAGTCATCTTTACCTCCTCCATTGACAGACCGAGCATAGAACCACCTAACTTCCCCGGCACCTTCTCCCGGGCTGAGCTCACAAGGTTTTTCATTTCCGCATCACTGGCAGAGAGTGGACGGGAACGCTAAGGAAAGGAAAAACAAACACAAACAAAAAACACGTTTTATCACCTTTCTTTATTTCCTTCTATCCAGCCCCTTAACACCATTATCTGTCCTAATATGTGTAAGTTCAATTTCAAAGCCCATTTTCTCTAATTAATCTCTTAGACTGAAACCCTGGGAAATAGATGAAAGCTAGTCAATTCCAAGGCAAGAAGAAAAAGCAGGAGAGGAGGAAAACACTACAGGTTGAGAGAGAAATACGAAGAATAAAAGATGTCTACAATATGAGTTTTTAAGCTAGTACTTACTCGTAATTTTGGTTTTAGAGTACCTCTAATATTTTCAAAAATATGGAAAAAATAAGAAAAATATCTCAATGTAAGATTAAATGTCTATTTATTTCACTAAATAATTACATTCTTTTCAGCTCTGGGAAGGAGAGTTAGGAGAACTGACACCTAAAACAGAAAACCAAGGAGCAATAATCTATAATGCCACAGATGACAAAGTTCAGCTGTGAGATGTTTTAGAACCAGAAGGAATAAATACTGAGGTGAGAGCCATGGGTGACACAGAAAAGAGCTGTGACCAAAAGGCTTCTTTCTTGAGAAATACTGTGGCTGCTGGCCTTCAAGAGACCTGGACCAAGGATGACTGCCCGGGGCACTCCAAGGAGGCAGCCAAAGGGCCATCGGCCTCACAGATCCCCCGAGATGACCCAGGCTACCTCAGTTTCTGAATGACCATCAGGAAGGTCGACTGAGAACCAAAGTTATTTTAAGTTATTTCGAGCCAAGAAATATAAAGGTAATAAAGGAAGTCAGATATATGAAGCATGACAATACACTATTATTGAAACAGATGTAGCAGCTGATAAAATACGACAAATCAGCTAAGCAGTAAGAATAAGAAATAATTCAAGAAATGTGGGTGTAAACTGTCTAGATTCCTAGAAGTAACTTTGACCAGTGAGAAGAAATCCTCTTGTCTGAAACTATTTTTACTGTTTGCTTTGTGTAGGCTACCTATGGAAAGACTTTTTGGTAACTAATTTTTTACCTTTTCAGTAGTACTCATGGTTATGGACTGAATGTTTGTGTTCCTCCAAAATTCCTATGTTTAAGCCCCATGTGATGGCATGTGGAGATGGGGCTTTCGGGGGGTAATTAGGGTTGGATGAGGTCATGAGGATGGACCCTGGTCTGATGGGATTAATGTCCTCAAAAGAAGAGACACTAGGGAGCCTGTACTCTTTCTCTCTGCCCAACCACGCACGAAGAGGCCATGTGAGCACATAGGGAGCCTGTGGCCATCTACAAGCCAAGAGAGGAGGCCTCAGAATAAAACCTACCTTGTCACTGATGTTGTACTTCCCAGCCTCTAAAACTGTGAGAAATAAATTTCTGTGGTTTAAGCCACCCAGTCTGTGGTATTTTGTTATGGCAGCCCAAGCAGACTAATACACACCTGTATACAAACAACTATGAATGGTTTTTCCTTAGGACTCAAGGGAGACCAATATATACTCACCTTCAAATCTAGCACGGGCACTATAAGAAATAGATTTTCTGATAGGCAACTTCCTGAGGAGACACTATGTAAAGGAAAACCATGAAACCAGCAGATAAAAGCATTCATATGTTTAGCTTTTCCTCTGCTTATCTTTAGCATCCCAAACAGTACTTGGTATGAAAAAGGAGATCAGTAAATACTTACTGCACAAATAAACAAGTGAATCAATGTGCTGACACACAGATCAGTCATAGTTAGAATTAAACTTCGCAGAGAATTCTGGGAAAAAATTTAACTCTCCAATCTCTGAGACTACATTAAACAGTATGTACTGGGGTGAGCAGGGAATCAAAGGGAAAATTTAAAGATTTAGAAAGGGAATCAATATAAGTAATATAATCATTCAAAAATCATTATTTTTTTAATGCTTACTTAAAAATAAGTATGTGTGAATGCTTATTTAGGGTTTAATTTGGAAAAGCCAAGATATTAATGAATGCTTTGAGGACTTCACTCATTTTCACACAGTAATCCACATGTGATCATGGCTCTGAAAAGAAAGCCACTGGCAGTAAATCCTCCTAAGTCAAGTTGCCTTATCACAGCACACTATTTAAGAGTACCTTAAAGTCCTCTGAGATTATGTAAGAAAAGATTATGAAGCAAGTATTCATTTAAATTATGTAATAAAAGTAAAGATTAAGCATTTTAGAAGAGAATGTTATTTAAAGATGTTGATAAAACTAAAATCCATAGCAAAAGGTCAAAATAAAAAATTTTTAAGGAATAGCTATTACCTATTAGAATACTTTTAAGGAATGCATAGTCATCCTTATAAGAACATGGATCAGAGGGTGGGGCGGAAGATGGCGGCGTGAGTAGAGCAGCGGAAATCTCCTCCCAAAACAACATATATCTATGAAAATATAACAAAGACAACCCTTCCTAGAATAAAGACCAGAGGACACAGGACAATATCCAGACCACATCCACACCTGAGAGAACCCAGCGCCTCGCGAAGGGGGTAAGATACAAGCCCCGGCCCCGCGGGAGCCGAGCGCCCCTCCCCCCAGCTCCCGGCGGGAGAAGAGCAGGCAGAGCGGGAGGGACACGGAGCCCAGGGCTGCCGAACACCCAGCCCCAGCTATCCGGGCCAGAGTGCAGGGCCCTCGATACTGGGAAAACAGGGCAGCAAGAACAGTGAGCAGGCACTGGAGGCTGGGCGACAGAGGACATAAGAAAAGCGCGCGACCATTTTTTTTTTTTTTTGCTTTTTTGCTGCTTTGTTTTGGCGAGCGCTTTTTGGAAGTCTTAAAGGGACAGGGACCCCAATATTAGGGAAACAGGGCAGAAAGACCGGTGAGCAGAGGCCTGAGGCTGGCACCGGAGAATAAAGAAAAACGAACGACCACCTTTTTTTTTTTTAATTAAAAAATTTTTTTTTTTTTTAATTAAAAAAATTTTTTTTCTTGTTTTTTTTTGTGGTCGTTGTTTTGTTTTGGTGGGTGCTTTTTGGAAGTCTTAAAGGGGCAGGGTGGGCCACTTAATCCAGAGGTAGGGAATCCGGGATCTCTGGGCACCCTAACCCCTGGGCTGCAGGGAGCAGGGAGGCCCCTTACGGAGATAAATAGCCTCCCAGCAGCTCCTGCTCCAACGCGACTCCACCATTTTGGAGTAGCTGCCCGAGCCAGGCCACGCCCACAGCAACAGCGGAGATTAACTCCATAGCAGCCGGGCAGGAAGCAGAAACCCTGTCTGCGCGCAGCTGCGCAGCACAAGCCACTAGAGGCCGCTGTTCTCCCAGGAGAGGAGGGCCACAAACCAACAAGAAAGGAAGTCCTTCCAGCCGTCACTCGTCCCAGTTCTGCAGACTATTCCTATCACCATGAAAAGGCAAAGCTACAGGCAGACAAAGATCACAGAGACAACACCAGAGAAAGAGACAGACCTAACCAGTCTTCCTGACAAAGAATTCAAAATAAGAATCATAAACATGCTGACAGAGATGCAGAGAAATACGCAAGAGAAATGGGATGAAGTCCGGAAAGAGATCACAGATGCCAGAAAGGAGATCGCAGAAATGAAACAAACTCTGGAAGGGTTTATAAGCAGAATGGATAGAATGCAAGAGGCCATTGATGGAATTGAAATCAGAGAACAGGAACGCATGGAAGCTGACATAGAGAGAGACAAAAGGATCTCCAGGAATGAAACAATATTAAGAGAACTGTGTGACCAATCTAAAAGGAGCAATATCCGTATTATAGGGGTCCCAGAAGAAGAAGAGAGAGGCAAAGAGATGGAAAGTATCTTAGAAGAAATAATTGCTGAAAACTTCCCCACACTGGGGGAGGAAGTAATCAAACAGACCACGGAAATACACAGAACCCCCAACAGAAAGGATCCAAGAAGGGCAACACCAAGACACATAATAATTAAAATGGCAAAGATCAAGGACAAGGAAAGAGTGTTAAAGGCAGCTAGAGAGAAAAAGGTCACCTATAAAGGGAAACCCATCAGGCTAACGTCAGATTTCTCAACAGAAACCCTACAGGCCAGAAGAGAATGGCATGATATATTTAATACAATGAAACAGAAGGGCCTTGAACCAAGGATACTGTATCCAGCACGACTATCATTCAAATATGACGGCGGGATTAAACAATTCCCAGACAAACAAAAGCTGAGGGAATTTGCTTTCTACAAACCACCTCTACAGAACATCTTACAGGGACTGCTCTAGATGGGAGCACTCCTAGAAAGAGCACAGCACAAAACACCCAACATATGAAGAATCGAGGAGGAGGAACAAGAAGGGAGAGAAGAAAAGAATCTCCAGACAGTGTATATAACAGCTCAATAAGCGAGCTAAGTTAGGCAGTAAGATACTAAAGAGGCTAACCTTGAACCTTTGGTAACCACGAATTTAAAGCCTGCAATGGCAATAAGTACATATCTTTCAATAGTCACCCTAAATGTTAATGGGCTGAATGCACCAATCAAAAGACACAGAGTAACAGAATGGATAAAAAAGCAAGACCCATCTATATGCTGCTTACAAGAAACTCACCTCAAACCCAAAGACATGTACAGACTAAAAGTCAAGGGATGGAAAAACATATTTCAAGCAAACAACAGTGAGAAGAAAGCAGGGGTTGCAGTACTAATATCAGACAAAATAGACTTCAAAACAAAGAAAGTAACAAGAGATAAAGAAGGACACTACATAATGATAAAGGGCTCAGTCAAACAAGAGGATATAACCATTCTAAATATATATGCACCCAACACAGGAGCACCAGCATATGTGAAACAAATACTAACAGAACTAAAGGGGGATATAGACTGCAATGCATTCATTCTAGGAGACTTCAACACACCACTCACCCCAAAGGATAGATCCACTGGGCAGAAAATAAGTAAGGACACGGAAGCACTGAACAACACAGTAGAGCAGATGGACCTAATAGACATCTATAGAACTCTACATCCAAAAGCAGCGGGATATACATTCTTCTCAAGTGCACATGGAACATTCTCCAGAATAGACCACATACTAGGCCACAAAAAGAGCCTCAGAAAATTCCAAAAGATTGAAATCCTACCAACCAACTTTTCAGACCACAAAGGCATAAAACTAGAAATAAACTGTACAAAGAAAGAACATGGATCAAATCACTATTGAATTACATGTAATAAATACCTCTAATTTTTAGTGTTTTTATTTTATTTTGCTGTCCTTTTGTTTTTGTTGTTCCTTTTCTTGTCCCTTTTTAATTATTGTTTTCTTCATGCTTTCTTATTTGTTGTGTCTTTTTTTTAAATCTTAAAATTTGTTTTGCTTTTTCTAGGACTTAATTTTCATCGTTGCAGAACTGCTTCATGACGGAATGATAATCTTGGTTTTCAGAGACTGAGATCATAACGATGTTGCAACCTTCCACTACTTATCTAAACCTGCTCCTATAAACAATGAATTAGCACCCAAAAACCCTTAACCTTCTCTCCCAGTCACTTCGGTGAGTTGTCTCCAATACACATTCACAACCACTCTTTTGCACTCCGAGTCCACAGTTCTAACTCTAGCACCATATGCTTCTGTGTGGGCTGCGTGGGTGGGGCTCCTGGCTGGGGCATCTGGGAGGTTTGAAAAGGAAGGGGCTGAGTGGTAATGGAGCTTGTTAGATGACTGCCCCAGCTGTTAAGCCCTATAAGCTGATGGCTTTACTCTTTTATTGCCACAAATATCACCAGGCTGCACAGCACAAGTCAGTGTTACTCCAAGAAAAAAAAAAGCGGCTAGAAGCTCCTTTAATCTCTTCACCTATTTATTTCAATCTAATCTATTAAGAAGGCTGCAAGGGAAAAGACATGAAAAGTTGTAGCTACTGAAGTCTAAGTACCTCAAATGCGTCTCCACCCAAGTTTTCTGTATCTTTGGGGAAGCTACTGGAAAATAACAGATTAGAAAGTCAGAAGTATTTTGACAGTCTCAGCTTTTCAATAAATTTGAGATTGGAGAGATTTTTTTTAATCAACATAATATTTGCTGTACTGATTTATAGAGAAATATATTTATACAGTAACAATACTTTCCTGAACCATTGGTTGAATCCTACCAATATTTCTTAATGAAATGAGCTAGTAAGAAATGTGACCTAAATTTCAGACACAAATGAGAGAAAAGGGGAGAATAAAGGATAACAAATTTAAAAAAAAAGAAAGAAAATAGTAATGCTCATGAATGCCAAGGAGACATAGCTGGAAATTAAAAGCAAAGCAAAGCAAAAGGAAAAAAGAATCAGGCCATCAGGACTGTCAAATACAAGAGCAAGAGTCTAAATGCAAGCCATTCTGTAGTTCTGATTTTGGGCATATCAGCTCAGCTACATTCTCTGGGTGGTAAGTACAATAAATTCACATATTCCAATGGATTGACTGAATGCACTAAGGAAATAAGGCTCCTCTGAACTTAAAAGAGAACCATTGCCTCTGGCTAGATGACACATGATTTAAACTACTGTGTTCAGACAGACTTAATTTAAACTGAAAAATTACTGTCTGGGTAAGAATCCTACCATGCAACATGCATCAAAGATGTTACATTATCATTAGTATGACTTATGATTCAGAAATATACCCGGAGAAGAAACCTTTACACGTCTAACCTTTATGGCTAGGAAAGAACTGAGAATGCGAAATTACTGAGACAAGGAACCACCTGTCCCCACTCAAAGCAGTAAGAAACAGATGGTGAATCAGAAAAATGATCCTCAATCTAAAGAGAGCTAGCAAGTACGAGTAATAAGAAGAACTGGCCAAAATACAGAATATGAAAAAAGGTGAGGTACCCTAAAAGACATCATAATTGAGAGGCAAAAAGAAAACCTGTTTGACTGAGAATATATGTAAAGAATACAAATGTACTGAATCAGTTTTACAAAGTTTGGAATTCTGTGTTAAAAATGAATCAACTAGAAATGGCTCAATTTATATGTGATGTATTCTGCCATCTAGAAAACAAAAGGCAAAGCCAAGTTTACAAAGCAAAATAAACTAATGCTATCAAATGAAAGAAGATGAACAAAAAGGACCATATGATGTGAATAAATCTGGGCGGGAAATAGACACAAAAATGGCTAATAGAGAAAGTTTAAATGTAATGATAACCAGAAGTATACTTTGAAATTAGCAGTGGGGAAAAAAAAAAGGGAAGAGAGTAAATAGGCTTCTGTTACAGTAAAAAAAGAGATATGCAACATCTGGAAATTTGGAATAATTAAAGTCAGCAGGTCTGAGAGACATGCATCTGGTTGTTAACAGAACTGGCTTAGAAAAAAAAAACTTACCAAAACCACTTACAATTATGTTTGAAAAATCATGAAGAACTGAGGAGGTACCAGAGGATTAGAAAAAAACAAATGAGGTACCAATCTTCAAAAATGTAAGAAGTATGCTCCTGGTGATTACCGCCTGGGAAGTCTAACTTGAATCCCTAGTAAAATAATGGAACAAATATTTAAAAAAAAAATCCATAAACATTTAGAGTTTAATGGACTCATAAAGAATAGTAGTATGGAGATGGCTTTATTTATTTTAAAATGTGCTTTAATATTTTGATTTTATGACAAAACTACAAAAGAGGGGAATATAGTGAATATATTTAATGTCTTCAGATTTTACAGAAGCATTTGTGAAAATTTCATAAATTTACTTATTCTAAATTACATTTCCAGTCAGGCTTAGTGTCATGACATAATGAACAAAATACACTGACAAAAACTGAACACAGTTAAAAGACATAACTGTAGGATAGGATAAATAGCAGTGAATCAAGTTAGGAAGTGATTTACAGAATGGGTATGAACCAGGCATTATTTAGAATCTTCATTAATGTTTGGGAGGATGGATAAATAAATAAATAATAAAGTAATTTGCATTTGTCGGTGATAGCAAATGTGAAAATCATGACTACTGATAAATAAATATCAAAATAACACTAGATTATGGCCATCAAAATGGTAAAAGGAAAATCAACAGAACTCAAAAGTGTGTAAGGGACTACATCTGAGGGTAAACTATGTGGCCTGAACTTTCCTAAATATTTTACCTAGGTTTTATCATTTCTTTCTCCACAACTCCATTTATGTATTCTTATCCTTGACAGAGGCAGGACTTGAGCCTCACAGATTTAAGGGAACTTGCCCAAGGTCTAACAACTAGAGATTGGCAGGCAAGTTTGAATCCAGATCTCTCTGACTCTAAGGTCTGCGTTATTTCCATAAAACCATGCCACCTGCCTTGGAATGCTGAAAATTTCTGGTGAGTGGAAGATGTGAACTATAAACATTCAAGGGAAGGAAGAAATGTACAAAGAGAGAATGGGTTTAAAAGGAATAGTCAGGCAAGAGGCAAAGAACTGTGACTTCACAATCCAACAGAAACAGAAAAAGAAAACTTGACATAGTCTAAATGGCCAGAGCAGAGAACTTCTTTCTTTTTTTACTTGGCTGTGATGAAAACTACTGTGGAGTGGAAAGCACTTCATTAACAGAAAGACAGTAACAACGTACAACACAGAACAATTAAGAGTCAAAGAATTTAACATGAACAGAGTTGGCTGAGTTAAGCCAGGAAGACATTCTATGTCAAGTTAGCAGTGTTCCAACACAGAACTACCAGAGAGAGGCCTTGCTTGGCCATAGGCTATTGCAACCTATGGCAATTGCAGTGATGGAGATGAAATAGAATTAAAATGGGAAAGGGAAATTAAGGTCAGAATTATATTATCAAAGACACTTCTTTGCAGTCAAATTCAGAAGACTGAATTAGTACTTTGAATGTTCACCTTAAATAGATTAGTTCAAGAGATATTTGGAATGTAAGCCCTTTGAACTCAACAGGCATGGGGTATTTTTGGTTTTTGTTTGCCATGAAGAGCAGCGCACACTTAGGTACTTACTAAATACAAAACACTAAACATTACAGAGTTTTGCATTTTACCAACTAAACACTAAAACTCATTACAGAACCATATTAACCAGTTACCAAATACTAGACAAGACAAACATTAAGTCTCTTTTTCATTTCTTGGATTCATATAAACCATGCAAATCACTTTATCAAAAACAGTAGCTAAGAAAGTTACAATTCAAGCTTCCGAGCCTACCAGGAACTGCATCGGAGAATACAAATGCCAAAATTAAAGTACTGGAGCTTTTGGCTAAAGAACTAAGTTGCAGGTGACACACTTGTGTGTGAAACACTTACATCTCTCACATCAACACAGCAGGAGCAGCAACATCACTGATACCCTTCACCTTAAAGAGATGTTAAAAAAAGATCTGCCAAGAGGAAAGCCACAGTTCATCTCAAATGCTACTAACAAGAACAGTAAGAGGACAAATGCTGATCCTTAGGCGACTGAGACAGAATACTGTCTTTATTTAAAGGTGGCATCTGAGACACTAATTATGGCAGTTTCTAAAATTCATAAAACTACAAATCACTACACATAAGAAATGTCATCTGTTAAGAAACTTAAACACAGGCCCAATACACAATGTGAAATCGTTTCCAACACTAAGCTGCTGACAATAGCGTGTTTCATAAGATGTCCAAACAAAAAGAAAGGTTATTTGTGAACTATGATATTTCCTTCCTGGAATATATTGGTGAAAGCAAATAGATATGCCTCTAAACTCTGTTCATCATTTGAATTTGACAGCCTCCATCATAGCAATCACTACCAGGGAAAAAGGATTAGTAAATTCCTCCAAATGCTACTCTTCTCTTCTATATCCACAAAGACCTCTGTGTATTCATTTTCACTTTTATCTTATGCTATTAAACTGTTCAAAAAACAGGTGTTTAAAACATGTACTGTAAAAGAGTTAAGCTAAAAGGCTTTCCATTTGGAAAATGGAAATAATAATTTGATGAAGTCACTAAATGATCCAGAACTCACCTGTTTGGCGTTTGATGACTGAAACTGTGCAGATACTAGATGCTATAAAAGACAGAAAAATGGAATAAAGCCTTAGCTTCCCCTAATGTGTCTGTATTTCCCAACTCCTAAATCTCTGATATCAAAAAAGAAAAGAAGATCTCCAAACAGAAACCAAAAGCCAGAGCCCTACATGTTGTGCTTGGAAGAGTTGAGCATTTATTATGTTTCACACTGCTTTCTCCTAAGGTGTATTTATTCCAGTTTCATCTTTTTACCAGTGAGAGCACAATCCTAGTGTCACAAACTCAAGTTCCTGAGTTCACTACTCCCTGAGAAATTTGTTTCACACAGCGCCAGAACTATAGTTTCTTTAGCCTTTAAAAAAGTGTTCTGTAAGCCTCTTATGGATGAAGTCATGCCATTACCTACCGGTTAGCAAAACAAACAGTGAGTAGATTCTCTGCTATTTGCAGAGTTGCCAATAAAAACTGACAGGCAAGCTAAGAAAAGGGATCAATTCATCTAAGACTGACATACAGCTACCCCTAGAGTGAAACTTGGCAAAACTGCTAAAGCTGCACAGGAACATTCACAAATCTTTATATACCACCCTGTGGCTCCTGCCACAGATACTGCAGGAAACAATCTGCAAAGGAATGTGATTTGCCTAAATTCAGTTTTCCTAGTTCACCTAGGTTAATCCTCCACTTTTTCTTACTAAAAATTAAAGAAAACTCTTTGATCTGTGATGAGGTACAGATCAAGTACAACCCTGCTGCCTGGTTTTACTTCTAATCCAAGATAATGCCCCTTAACATAGAGTACACCCTGTTCCACATCGCAACACTAATACTAGTAGGCCAACAGTTCTAGAGCAGGTCACAGGTAAGCAGCCCAGTGACTGAATCCAGCTCAAAGACATGTAATGTTTGGTCTGCAAAATATTTTTCAATTGAACTATGTATGTGGTTGCCAATATTTAAAAATAAGAATTCTCTTGACAGTAAAGATCTGACAACTTTGACCACATTCACGATCAATTGGAGCACATCCGTCCAGCAGCCGCCCCTTACGCAGGGCTGAGTGCGCGTACATGAGGCACATACTCTCCAGTTTGCTGCAGTCTCACCATCCTCAGCTGGACTATACGTGATCATTGTTATTCATTTACATTGTCTGCCTGCAGCCTCTATAGGCATTTGAGTTTGCAAACCCAGTTCTAATGAAAAGCTGCCTGAATAAGTAAGAGAATATGACCTTGGCAAACAAATAGCACCACTCTAGGTGAAAGCAGCAAGCGCACACAGAGGAGGAGGAAGAGGAGTGGGGTGGGGAAGGGAGAAATGGAAGGTTAAAGCGGAGGTGGGGAGCGAAGACAAGGAGGGGATCAGAAAGGGAAAAGGGATGGGGAGAAGGGGCAGCTGTTTCTGCCTTCAAAGAGTTTACAATCTAGCAGAGGAGCAATGGACAACCTAAAGGCAACAAATCAGTGAATGCAAAACAATACAATAGAGAAACAAGTAGATAATGGTGAAAAGAAAAGGAAATGACAGAGTGGGATGGATTTAAAAAGAAACAATCTCCAAATTTATGAGCAGGCAAGATAATTAATCCAGACAGGAGGAAGGTGGATCTTTTAGATAAGAAGAAATGTTTACGGCAAAGAAACAGAAGTAGAAACTAGCCAGGTCTAGCCAGGCAGGGATTGCTCAGATGATGGAATGAGCAGACAGAATGATCAGCTGGTTGCTTTAACTGGAACAAAAATGCAGAGGACACAGGACTGTAGCAGTGCTTGATGAAATGATGTTTCAGACATGCACAGGTTTCTGCAGGCATTTATCTCATTTAATTTGAACACCTTCTGAAGAGAACTGCTTGTAGAGAAGATACAATTTCAGTTGAGCATCCTCTTTACGAAGCTACTCTGTGGAGATCAAAAAGAATGCAGCAGAGTAGTAAACTAGGAACTTGTAGCTCCCTCTCTGTGCCTTGTTTATGAGTATACCAATTGAGAAAAAAGAGGATGATTTTTTAAAAAAGAAAGATAATGAAAAAGAAGCCAAAAGAAAAAACAAAAAGCAGAGAGTTAGTTTCAAAGCTATCAGCCACAGAGGAGTGTAACTGCCTCCTGTCTAGAATGACCCCCAAATTCTCCTGCTTTCAATGACTTAATACCCACAGGGCAGCAGCTCACTCATTTACATCAGCTGCCACTTTCCAATAAGCCTCCTTTGGGCTCCCTGCTGTTGAATTTGCTTACCTGAGGTTTCTGGAAGGGGGTTCGCCTGGAAGACTCAAAGGTAGGATAAATTGGCCGCGGTGATGCTCGCTGGGAAGGATCTTGGCACACAAATCCTGAACAGGGAATGGCAAACATTAAAAACCTGCCATTTTCTAAGAAATTAGCAGGTTTAGCTGCACCTTTTCTTTATTTGTACAAGCTCAGTTTCACTGTCATAAATGTTGAGATCCATCCTCAAGAAGATTGGGCATGATTCCCCCATACACACACACTGCATGAACTTCAAACTACCATAACTGGAAAGATCATAAAGGAAAATGTGCAGATAAATCAACCTTCCTTGTTGGGGAGCTGAAATATGATTCTGATGGAAAAAGAGATGTAGATTTTTTGACAACCATCAGAGTAAAGTCGCAAACCACCATTTAAAAACACTGCTGTTAATAAAAACAAATTATTTTAAAGTGGCTTCGTGGATAGGGACTGGAAGACGATGTTTCTACCAGGAGAATCCAGAAGCAAGGGAGGGGTGCTGTCCTGTTACAGGGCCCACTTTTGGAATTGCTGCAGGTGGTCTACTGGCCAAAATGGGCTTTATAGACTTTCTATGGCTTAAGAAATTAGGCTTGGGCTAATTTCACTTATTTCCTAAAAAGAAGCAGATTCCCATCCAAAAAGAATAGAGTAGCAAAGTTTTACAGCATTTGCTGGTACGCCAAGTACTAGTTCACTTCAAATATATTTTATTATGTCTTTTTGGAGAACTTAAAAAAACAACAACAAACGCAGGCATACCCACCTGACTGCCCATCTCCATCTCAAAGTTCTGGCTTATCTGCTCAAAAAGGGATTTCATCTTTGGGCTGCTTCAGCTATACACTACAGAAGGATCATGCTGACACCAGCAGAGGCTGTCTAGCAGAAATACAGCCAGTCTCCTTTGTAACAAAGCTTCTTCAGTGAAATTTCACTATCCCAGCTCAGAGAAAAATACACTTTCTCCAGATCTTTGTTTAATTCTCTTCCTCAGCCCGTATTTCCTATGCCCTAGGAATTAGGTCTTAGCCCTAGTTGTGGTTCAGCTTCAGGACAGGATGGAGCCAGGGGGAGTAGAAACATATAAACACTTCCCTGAAAATGTAATTTTTTAGTACAAGACATTCAGCATGGTTTAGGAACAGCCAGTTGGCAACACCTATAGAGCCTGACAAAATGGGTGCTCTGGTTAACTTTTATGTAAATTTTCAGAAAACACTCTTACTTACCTACAACAGTGAACATATCTGAAATCATACTCGCTTTAATCTTTAGGTCCAGAGGTGCATCACTAACAGAACAGAGAAAGAAAAGGGCAATCGATAACTTTATAGGTTAACAGATTAGCTGCCCCAATATAGCAAAGCTTCCAAACGTCAATGAGGAGCAACACATAAAGCTCATCAAATCCATGGAAAAAGAAAAAGAAGTCTGGGCAAAAATACTAGAAATAAAAGCCCAGTGTTGAACTCATCCTCTGTAAGGCAGGCCCAGCATCAAGGCATTGATTTCCTGACATGTAATCTTTTTATTCCAGAAGGTCTTGTGCAACTTGAATTTTGCACAAGTCAAGAATACTTCATGATCCCTGTGGATTTCAGAGGTTCAGACTTTTAATGTGCTCTTTGATGAGGGAACCCTTCATTCAAATTATTTTTTACTGCTGCAATAGTCAAATCACATTCACAATCAAGAGAAGAAACATAGGCCATCTTTGTATTTTTTTGGTTCTTCATTTTCTGTTCCAAATCAACCTTCTTAAGCTTGCAGGCTTGCAAATGAAGACACACACACACAGAAAAACAGAAGTTACACTGAGATATCACCAGATCATGTACCAGGAACCCATATGGAAACAGAAACAACATGGGCTGAGACAGGAGGCCTCCCTGTGGCAATGAATGCCATGTCAGCTTTGGTGTTGAGATATTCCTCCATGAACCAGATTACTCTGGCTGCTGGACCCAAAGCACCCTGCTGGGGCTCTCTAACAGTGTATGATTTACCTTGAGGGCAATCTGCAAAGAGCTTACTTAACAAAGTGTAGCACAACATCTGAGCATCTGTAATATCTAGTTCTACACCTTATTCTTGGGGTTAAACCAAACTCCCACCCCACAAAACACTCAATTTGTCTTTATTTGATTATTTGGCATTTTGCCAACATTTCTCATCCTTAAAAATGCAGCAGCTGGGTGGTCTGGCATAAATCTCAAGGGCTCTCTAGATGTTTAGAGAAGCATATAACTAATAGAAACTCTGGCTGCAGCTGCAGATATAAGCAGAATCTTCTCTGGTATTGAGTAATACGTTTCTCTCCTTCCAAATAATAGATAGGTTAAAAAAAATTTTTGTAAAGATTGTTGGAAGTTTTTAGACTTTAATCTTAGATGCATACCAGGACAAGGACAGGGGAAAATGGACCAAATATTATCTATATTACCATAGGCCCAGCTCTATTCCTTTACAGTATATGTGGATTTGAGTCTGCATAAACCTTTGGTAATAAAGGAAATATAATACCTTGTGTGTTTTTTTACCCTTAGCAGAACACCTACAAAGTTTTTAAAAAAGAGAAAGAAAGAACTGGGGATCAAGAAGGATGCAAAAAGTATCCCTTAGAAGCCCAATAAGACAGTAAATATAGATTGCATGTTGACTAGTAAGACAGGGATCTATGGTTGCCATATGGACTTCAACAACATACCACAAATCACCCAAATTTAGAAACTCTAGTCATCTCTACCTAATAACTAGGAGGAAAAATCTCCTAGTGCCCAGAGAAATGACCAAAAAAACCCAGTGTCCTAGTGCTCCTCACTGAAAGTTTGTCCTCTCCTAGCTGATGGAACAGACTACTTACCAGGCCAAAGAAGGAGAGAGATTCACTTCCAACAACCATGGCTTCAGAGTAGAATCTATGAGCACGTCAAAGCCATAGAGTTCTAGAAATACAACATAACACAATATGCAAGATTATTTTCCATGTCACAACTGAACAAAGATCTGGAAGAGTCAACCCAATCAACTCCCATCAGAGCCCTAGAAACTTGCTGAGTGTAAGTAGTAGGCAGAACTAGAAGTTGATAACCTTTCAAGTTCAAGAGATATTAATGAGGCTCAAGAGATGACAGAACTACATTATAAAATGTTTTTATCATCCACTGTTTTTATCATCCACTCTATTGACATTCCTGAGCTCTACACAGAAAAACAGAAAGTGACCTGACACTAGAAATTAATGGCATGATTCTGCTGTGCTTATGTGTAAAAACAAAAATGCTGGGAAAAGGAATGCAATAAGTACATCCAATGTCAATGCTTGTCTTGGGCTTGTTTGGGACTGTCCTCCACCATTTCCCCACCACACTCTGAAAACAAAACCTACTGAAGTCATCTCTCTAGCATCTTTCCATCACATTTTTGTAAACCAAGATCTTGCTTTTTGCAACTTGGGTCAAGAACACATCTAAGTGTAAAATATATTTATTGTTTCCCCTCCTTCTATGGTTTAAATTTCCCTTTGAAGATAGAAAATAAAATACACCAGCCCAGCACAGAAAGACAGAAGAGGGAGAAACTAATGGAAGCAGAGCAGGACAGTGACAAACCATCTTGAACCACTAACATTATTTAAGAAAGGAGGGAGTTAGAGATCAAAGTTCCACAGCTTCTAGATTCTCTGCTGATTGTCTTCCCTAACTCCCCAACTGTTGGAAAGAGCAAAGCAAGAACCATGAGCATGAACTCATTTAGAAACAAATCTCTTTACTTCAAGAAGCATAGTCCATTTCTCCATCCTCTCAAAAACACAGAAAAATTAATACGGGCTTCTAAAATGATGGTGCCAAAGACTCTACTCTAGAACATACGCAATCTGCTGTACTACCAAGGACCTGGAATGAGACCTGGATCCTCCTTATGATTCTACCTCTTACTCCATGTGGAAACTTGGGGAAACCATTCCTGTCTCTATTTCTTTGGTCTCCTTTATCCTCTCTAACAACCACCATTTGTCAATATCTGTACGCTCTGTAAACCTATATCCAGAATTCTTGTTTATGCAACATTCAGGTAAACATTCATATTGGATTTCTCCCTCTCTCTCAGGAAAAGTTTCCATGAATGAGTTGGCTTCAGTAGTATTATGGAGGATTCCATTTAATTTGCAGAAATAATCACAAACTGTAAGAGACTGAGATGGGATTCACCTTCCAGTAACTACACAAAACTCACATATTACTTATGCTTTAAAATGTAAAGAAAAGAAAGCTCCTTCACCTATCTTCTTTTGGTAACAAATTCACAGCTTTTATGGCCAGTATACTCTTCTGAGTATTTTACCTACTCTTCAGTCATCCTACAGAATATCCCCCTTTCAATCTGAGAAAAATATTTTTGGAGCACTAAATAAGCCATTTGAAAAGAAAAACTTATTACAAAATCTGCAAGTCCATGTTAACATTACATAAGCAAGAGAGAATATAATGTGAGCCTGATTCAAGAAAAATAACATTCTCTTCAATTTTTAAAAACTGAAGCACAGGATTCAATTGTTTCAAGTGGTAATGTTAATAATAATTGTATGAGGAATAGGGTAAGAATAATGATTGATGTACATGTTGATCAGATTTGCGGAATCAGCCATAAATGAAGAGAAATTGAAATCTAGTTACAATTGATGAGACCTATCATTTAAACACCTCGCATTAAGCAGCCAATACATCTGCTTAACCATTTCCCAAATTAGGAGGCAAATTCCAAGCATCTCAGTTGAAAGGCTGAAAATCAATATTCGGAGAAGAAAAAAAAAATGTACCCAAAGAAAGAAAACACCCTTTGCAGGGCCAACTTAATGTTTACTCAAGTGAATAAAACCTGTCAGTATTAACTTATCTCAAAATCAGCCTTGAATCTAACTGCATCTCACCATGCACAAGGCTTGGATCTATCATTTAAGAGTGGGGTAAGTGTGTGATAGCATCAAAACACAGTGCAAAGCTCAGCTCACCTAAGAGGCTGGAATTGGGGGAGAGGAATGGGGTGAAAAGACAGCATTTGTATCAGGTTTCTCTCTTGAAACTATCTACTCAGCGTCAGAAAACTAATTTGAGTCCTTGGCAGGCTACTAGAGTCCTTATAATGGTCCTTTTAACTTATGATTGGTCTTTTCTGTGGACGGTAAAGATTTTTACAGGTAAGTATGTTGTACTGAGAATATTAAACTACCTCACCTTTTAAAATTGTATGTTTTAGCAGCAGTGTCTAAAACTTCAAAACTTTAGCATCCAGGACAAAACATCCCAGGGTTTCTGTCACTAAAGGGTGCAAGCAAGCGAGTCTTTTCCATACGGAGAGCTACTTTCTTTGTTCCTCTGTGTCATCTTCATCATGACAGAAGAGAAAGTATGTTGGAAGGAATATTGTTACCACCTTATGCAACAATGTTTCCACAGGAAAATTTTCCTGAGATACATTTCCTTCAGCCCCCAGTCAAATCAAGACAAACTTGAAAATTATACTAGTAAATGGTAAGAAGCTTGACTCCATCTCTTAATTTACCTTAGTGCCCTTACCTCCCTATTTCTTTAATGCAGTTTTTTGAAAAAGCAAGCTACACTAAACTGCCTTAACTTTCTTCATGCCTGTCCACATGCCAACCCGTAAGAAGTTGCTTCTGCCGCCAGTCTCCAACAATTGACCACTCTCCTTCTGATCACCCAAGACCACGTTACTGCTAAGCCCAAGCAGCTCAAACTGTTGACCACCCTTACTTATTGGAACTTTCTTCTCCCCTGTTTCCAGGACGCTGCTCTCTTCCGATTCTCCTCCTCCTCTCATTCCTTCTCTTCTGCCCAGCTAGTCACTGGTATGTACGCTTAGGCTGGCATCCTCAGGTCTCTCCTTCTCAATCTATTTCTCTTCTTGGGTGATCTCGTGTATTCTCATGGCTACAATTAATATTATGGTGATGATATTCAAATCTCTACCTTTAGTCAAGTGTCTCCTGGACACCAAATCCGTAATTTCAATTGTCTTCCAGACAACTTCACTAGGACAGCCCATGGGTACTCAACATGCAACAAAACTTAACTCATTATCTTGCCCCAAAACCTGTTTGGCTTCCTATTACTCATCTTGGAAACTGGTAATCCCATCCACACATCTCCACAGTTAGAAACACTTTCCTTACCACCTCCCAAACCGAACATATTACCAGACTTCTTCTTTGTTCTCTTTAATTCAGACTTCTATATTCCCTTTTGAGGTATAATTCACATACAATGAAATGGAGAGATCTCAAGCCATAGTTTGAAGAGCCTGGATAACTGTATATACCCATGTAACCCATACTCATAGCCCACACACAACAGTTCCATTACCTCAGAAGGATCCATCATGCCTCTTCCTGGTAAATAACCTGCTCCCCTTGTCATACCGCCAGACAATCCACTGTTTTTATTTCTTTCACCATAAATAGTTTTGCCCATTCTAGAATTTCATATAAATGGAAGCACACAGTGTGTACTCCTTTGAGTCTGGTTTATTTCATTTAGCATGTTTTTGAGGTTCTTGCAATTTATCATTGTTTCTTGTTCTAAGACAGGCTTATGGAGCTGTCATTTACATACAATAAAATTCCCCCTTTTAAATTATAAAATTTGATGAGTTTTGACAAATGCATAGCTGTTTAACCACCCCCACAATCAAGACAGAACAATTCTATCACAGATGTTTCCCTGTGCCCCTCTGTAGGTTAATCCTCACTCCCCATCCATCCACCAGCAACGACTGAATCATACAGTATTTAGTTTTCTGAGTGGTTTCTTTCACTTAGCATTGTGTTTTTGAGACTTATTTATGTCATTACATGTGTGTCAGTAGTGTAGTTCATTCCTCTTACAGCTGAGTTGAATTCCATTTTACAGACATACCACAATTTGTTTTACCATTCAACAGGCAATGGATTTATCTGCGTAGCTTCCAACTTTTGGCAATTATGAACAAAGCTGGAATAAACATTTGTTAACAGGTATTTGTGTGAACATATGGTTCCATTTTTCTTGGGTAAATACCTACAAGTAGAACTGCTGGGTCAGTCTGTACATGGATATTATCACTGAAAACCTCTTATCCCCTGATCATTTCCCTAGCACTAGTCTCTCCGCACTATAGTGCATTCTCCACATTGCCATGAGAATTATCTTTCTAAGACTTAAATCTAAGGCAGTAAGTTGGCCCAGAAATAAGCACTGATGTCAGGTCGGTTCCCAGAAGATTTTAAATTAGATACTTCTAATAATGTTGCACAGTATTCCCTTTGTTGTAATCCTGTCATACCAAGCTTTGAGTCACATCATGATAAAAGTTAAAGAAAATAATAACACCATTGCTCCCCTGCTTAAGAAACTCCAGTGGCTGTCTGTTGTGTACAGGATGAATTTAAACACCTCTGTCCTTTAATATCACACCCCAATGTACTTCCATAATCTTCTCTCCTGCCACCCCATCCTATGTAGGCTACATCTAGTCCCTGTGGACTTGCTATTTCAAAAAATACCATATCCTTTCATAACACTGTGTTTTACCTATCATATTCGCTCTGCTAGGAATGGTTTTCTCTGGCTCCCCTAGGCATAGCTAATAACTCTTGTGTATTCCAAGGGCACCTGAGTCACTCTACTATTTGTACTGTCATTTATCACTTCTTGTCTCCTCCTCCTCTCCATGGGCAGGAGCCATGTCCCTTTCATCATTCTATACCAAGCAGCCTAGGAAGTACACAGGAAGCAATCAAGAAATACTGAAAGAAAAAAACGAGAAGGAAAAAGAGAAGGAAAAAATTTTTTTGAATGAAAACCGCTGTACAACTCTTGAGAAAGAAAGAATAATGTGCAGCTGCTCCCCCAAAATAACCCTGACCGCAAGGCTTAAAATATTCATAATAAAGCCACCAATCATAAAGACAAACAGAAATTCTTACTGATTTTTTCACAATAAAACATATTAAGGAAAAACTTGATAAAAGATGGTCTGGGGGGCGGAGCCAGGATGGCGGCATGAGTAGAGCAGTGGAAATCTCCTCCCAAAACCATATATATTTTTGAAAATTCAACAAATACAACTATCCCTAAAAGAGAGACCAGAAGATACAGGACAATAGCCAGGCTACATCCACACCTGTGAGAACCCAGCGCCTGGTGAAGGGGGTAAGATACAAGCCACAGCCCGGCAGGACCTGAGCGCCCCTCACCCCAGTTCCTGGCAGGAGGAGACGAGTCAGAGCGGGGAGGGAGAGGGAGCCCAGGACTGCTAAATACCCAGACCTAGCTATCCGCACTGGAGCGTAGACACACGGTGCGTGGGGTGCTGAATACTAGGGAAACAGGACAGTAAAATGTAGGAGTGAGTCCCCACAGCCAGCGCCCCGGGGACAGAGAAAAGCGAGTGCTTTTTGAAAGACTTAAAGGGACAGGGACCCCACAGCTGGGCGGAAGCGTCCTGGGACACTTAGCTCAGCAGCTAGGAATCCTGGAGAACTCCGGGCGCCGTAACCCCCTGGGCGGCAGCGAAGCTTGGAAGCCCCTCACAGGGATAAACAGCCTCCTGCCAGTTTCCCCTCTGATGCCGCTCCGCCATAGTGGAGCAGCAGCCTGAGGCAGCAGGGCAGAGCTGCTTCCAAAGCGGCCGGGTAAGAATTAGAAACCCCGTCTGTGCACAGCTGCCCAGCACAAGCCACTAGGGGTCGCTGTTCTCCCAGGAGAGGAGGGCCACAAACCAGCAAGAAAGGACGTTCTCCCAGTGGACACACGCACCAGCTTCCTACAACTACCTCTATCGCCATGAAAAGGCAGAAGAATTTGATACAGACCAGACTAACCCAGACATTCTCCCCTGAGAAGGAATATGGGGAGATAGACCTAACCAATCTCCCTGAAAAAGAATTCAAAATAAAGGTCATAACCATGTTGATGGAGCTACAGAGAAATATGTAAGAGCTAAGGGATGATATCCAGAAGGAGATTACAGAAATGAAACAATCTCTGGAAGGATTTATAAGCAGAATGGATAAGATGCAAGAGGCCGATAATGGAATAGAAATCAGAGAACAGGAACGCATAGAATCTGATGCAGAGAGAGATAAAAGGATCTCCAGGAATGAATCAATATTAAGAGAACTGTGTGACCAACCCAAACAGAACAATATCTGTATTATAGGGGTACCAGAAGAAGAGAGAGAAAAAGGGATAGAAAGTGTTTTGAAGAAATAATTGCTGAAACCTTCCCCAAACTGGGGGAGGAAATCATCGTTAGACCACAGAAATACACAGAACTCACAACAGAAGAGACCCAAGGAGGACAACACCAAGACACATAATAATTAAAATGGCAAAGATCAACGACAAAGAGTTTTAAAGGCAGCTAGAGAGAGGAAAAAGGTCACCTACAGAGGAAAACCCATCAGGTTATCATCAGATTTCTCAACAGAAACCTTACAGGCCAGAAGAGAATGGCATGATATATTTAATGCAATGAAACAGAAGGGCCTTGAACCAAGAACACTGTATCTACCACGATTATCATTTAAATATGAAGGAGGGATTAAACAATTCCCAGACAAGCAAAAGTTGAGGGAATTTGCCTCCCACAAACCACCTCTACAGGGTATTTTAGAGGGACTGCTCTAAATGGGAGCACTCCTAAGGCTAAACAGATCTCACCAGAGAAAATAAAACCACAGCAAAGAAAGCAGACCAACCAAATACTAACTAAAGGCAAAAAATAAAATCAACTACCCACAAAAGCAGTTAAAGGAAGCACAAAAGAGCACAGAATAAAACACCCAACATATAAAGAATGGAGGAGGAGGAATAAGAAGGGAGAGGAATAAAGAATCACCAGACAGTGTCTATAATAGCTCAATAAGTGAGTTAAGTTAGGCAGTAAAATACTAAAGAAGCTAACCTTGAACCTTTGGTACCCATGAATCTAAAGCCTGCAATGGCAATAAGTACATATCTTTCAATAATTACCCTAAATGTAAATGGACTGAATGCACAAATCAAAAGGCACAGAGTAATAGAATGGATAAACAAGCAAGACCCATCTATATGCTCCTTACAAGAGACCCACCTCAAACCCAAAGACATGCACAGACTAAAAGTCAAGGGATAGAAAAACATATTCCATGCAAACAACAGGGAGAAAAAAGCAGGTGTTGCAGTACTAGTATCAGACAAAATAGACTTCAAAACAAAGAAAGTAACAAGAGATAAAGAAGGACATTACATAATGATAAAGGGCTCAGTCCAACAAGAGGATATAACCATTGTAAATATATATGCACCCAACACAGGAGCACCAGCATATGTGAAACAAATACTAACAGAACTAAAGGGGGATATAGAATGCAATGCATTCATTTTAGGAGACTTCAACACACCACTCACTCCAAAGGATAGATCCACCAGACAGAAAATAAGTAAGGACACAGAGGCACTGAACAACACACTAGAACAGATGGACCTAATAGACATCTATAGAACTCTACATCCAAAAGCAACAAGATACACATTCTTCTCAAGTGCACATGGAACATTTTCCAGAATAGACCACATACTAGGCCACAAAAAGAGCCTCAGTAAATTCCAAAAGATTGAAATCCTACCAACCAACTTTTCAGACCACAAAGGTATAAAACTAGAAATAAATTGTACAAAGAAAGCAAAAAGACTCACAAACACATGGAAGTTTAACAACACGCTCCTAAATAATCAATGGATCAACGACCAAATTAAAATGGAGATCCAGCAACATATGGAAACAAATGACAACAACAACACAAAGCCCCAACTTCTGTGCAATGTAGTGAAAGCAGTTTTAAGAGGAAAGTATATAGCAATCCAGGCATATTTAAAGAAGGAAGAACAATCCCAAATGAATAGTACAACATCACAATTATTGATATTGGAAAAAGAAGAAAAATGAGGCCTAAAATCAGCAGGAGGGACATAATAAAGATCAGAGAAGAAATAAATAAAATTGAGAAGAATAAAACAATAGAAAAAATCAGTGAAACCAAGAGCTGATTCTTTGAGAAAATAAACAAAATAGATAAGCCTCCAGCCAGACTTATTAAGAGAAAGAGAATCAACACACATCAACAGAATCAGAAACAAGAAAGGAAAAATCACGACAGACCCCATAGACATACAAAGAATTATTAGAGAATACTATGAAGACCTATATGCTAACAAGCTGGAAAATCAAGAAGAAATGGACAACTTCTTAGAAAAATACAACCTTCCAAGACTGACCAAGGAAGAAACACAAAATCTAAACAAACCAATTACCAGGAAAGAAATTGAAGTGGTAATCAAAAAACTACCCAAGAACAAAACCCCCGGGCCAGATGGATTTACCTTGGAATTTTATCAGACATACAGAGGAGACATAATACCCATTCTTCTTAAAGTTTTCCAAAAAACAGAAGAGGAGGGAATACTCCCAAACTCATTCTATGAAGCCAACATTACCCTAATACCAAAACCAGGCAAAGACCCCACCAAAAAAGAAAATTACAGACCAATATCCCTGATGAATGTAGATGCAAAAATACTCAACAAAATATTAGCAAACCAAATTCAAAAATACATCAAAAGGATCATACACCATGACCAAGTAGGATTCATCCCAGGGATGCAAGGATGGTACAACATTAGAAAATCCATCAACATCATCCACCACATCAACAAAAAGAAGGACAAAAACCACATGATCATCTCCATAGATGCTGAAAAAGCATTTGACAAAATTCAACATCCACTCATGATAAAAACTCTCAACAAAATGGGTATACAGGGCAAGTACCTCAATATAATAAAGGCCATATATGATAAACCCACAGTCAACATCATACTGAACAGCGAGAAGCTGAAAGCTTTTCCTCTGAGATCGGAAACAAGACAAGGATGCCCACTCTCCACACTGTTACTCAACATAGTACTGGAGGTCCTAGCCATGGCAATCAGACAAAACAAAGAAATAAAAGGAATCCAAATTGGTAAAGAAGTTAAACTGTCACTATTTGCAGATGACATGAAATTGTACATAAAAAACCCTAAAGACTCCACTCCAAAACTACTAGAACTGATATCGGAATACAGTGAAGTTGCAGGATACAAAATTAACACACAGAAATCTGTGGCATTCCTATACACTAACAATGAACTAATAGGAAGAGAAATCAGGAAAACAATTCCATTCACAATTGCATCAAAAAGAATAAAATACCTAGGAATAAACCTAACCAAGGAGGTAAAAGACATATACCCTGAAAACTATAAGACACTCTTAAGAGAAATTAAAGAGGACACTAGCAAATGGAAATTCATCCCATGCTCTTGGCTAGGAAGAATTAATATTGTCAAAATGGCCATCCTGCCCAAAGCAATTTACAGATTTGATGCAATCCCTATCAAATTCCCAACAACATTCTTCAACGAACTGGAACAAATAGTTCAAAAATTCATATGGCAACACCAAAGACCCTGAATAGCCAAAGCAATCCTGAGAAGGAAGAATAAAGTTGGGGGGTATCTCGCTCCCCAACTTCAAGCTCTACTACAAAGCCACAGTAATCAAGACAATTTGGTACTGGCACAAGAACAGAGCCACAGACCAGTGGAACAGAATACAGAGTCCAGACATTAACCCAAACATATATGATCAATTAATATACAATAAAGGAGCCTTGGACATACAATGGGGAAATGACAGTCTCTTCAACAGAAGGTGCTGGCAAAACTGGACAGATACATGTAAGAGAATGAAACTGGATCACTGTCTAACCCCATACACAAAAGTAAATTTGAAATGGATCAAAGACCTGAATATAAGTCATGAAACCATAAAACTCTTAGAAAAAAACATAGGCAAAAATCTCTTGGACATAAACATGAGCAACTTCTTCATGAACATATCTCCCCAGGCAAGGGAAACAAAAGCAAAAATGAACAAGTGGGACTATATCAAGCTGAAAAGCTTCTGTACAGCAAAGGACACCATCAATAGAACAAAAACATACCCTACAGTATGGGAGAATATATTCATAAATGACAGATCCACTAAAGGCTTGACATCCAAAATATATAAAGAGCTCATGCACCTCAACAAACAAAAACCAAATAATCCAATTAAAAAATGGGCAGAGGAACTGAACAGACAGTTCTCCAAAGAAGAAATTCAGATGGCCAACAGACACATGGAAAGATGCTCCCCATCGCTAGTCATCAGAGAAATGCAAATTAAAACCACAATGAGATATCACCTCACACCAGTAAGGATCGCCACCATCCAAAAGACAAACAACAACATGTGTTGGTGAGGTTGTGGAGAAAGGGGAACCCTCCTACAATGCTGGTGGGAATGTAAATTAGTTCAACCACTGTGGAAAGCAGTATGGAGGTTCCTCAAAAAGCTCAAAATACCATTTGACCCAGGAATTTCACTTCTAGGAATTTACCCTAAGAATGCAGCAACCCAGTTTGAAAAAGACAGATGTACCCCTATGTTTATCGCAGCACTATTTACAATAGCCAAGAAATGGAAGCAACCTAAATGTCCATCAGTAGATGAATGGATAAAGATGTGGTACACATACACCATGGAATATTATTCAACCATAAGAAGAAATCAAATCCTACCATTTGCAACAACATGGATGGAGCTAGAAGGTATTATGCTCAGTAAAATAAGCCAGGCGGAGAAAGACAAGTATCAAATGATTTCACTCATATGTGGAGTATAAGAATAAAGAAAAACTGAAGGAACAAAACAGCAGCAGAATCACAGAACCCAAGAATGGACTAACAGTTACCAAAGGGAAAGGGACTGGGGAGGATGGGTGGGAAGGGAGGGATAAGGGCAGGGAAAAAGAAAGGGGATATTACAATTAGCATGTATAATTAGCATGTAGTGGGGGGCACGGGGAGAGCTGTGCAATACAGTGAAGAGAAGCAGTGATTCTACAGCATCTTACTACACTGATGGACAGTGACTGTAATGGGGTGTGTGTGTGGGACTTGGTGAAGGGGGGAGCCTAGTAAACATAATGTTCTTCATGTAATTGTAGATTAATGATAACAAAATTTAAGAAAAAAAGATGGTCTAGGAAGGGAGGAAAAAAATTTGATGGAGAAAATAATAATGGCCTCTCAAGGCCTAAGAGATTGCTAAACATGTCACACCACTAATTTTGGAATCAATCCACTAATCCTCCTCCGAAATGAAGTCCCAGCTGAGAATGCAATCCCAGAGGCAGTGGAGAGTGCTGACAAGAACCAGTCCACACTGTCAGTCGAGTGCTATGGTACACAGGGAATTCTTTTCAACCTTGGCTTTCGATTTGAAAACCTAAGGAGGACTTCTTTATCTGGGCTCCAGAAGGAGAATTTGGAAAAAAGCAGATCGAGCGCCTACAAGAAAATGAGCTAAATAAAAGAAAAAGCCCAGAGCCAATCTGTTAAGTAATCCAATAAATCAATATGGTATCTGGCTACCATATGCAAAGGCATATTTGAAAAGGGTATCTAGGGCTAGGTGCTGTTGATTAGAGCAGAAAGACTGCCTTTTTCAAGCCTGATCTGCTAGAAAGGATATCATTTTTCCTAAGATCCAGTTACAGGAGAGTAGAGGAGAACCCAGGATATTGGCATGGCAAAAGTGGTGGTCTCATCAGAACTTACCTTTATGCGAATGGAGAAAGAACCAGAGAGATTTGGCTCCCAAACTTGGCTTTGCCATTTATTAACTGCATGGCCTAAGACAAATTATTGAATCTTTCAGAATCTTTTTTCCTTGTCTATAAAACATGAGTAATAAATACCAACAAAACTGTTAAGAGGACTAAAGGAAATAACCAATGGAGAGTGCTCGACAAACAGCAGGTACTTCCTGCTAAGTCACACCCACAGGAAACTTCCTTTCCCATCTAAATAGGAGCATGGGATGAACCAGTAAAAGAGACTATCTCAAAAAGTGAACTGTTTGATGATGACTTTCATTATTTTTTTGTTGGTGGTGGTCAAATAGTTTACATTATTGGAGAATGTATGCTACCTGCTTTCATTCCTTGAAGGAATATTTATGGACAGACTCCCACTAAGAATGCCAGCTTATCCTGCGAATGGTCTAGAGTGATGGCAGTGAACGGCCAAATCAGCATTCAATCAACAAAGGGGGGTGTCCTGAGCATGTACCTACACAAGCCAGTCTCATCAATCCTTCAAGTGGCATGACAGCTGATTCATATAACCCCAGGCTGGAGAGGACCAGGGTCATAGCCTGTCACTTCAGCCATTTTCACACACACACAGATAAAACCACTGCCAGCAGCAGCATCTTTAAAGATAGCTAACATCCTGTTGTTTTTGGCTGCTTTTCTCCAACTGGTCAAAAAAGCTATTCTCATTGCCAGTTATCTCACAGTGCCAATTTCCTAAGCATACTTAAAGGGTTGCTGTTTAAGCATACATTGCACATGGTATCACAGTTTTACAATCTTGAAGGCAGTAAAAATTAGACTGTCAAGAAATTCTTTGGGGTGAGAGGCATCAAAAATTCTATGAAGTCCTATGATCAAGATGACTTGGTTGCCAAAACTCATCTTCTGAACTCCTGATCTCCAAGCTGAGTCGCTTTCATCTGAGTTCTTTCACTCACTAGCTCTAGAACCCAGGGGTCTTAATTTCTCAGGGTCTCAATTTCTTTATACAGGTTAATGATTCTCAGGAGTCCCTTCTAGACATACAGATCTATGCGGAAGCATTAAATGGCTTAATTTAGTTTCAGGTAGTTTGTAGGACATTCCTAAGTCTATACTTAAATGATAATAACACAACGCAAATATATGTATAACCATTCCATGTAAAATTTGGTTTGAGAGGAACAAACTCTTATAATCCACCCCTTACACAAAGCATGAACTGAAAAAAAAAAAAGTTAAATGCATAAATAAACATATAAATGAGAATATTGAAGGTACGTAGAAACAGTTGGACTTCACAGGTGGATGGGTAGGGAAAAAAAATCATAGGACAGAAACACTTAGATAATAATGGAATGCTTCTGGCCCACAATCAATAACATGAAAAGGCAGAAACAACAACTAAAAGAATATAACAAACCCCATCACTGGACTATTGGCTTCTTCTAAAAGCATCAATGCTCTGTTCAAGCCAAATTCTTTTGGGAAGCTCTCAATTCCTGTTTACTCTAAAACAAATAAAAAAAGAAAAGAAAAAACCCAGCTTATTCCTTGTAAGTTAAACCCCAGGGGAAGTCAGAAGTCAGCAAGAGGCAAAGAGACTCACACAAATAAATACACACACATACACAGAATCATATCTGACAGGGGGCGGTTAATGAAGAATCCAAAATCCCAGGGCTGACAGGAAGGGGAAGTAGAACCGCAAAAGCCAAGAAGACAGTCAACTTCAAAAACTCCAGATGCACTCACTTCATTAAAACTGAACACAAGCAGGGAGGGGGGAAAGGAGACCCATGACTCATGAAATGGAGTCAGGGGCGATTTGACTGAGTCAGAGACAATCACTGCTTATTTCACATCAGAATTTCTATTGCCATTAAGTTCAAGAAATTCTTAAGTTTCCAAAGGCAATCAGGTACTAACACAAAACAGAAAAGGAAACTTTCAGAAAATCTTGTGATGCTTTCTAGAACAAAGGTTTTTATACCAAGAAATCAAGAGCCAAGTACATGTGGGAAAGAAACTTTTATTTATTTTTTTACTCTAATACGCTTTCTGAAGTTGGAGTTATAGATCCTGCACCCCCTCCTCAGTTTACAGTAATTCTTGGAGTTCTGGGCCCTTACCAAACCAAATCTATTGAGAAGCCCATTGTCAGTTCCCCAAAGGCAATTAAAGCCAACTACCAATAATTCATTCAACAAACATTTCTTCAACATCCTCTAAGAGCAGAAAAATGCTGCTATATATGGAAGGGCAGAAACTAGAAAGTCATTGGTGCTGTCTCCAAAGAGCTTTCAGTCCAGTAGGGAAGCCAGACACGTAAATGGGTACCAGATGACAAGCGGGTACCACTACAGATTGTGAATGGAGGGCTGGGAGTGGGAGAGGCTGACTCTGACTGGAAGACTTAGGAAGAACTTCACCAAAGTGATACTTGACTTTATCTTCAAAAAATGTGAGTAATCTGGTAGGTAGAGTAACATGAGAAAGGTACTTTGCACACAAGATCAAGCAGGGGCAAGGCAAAGAGTTAAGAAAGGATGTGGGAGGTCCAGGGAGATGGGGAAAGGTTTGGCTGGGCAGAAACAGGGTGAGGGGAAGGGGAGAGACAGTGACTACCGAGAATTCAAGAAGATAAGCTCAGAGGACTGGGGAAGTGTATGTGGAAACAAAACATCACAATACAATAGGAAATAACTATTCCATTGTACTCTTTTGCTGTTGTATTGTGATGTTTTGTTTCCACATATACTTCCCCAGTCATCTCTGAGCAGCGTGAGAGAGGAGCCAGACACAGCAGGGCACTTTGTTAAGCAAGGATTCCTAGAAGAGACAAAGTCAAGCGGAGTCTTAGAATATAAACAGCAGTGTGCAAGGCAAACAGGAGGAGTGCTTCCTGGCTGGACAGCAGAACTTACACAGAGGCACAGGCAGGGAATGCTCAGTGGTATGATTGGATTATAAGGTGCTAGAGGGGACATGGAATTCTAGAAAAGTCAGCTGGGGTCAGATCCTTAGAAGCCTTGAAATCATATTAATTTGCTACTTACTAGATAAGCCTAAGGAGCCATTTAAGGGTTTTAGAAGATACAAACATATTTGCATTTAAAAAGATACCACAAACTCCTCTTTTCCTATATAATTTTAGGTTCTGGTTTATCTACAATCTTCTATATTCAGAGTCCCAACACATCCCTTTGTTTAGTGCCCCTCAAGTACTGTTATGATTAGCCATTAAAGAGATCAAGAATTATAAGGTGTAATTATAAAATAACCAAAAAAAATTTTATGGAGGACAAATGGAGAGGCAGACATCGTGCCAAGTGCTTTGCATACATCATCTCATGTGATCTTTATGGTACTCTGAGGAGGTAGGACCATCATTACTGTATTTCATAGTTATGGAAACAGGATTAGAGAAACTTTGCTGAAAATAAGAAAACTAGTAAAAAGTGGAAATGGGTTTTGACCTTGGTCTGTCTGCCTCTAAATCCCATGTTCTTTGCTCTCCTGTTACCCTACCTCCTAAGCAAGCCATGACTCTTGTACCCTTACTACAGTATTATACCCTCCCATCAATGACCTCAGTGCATTTTACAAACAAAGCCTAACAGCTACTGAAAACCTATGGGACTTTAGGGACACATATTGTCAATCACTAAAGACTTCTCATTTGCACGGAAAGCAAAGGCACGCGGGCACCCTTGGTCCTACAATCACAGCTAGTGGGTCAGTAGACAACAGCCTTCCTGATCCAGTAGTTGTGAACTATTTCTTATGCCTTCTCTGTGCAATCAGAGAATTAGGGGTGGGAGGGAAGGGGAAGGAAGGAGGAAGAGGAGGAGAAGAAAGAAGACAAGCGGGAGGGGGAGGAACCCATTAGAAAGAAGACTACAACAAAAAGGAGGAGTCATTGGAAAACGGGAGAAAGCACATACTGGTACCAGCCAGAGGTTCCTGGAACAGTTCCCAGTCTGGCTGCCAAAGAGCTCTGGAATATATTTGTTAAAGCTGGATTCCTGTACAGTCTGTTGCAGACTTTCTCTGATTGCACTCGGACAAAGAGACCCATGCTTTAGTTCCAATCCCTGCTTCCCACACAGAAAGCTAGTTAGTCCTCAGGGAACCTCCAACTAAGCTCATGACTGGCCTCTTAGTAGAATCTTCATATGCTCCATGAGCTTAAAAAGAAATAGTTCACTATGTACCTCTTACTACTGTAGAATCACTAAGCCTCTCTATTCCAGTATCCCATCCCAACATCCCAAGGCCTTTTTACAAAACATGTTAAGCTCTATGAGTCTCCTTACCAAAACAACTGCTGCGATGAGGAACAAAAGTTTTACAGGCTGTAGCAATAGCTAGTTCAGCAGAGATTACAGTCTTAATGATCAGGTCTTCCACATGGGCCATCAATGCTACAGAAAAAAAAAAGAAAGAAGAAGGAAGAAACTATCATGCATGGGTTAGAAGGACTAGATTGCAGAACACAATACAATCATAAAAGCACGTGTGCACATTCAGAAAAGCTTCTATGTGGCAGTCTTGCAAATGGGTACTCTAGGAGAAGGCAGATCTGTGAATAGGGCAACACAGTCAAGGATGTAGGTGCTCAGGGGTGTATTCAAGTGGCCTCCTATGAAAAAAGACAGACACAGAAAAGAAAAGAAACCTACTTCCCCCTTCTCACTCCTCTCCTATCACCCTTCCTTTTGTGGACTGAGCAGGGCCTTTTGGCTAACTTCCCATTCTGCTCAAGGCTCTCAGCAACAGTGTCCAGCTTGACGCCAAGCGACACAACCTATTCTCCAACTTAGCAACATAAATGAGAGGTACCAGAAAAATCTGAGCTCAGGGCCAATATGGAGACAACTTGTTATATAAAAAGTTGACAATATTTTAGTTCAACATTCAAGAAGGATAAATTCATTAAAGATCAAAGGAAAAAGTTATGTCTTCCAAACCAGAAACAAGAAATGAGATCTGGGGGGTCATGGAAAGCCTATTCTCCATCTTGTAAAGTGCAGAAAAAATTAACACCAAGAACAATGACCCCGTTATTCATCTCAGCAACACCATTACAATCAGAGAGAACTACTGGTAACAGACAATGGTAAAGTTATACCAAGAAGAGATGTCAAAAAGGAAAAACGCTTGGTACTCACCAGTTGTATCTCTGCCTTCTTGTTTCAGATATCTAAGCATAGCACTCATGCTCCATTTGTTCCCATAATCCTCCACTTCTGGATCATCACAACTAAAACAAATCAATGGGTCAAGGTTACATATGCAACTAGGCCTGGCTATAGAAACAAGATTTTTCACAAATAGTCTTTTTGTCCTTTGAAGACTTCAGAAAAGCATTCCCTTTGCTGACTTCCACTCCCCCACTTTTCCTAGATCCTTTCTGTCACATATCCCTTTGTACCAATTTCTTCCACTGAAATGAAAATGGATTTAGCTTTGCTTCTTGGGGGGATGCGGAGAGAAGGTGCCAATTCTTCCTTAACCAAACAATTATGCATCAGGAAAGAGTGGAAGAAATGTGTGAAAGAATGTCAACAAATTTTAGAGTGATTACAATACATTAACGGATCAAAATGTTTGGGTGTACAAACCTAGCCTTTGAGGTAAATGTCTCATGAACCCACAAAACAACTTCTGATGCCACTTTCCGGCCAGAAGTGAGTCTGGATGGGCTAAGTGAGCTAATCCAGAGTAGCATTTTAATGAGCTGGCCCAGCAAAGAACTGCTTTAGCGTCTGAAGCGTGCTCCCTCCTCTCTGGTGGTAAACACAGCTTTTTTTGGACACCTTCTGAGGTATTACTGAAGGGAGAACGTGCTAGAGCTATAGCAAAAGCGATGAAGTCCCACAACCACTACAGCAGCAAACCGGCAACCGGAGTCGACTCACCTTCACGACTGCTGGAAGGGCCATGCGATCTGGAGCTTGGGTTCTGCAGCTGCCCCCTCGTTCCCTACCACCACCCACCACTGACCAGATGCATTTTTGCTCCTCTTCCCAAGTGAAGGATATGACATCTCTGACCAATTCCAAACCCTCATCACACGACCCTCAATGAAATCTACGCAGCTTCAGTAAAGATGCTGCCACTTCCAGATTCCTTTCTTCCCTTGGATCTTCTAGGCACCTATTTTTAGTCTTAGTAGAAAGTAACTGTTTGGGTTTCTTTTTTATTTTTCCACTTTCTGGTGAAATTATCAGGATGAAAGAAAACAGAGCAGAAAGACTATTTCCACACAGTTGGGCTGGTATTCCCTTCCACTAAATCGTTTCCTGAAATGGCCTCATTTCTTTCTTTACTTACTTTATTTCTAACTTTTTTTCTTCCCCAACATACAAGCATTTAGTTTAGAACAATTTAGGGAATATGTAAAAGCATAGAGAAGAAACTAGAATCACCCACCCACAATCCCATCAACTACAGTTAAGCTGTTAACATTTCATATACCCTTCTAGTTTTCATTTTCCCCCTTCCGCAAAAATAAAAGTTTGAGTTATATTTTAAAGGAAACTAAATTACATGTAGTGTCTGGTAACTGAGTTTTCCACCTGACAATGTATAGTCATGAGAATCCTTCTCTCTGACCTTATGTACACATCCTTTGTTATTTCTTAAGGTTAAGTTCCTAGAAATGGAATTGCTGGGTCAAAGGGTACAAATATTTTTAGAGCTTTTGGTACATTTTGCCAAGTGCTGAAATGGCCTCATTTCTTCACTTCTAAAAAGTTCCACATGCCTATTAAATTCCCACCCCTGAGCTAAGCGAGGGAAGACAATGAGAAAGATGAAACGTGGGAAGGAATATTTAGTAGAGAAAGGGGACACTGTAACTGGGCAAGCAATGGAGAAGCAGCAGCAGACATGCCTCAAAACTATGTCAAACGACTCTGAAACCTTCTGTAAATTAGATGGATATACATGTCAAGTTTTCCTCCAGTGCACATGGTGACTTTGCACTTCCGTAACACCCATGCCTGAGACTGACTAATCTGGCTCCCAGCTCAGA
This sequence comes from Manis pentadactyla, assembly GCF_030020395.1. Lineage (NCBI taxonomy): Eukaryota > Metazoa > Chordata > Mammalia > Pholidota > Manidae > Manis > Manis pentadactyla. The sequence goes on from NC_080029.1 coordinate 26,504,319, forward strand.
CACAGCCAGTACCTGACATAGTCTCCACTCTTCTTATTCACGCTGTAGTTTGTCAGGTGCATGAACTGGTTCCTAATGTTCTTGGCTCCTTGATCATACCGCACAGTTGCAAACCTGATAGAAAGGACACAGGTGAAATGCCAGGAATGGGGTTTCTAAGAAATGTAGTCAAGAACTCCGGATCAATGAGATATTAATAAAGGGAGGATGACATCATTAGTAAATACTGAGTGCTTAGTAAGTGCCAGCTCGTCAACTCTCATGCTTAGTGTTTCATATATACTACCACATTTAACTCAGTCCTTAAGGCAATTCTGTGAATATCCAATTTAAAAAATAGACATGAAAACTAAAATATGACTAGTAAGATTAAGTAACTTGCCCCAAATCACACTCAAAACCTATGTTCTTAGCCACAAGATGCTGCTTATCTTCTATAGACTGATAGGAAGGATAAAAAATGAAAATTGAGTTAACTACAACATGGGAAATTGTGTGTAGGATGTCAAGAAACACCCACTGGGTGCCTGTATAGTGCCTGTATTATAGCACTTAATATGTGCTTAATATTCTCCAAAGAAAAAAGAACAACAGAAAAATGCATAGAACTTACAACCACAAAGATAACAGAACTGATCTATAAAGTTCATGATAAGGAAACAATAATGGCAGCATTGACAGCAGACAAAGCCTGTGTCTGCAGATCAGCATAAATATGAGGAGCATACAGGGACTAATTCCTGAATTTGGAATGAAGGCAAAAGACAGAGGGATTTAACATGGAGCCCACTGAAAACAGGGCAGCAATTTGATATCCTGGACTACAGTCAAAAGAAGACTGAAGTATAAAATATACGTGCCTCTGAAGGAAGTAACCAGGGAAAGAAAACTTTCCAGTGATGCTCAACATCAACAAAAGGACACTTGAGTCGAATGGTTATGGTACATATCAGCCTCTGTTTACATACCTCTATAACCATATCACCCTTCACTAAAGTGGTTTTCCCAAGAGGCACTTCAAGTGTGTGAAAAAAAATCCTGGGAAGCCGCAAGTTTATTTTCATATGATTTACAAATTATTTACATATGCTTACTCAGACTATGAAGTCAACATGAATTTTTACCACATTAAAGGACAGCTTTTAAAATTTTTTCCTCTTCTCTATTTCTTCTCACCCACCCACTATCTCCACTCCCTAATTCCCTGCACTGGAAATATAGAAGAGCCAAAGAAAAAAAAAAATGAACCCCCACCCCCCCCACCAGCCAACTCAACAAAAATGAAAAACCCAAATTAAATAAACAAACATGAGATCAGGAAGAAGGATGTGGACAAAGAGAAAAGAGAAAATGTTGACCAGGTATATGTGGCTAAGGACAAGAGTATGATGAGCATTCTGTCTATGCATGAGAGGGACCTGAAATTTTCTAGAAACTTCTAGTAGTTATCACTTAACTTCTAGCCAGGTCACTCCATGGTGAGTAAATCTTGCCTATATATCCGAATCTTCCTTCTACAGAGATACTCCAAGCAAGTAGGAGTATCATACTTTGAATTCTTGTGAAATGCTAAGGGAGCCCATGCTGGCCCACAGACAGGGCCTATCTCAGACATTACCTCACAGTGACATACCTCCTGCCATCCTCTCCTCAAAAGAATAATGATTTAGAGGGAGGGGAAAGGTTCTGCTTCGGAGAAAGAGGTTTTCCATCTTTCCTAAATATGAGTACCTGATCTAAGTTGGTCAACACCATGAGAAGACTGACAAAAACCTGGTGGTTAACTGTAACCCAACACATCTGTCATTCCTATGCTCCTTTTTTCAATAGGCCTGTGCCTGTCAAAAATAAGCTTTCTTCTTCCTAATCTTCCTTTTTGCTAGAGAATTTATATTTTGAACCTCAGCTTGGACAAGCTTATTAACATCAAAGAGCGGGTTTCGATAAGAGCATAAGCAGCAGCAAGAAGTGAGAATTAGAGAAAACAACAAAAAATTCAAGCTCAATGGAAAAATTACCCAAAGGGCTGCACTCTTTATTTCACTGAGCCCAGCATGATATGTAGAAGACCATGTAGAGGAAAAGTAGTTGCTATGCTCATATTCCTCCTAATCCAGGGAGGTATTACAGTTCTCACAAAAATCCATATCAGACAGACCATATTCATCTCTGGATCACCATTTTCCAACATTTTCTTTTTATGGTCTAGACCAGAGGTCACATTAGTTTCAGATCTAGCCTATTACCAAGTTCTGATTAACCCACAAAGGTGTTTTTTTAAAACTTGAATTAATTGGCCAACATTTAAACATTCTTCCCTGCGGCCCAGTGAAAACCTGAAACATCTTGTGCTCAAAAATGAAGGGAAAGTCAAAGGGACAAAAGAGCCAGCTTAAAAGGGCTCCCTTGGCCAAATCTGGGACAATGTGAGCATCAAAATAAATCATGGTACTAAAGGATTATAGCCCATTAAATAAGATAGGAATTCTTAAATCCACATTGGTATAAACAAACAAATAAATAAATAAATGGAAAGAAGAGGAAGCTCTTCCTTGAAAATGCCAAATAATAAAATTAAAAGGGATAATGGAATTAGAAAATCATCATTCAGCAACCATCATAGTAGTAATTCATTCAGAAAAGAAACACCAATGGATATTAAAGTTGTTGATTAAAAATGAGATGAGGATTGAGATTTTTACATGGTCTCAAAGTATCCCCTCATAAGATACTTGAAGTAACTTTACAGGAGAAAAATGTGGCAGACATCACCTTAATCAAGTGGTCAAACCACTCAAAAGTTATCAGGTGCCATAAGATATAATGCAGTGAGAACCCAGCATCACTTCTGTGGCATTCTGGCCAAAATACATTAGCTGAGTCTAATCATGAGAAAATATTAGACAAACTGAGGGACAGTCTATAAGATAACTGTCCTATAATCTTCAAAAGTGCTAAGGTCATGAAACCAAAGGAAGACTGGGGAAATGTTCCAGACTGAAGGAGACTAAAGAGACATAACTAAATATAACATGCAGATCCTGAATCGGATCCTATTTGTTATAAAAATATTATTTGGACAATTGGCAAAATTTGAACTCAAGTCTCTAGATGAAAGGTAAAAGGCAAATCTTCATACTGTTTTTATAGCTTTCCTATATGTGTGAAATGGCTTCAAAATTAAGTCTAAAAACAAAGGTAAGTTTCTTAATAAAAATTCTAGATTTCAGCCTCTCTCCAAAAACCAGAAGATCTGGCAATACCAGCTGTCTTAGTCCATTTGGGCTGCTATAATAAAAAATACCATAAAGTGTGCAGCTTTTAGACAAGAGAAATTTATTTCTCACAGTTCAGGAGTCCAAGATCAAGATGCAGACAGATAGATGGCACCTTCTTGCTGTCCTCACATGGTGGAAGGGGTGAGGAATCTCTCTGGGTTCTTTTTTACAAAAGGGCCATTCATGAGGGCTCTATCCTCATCACTTAATCACCCCTCAGGCCACACCTCTTAATACCATCACCTTGGGGGTTAGGATTTCAATAGATGAACTTGCGTGGGACACAGACATTCAGACCCTAATACCAGCAAGTATCACTGACTTGCTAGCACTGCATACTTAATGCCCTTTATGTGGGACATGTTATCACCAGTTCTCTAGTCTCCACCGGGCCTGCTTCTTCAGTGAATGTCCTTGAAGGCATTTAAGTTTGTGACTCTTTAGACCTTCATATATCAAATTTCAACTTACATAGGTCTGAAACCTTCAACACAATATATATTTTTTTAATTGAAGTATCATTGACATACAGTATAATAGTTTCAGGTATATAACATGGTCATTCGACCTGTAATATGCACTACAAAATGCTCACTATGCTAAGTGTAGTTATCCTCTGCAACTGTACCAACCTACTATATTATTGGCTATATTTCCTATGCTGTGCCCTTCATCCCCATGACTTATTTATTTTATAACTGGAAGCTTGTACCTCTTCATCCCCTTCACCTATTTCACCTATCCCCTAACTACCCACCATTATTTATTAGAAACAACCCAAAAGGGCTAATTCTCTGTTATGTACCCCCAGCACAAAGTTTGTAAGTACTTACCTTAACACATACTGAAATTTACGTGATGAACTGAGTCTTGAACCTCCCTCTTAATGAAATCAAGATTTAGGAAAAGCTCTCATGACAGAATTTCATAGCCTTGACTTTAAAGCCAAAAAAAAGAGGAGGGCTCTACTTTCTTTGCCAAATCTGAAATTCTAGGTACTATTGTGCAGCCTGATGAATACAGAACTGTATGCCCTTTATTTTTTTTAACCACACTGAAACATATATGGAGTATCTTTATTCTGACAATAAATTCTTAAAAAATACATTTCCCTTTTGCTGTCTAAAGCTTCTCATGAGAATCAAACATTGGTAATAATCTGTCTAAAATTCTTGAGTGTCTGTGTGAAGGAAGGATTCTGGTGTTAGACATATAGTAAGTAGGTGCTTGATAAGCACTACAGGAAGCTGTACCGAGTTACTTTTCCAGCAACTTCACCAACAAGGAAATAAAAGGGGAAGGAAAGCACAGAGAGTCATTGGGATCTCTTAAATTCTTCTTCCCCAACCAAAAACTATTTTGTTCTTCTAACATGAGGACACCTTGGTCAGAGTCACAGATAGCCCAGAGGCAGGACAGTTGCTCTCCCCGCCCCCACTTTGATTCTAACATTCACTACAAACCTTCATGCAGAGGGAAGAGGCCAGCCCTGAAGATACCCTGGCTGTGGCACGTGAGTTATCTTTAGCAGGTGTAGCCATTCAAAGCCAGAAAAGCCTAGAGGATGAAGAGACAGCACCTCAGGCAGCTGTGCCAGGAGCCACCGGGTTTCATCCTCGCCTGACCCAGAAAAAGCTTAGGGAAGAGAACAAGAGGCCCAAGAGCTCTCTGATCTGCTGTCAACCAGCTGCAGCCGGGAGACTGCCCAAGTGCTGCAGTGACTAGGCAGCGCCTTACAGAGCCGTCTGGGAGGGGATTACCAGCCTGATCCCCTGTCTTTAGAGCCAGAAATGACTCAAACCTCACAAACAGCAAGGGCCTGCCAGGGAGGGTGACAATGAGGCTGAAGAGGGTTTACTACCCCTTGTTGGTGTCTCTTCCTCGCCTCTTGCTGCTGCGGCAGATTCTGGACAGTGTGCAGCCTGTGAGGTAATCTAAATTCCTTGGCAACCAACAAGTACCTGAATTCTTTCAAAACCGCAGGAATCCAGCAGAGAAAAGGTAAATATCCCTGCGGAGCCAGTGTTAATTAGCAAGGAAGGCTACTGAAGAAGGAACGGGGGTGGGGAGGGAGGGAAAGCCTTGCACACACTTTGGGGTCTTCTGAATTTCCACTGAGCAATATGGCTGAGACAGGAAAAAGGCAGGCCCTGCCGGGGACCTCAGGGCCCTCCCTCCACCTCCACGGTGTGGGTGGAGCTCTCCCAGGTCCCTGGATGGGCACCTTCGTTTCCCCCGCGTTGCTAGTGCTACCTACCTTGGGTCTTTGACAATGCATTTGGTTTTCAGCTCAATTTTTTTTTTAACTTTTTATTTTTCCTGTTTCAGTGAACATTTGGCTATTAGCTCCGTCTCAAAAAGGCCTCGTCAAATCATTCAGACCACATATTGGATCCACCTAAAACTGTAAAATCCAGGACAAAGTCTTTTTGGATTCTACCTCTGAGAGGAAAAAGAATCTACACCATTTTGGTAGAGGACGATACCCCTCTCTGGATACTGAGTGTCCCCTGCTGGTGCGAAGTAGCAACATACCCATGAAACTCAAAAGTTGGGTAGACCTCTGGGGCAAAACGCTGGACCCCAAATAGCAGAAAGAATTTTTTTAAACGTCTCAATATTTTGTCCACATGTAAGGAAAATAAGAATTTTCCTACTTCCTATGTTAATAAAACAACAAGGACAACTGAAATTTTTAATCTAGAAAGCAACTATTTAAGAGGTCCTTTTCTTTAGGAAGTTTAAGAAGGTAAAGAATTTACACAAAATACTTGTTTCATAAAACTGTCTTCTGAAATGAACTTCATCTTTCTGTCACCTAAGTATTAATTTAAGGCCCAAAACAGAAGTGAAACAGGAACAGACACTTCTTTTCTAAAGAAAGAAACCAATTATATTTGCTGCCAGTTCTGTCTCTTTAGGAAAGACCATGGTTTTCCTTGTTGAGCATCAAAATAAAATGGCCTAGTGATATCATCCCAAACTGATTATCTTCAGCAGTGTCTACATAAAACACACGTGATCCAAGATTACAAGAGGCTGCAGATCTGGAGGGGCTACAGACTATTGTTGAACGTAGTGACACAGTTGAGTGGATTCTGAGGATTAAAAAGAAGCAGATGAATGCCAAGATACACAGTGAGTTAAGACACAGGAACTTGGGCACATGGAAGTTATTGTGTGGAGCCGTGTACCCTCATGGGACTCTGGCTAATAGCCTGTGATGATGTACAGTCCTTTTGTAAAGTTTTTATAGCCACCTATATTGGCCTGAAGGCCCTGAAAATTCACATTTTTTTTTTGGCCTGAGTTTTTAAAAAGCTACTTTCCAAATTATTCTGACAAAAAGCATCCTTTTTAAAATACATACATACTTGGTTCCTGCTGAAGACAAGAAAATAGAGTTAGTCACTTCAGGAGATTTTAACTTCCAGTAGCAAAAGCACTTGCATATCTGTAGTAAATTCTATAATAAGAACTAGTATTGCTCTCATTTCATGTCTGAACCAGAGGTCTTAAAACCAAGCTAAATTTTACCAACAGAGAGGGCTACTAATATCGTAGGTGTAATGTCTTTGGAATAATATGCAAAACATGCTGGTATGACATCTTTAAGAAACAGGGAGTGTAACCCTAAAGTCTTTTCCCCAATGCAAGAGGTCCATTGTGTTACAGGGCATAATGAGTCCTGAGAGGAGCACAGGAGACAAGCGTGGGTGAGGATGAGGGAAGGAGAATAGAGAGGCTCGCCACACACAAGAGAGTAAGTTCACACCTCAAATTACAAAATGGAAACCCCTCAGCACTGGCTAAACCAAGCAGAAGTAAGGAGTATATTTTACCTTCTTTTTCTTTGAGGTACTATGTGGACCTGACTTTTAAACCTGTACTTCAAAGTATGAGAGCACATCGGCTACAAACAGTGCAGAAATCTGATTAGAGCTAGCAGTGAATTTGTGCTCAGATGCCTGGTTCACTAATTTACCTAAAAACTGAGAAATGTTTTAATTTTCCCCTTCTTAATGTTCAAGGAACAAGATGCCAGAATAAGGGGGCTTCAGTATCCTCTGGTGCTCCAAGGATTCAAACTCAAACTTATAAACCTTAGTTAAGAACATAATAAGGCTTTTAAGTGCTGTCGCTGCCACCTAGAGGTGCAGGGAAGGCACAGCTCAACAAGCTCGGATATGGCTAGCCCTATCTCATCCTCTGATGTTAGTCACAGGATGCGGCAAAAAATTTAAGTATATGAAATAATATTCTGAAATAACAGTCATCAGAGTACAAAATGTGTCAAAGCACCTAAACTTAAATAGGTAGGCTTCTTTTAACTTTGGTATTTCCTGTCTTCAATGTGCATTTTCTAAAACACAGAAACATGCAGACCATGCTTTTTAGCTTGTCATTACTGCTTACAGATACAAACCACCTCCTACACTGCCATGCTTTATAAGGCCACTGTACATGAAAGGAACATCAGGACGAGCTAGTTGGTTTAACATATATATATGCGTGCATGTATGTATGTATGTATGTATGTATGTATATTTTGGGGGGAAAGAACACAAGCAACAGCAAAATTACTTATTTGAAACAAGTTAAAGGGTCTATGCAAAACATTGTTACCTATAAAATTCTGTGGATATGGGAAAGGAAATGTCAAATTGTTTATAACTCAATCTTACTTTTGTAAATGTCACATTACTTTAGAACTTATAAAGTACCCCAAGAAAACAAAGAATCATGTATATACGACTATCATAAAGTATATTACTTGCAGGTAAAAAAGAAGAAAAGAAGCCACTAATGTCTCCTAAATACAAGAGGACAGGAAACAGCTCAGGCTTGAGCTCTGGAGTCAGATCCTTGAGGTCACATTCCCACTCCATGACCAGCCAGCTGGACAGTTCAGAAAAGTGACCACAAGTTCCCTTACTTCTCTGAGCCTCAGTCTCCTCAGTTGCAAAGTCCATCAACTCTATAAGGTTGTTGTGAGCATTAAAATTAATGTCTTGTATGTAACAGGTAAATAAATGTGGGATTTTTTTGTTCTTTCTTTCTAGATCAACTGTGATGAACAATGGCAAATTATCTTAATACCTTAGCATCTTCCTAATAATTGCCACTGCATGAAAATACAATGTGATCATGGGTCCCTGCTGGGAAAGGTGGGTGTTCGCACTCACTGCTTGTTCATATGTATGGACATACAAGTGAGACTGGTTTCTGCAATCTGCAGCCCACCTCTGTGCACTCTGTTTTCCTGAGTTGAACATAACAGAAAAAACGGCCTGATGTAAACACACTTAGTGGGTCCATGCTAATAATACCCCCTACCAAAAGCCTCTTACCTAGCCAATCCTTCTTCATAGAGATAGATGACAAGAGGATCATAGGAAGTTACAAGCACATAGAGGCGCACGTCAAACTTGAAATCTAGAGGAAAAAAATGGATTCACAGGGTAAACTAAATTCATTTGTTTTCTGTTATGAATGAACAGGACAATGTAACAAAGAAACATGAAAGAAGGAACAGTCCTCTCCCCGCAAAAGACACACTGCGCACACATCTTGCCTTTGAGGATAAATAATAATTATACATTTCATATACATATGTAATATATGTAATAAGAGAGGAAGAGAGACCTTATATATATGTACTCTCTACAGCTGTTATACACATTGTATAACCTGTACAACACTTTTTTTTTTTAACACTTTTTTATTATCTCATTTCATCTTCAAAATTTCATCTTCTGGTGGATAAGGAAACAGCCTCATCTCTGGTTATCAAGAATTTCACACTAGCTTAATAAAGGCTTACTAGAGAAGACTATGAAGATGTTTCAAAATTAGCAAGATCTAACCCAATCCAGTCAAGGGCCTAATCATAACTCACCATCTATGAGCAGGGGGTTGTTAATGTAACGGGAGACCAGGATGTTCTCTTCCAGGGAAATCTGGTTTGGCTATTAAGTAAAGAGAAAGAATCAAAGGACAGGAATGCAAAGGAATCCTAACTTACAATAAGGGAGCAAAATTCTTAACCTTTTAGGAATAATGATTCAGAAAACTAAAAGTCTAAGAAAAATTTCCCTCCGAGCCACCCATATATTCAATTGGCCACATAACATCCCCCTTCAATAAACACTGTGGGTATCCAATTACAAAGGGGGTGAAAATTAATTTACACAGTACCTCTCACATAATAAAGAGACCTAAACAGCTTTAGTCATTAAATACTTTTACATATCATTCTGTACATGACACTAAATACATTCCAAGAAAATAAAAGCCACTTAAAAAATAAATTAAAACTTGCTTCCTCCCAAATGTAAAGTATGATAGAAATTTTTAAATACTGCTATTATTCTTAAATGAAGGTTTCATCAAGTTGCTTAGAGAACTTCCAGATCTTTCTGCAATGGATCCTAGCATTTCCCAAGTGAAAAGGGGTAGATATTTCATTGTTTCACTCCATGGTACTTGTTATGCCATCGTATGTAAAGACCTAACTAAATCTTTAAAGGTTTTTTTCAATAAAAAATGTTGCCGCTACAATAAATAATTATGCGTATTGTTGGATAATACAGAAGGCACCAGGAATACAGTGAGGAGGGAAACAGATACAATCCCTGCCAGCACAGACCCTAAGTCAGTCCCAACTCCCAAGAATTCACTATTTAGGTAGAGGGACAGTAAAATATATAATTTAAAAGAAAACAAAGCAGCCTATCGGCGAGTGCAAGATGTAACGTTACAAAGCAGTGCAGACCAGTTGGCAGGGACCGGTCAGCAAAGGCTTGTCCTAGAAAAGTAGGTGAGAGGTAAGCACTGAAAGCTATCGAGCACATGGCAGAAAGGACAGGAGGAGGGTGGAGGTAGACAGCACAAAGCCCAGTAGAAAGGAAAGCAGGCAGATTCATTGACCTGGGGCTAAAAGACTGAACTGGTAAATAAGGAAGGGTATGATTAGGCCATCAGGAGGGAGACACCCCACTGGCGAAGGGGTCTGAACCCCTGGCAAGGGGAGTTTAGATTGAACATGGTGGGAAGCAGGAAATTAGTGTGAATTCTTGATTAAGCAAATAGTAAGATTAAAATATATGGCCTAGAACAAGACTATGTGAGATTAGATTAAGACAGAGAAATCAGCTGGAAGTCACCATAACCCACACAGGACAAAAGGACCCCAAAAGAGAAGTGTCTATAACAGTAACTGTGATGATAATAGCTACAGTAACAGCAACAGAAAAAACTAACATTTGCTGAAAAAAATAAAATTTAATAAATATACTGAACATTTGTTACATGCAAAGTACTGTTTTAACTCTCATTTAATCCTTACCTAACTCCATGAGATAGGTATATCACCATCCAAATATTATAAATGAGGAGGGTCAGAGAGGGTTAGGAATCTGCTCAAAGTCACACATATAATAAACGATAGAACAGCATTTAAGCCTGGGCAGTCTGCATCAGAGGCTTAACTCTTAAGCACTATTCATATCCTTCCCCAAAGTTCTGACCTACAGAAATTGTCCCCCTAATTCAAAAGGTGTTTTTATAAAACTGCATTTGTTATCCCATACACTACAGTTATCATAAAACAAGGTTAATTTTGCGACCCATAACATTATACATGACCACAATGCGCAATTACAGAGTCAAGATAATGAGATTCTCCTCTCATTTCCCACTGTTACTATCTCAAACTCGCAGCACAACTTTCCCAGTCCATCTCTATGCATCACATGGGCATGATGACATCAGGACTGATGCATACTCATGGCCTTGATGACCCACACCATTTCCTGACTTCCTTACAGTTCTCAACTAGTTTCTCACAAGTACTATCTCCCATTTGAGTCAGCTTAGTGTGAAAGAATGGATGCAATCACAGTACAAAGCTGGAGGCTGTGTTTCAAACCTAAAATTAAACAATTACAGTCTCTTCCTACTGAGTAACACCTACAGGCTACCATAGATAAATGACCACCCAGCTTTCCTTTGACCCAGAAAACACTGGTAACGGTCTTCACTCCATGACACACCTAACGTCCTTGCCCATTTCCTCTCTTCCCTTCCTCATCATACACATCTGTCCTTTGAATTATGTGTAACATAATCTCTTACATTATTTAGGTAACTTTAGTATTTCTTCAATGGTCTGTACCTCTCATTTTCTACCTGTACCTGTATGAAGAATTAAATTGTAAGTTCATAGAAGAAAAGAATGGTTGGGTACAGTTTCTTAGTATAGCAACTAATGAAGGCTGTTTGATATCTTTAAGTCTATTTCCTTTACATCAATCCGCAATTGACTCAATTTAAATGATTTCAATTCCAAGCTCAAATTGCCCTCCAAAGGGTGCTAAAGCAAGAGTCTGAATTGTTGGAAAAGTTGGAAACACATCCATTTTTCTAACTGGACTTTAAGATTAAAGTTCATAGTATCTGAAACACTACTGTAAAGTAGAGTGGCACAATGGTTAAAAGTGTATGCTCTGGAATCAGCGAGCCCTGAGTTAAATTCTTTACCACTAAGGAAATAATGAAAAATGGTAACCATCTCATGGGTTCTTATAAAGGCTAAATTAGGTTATATTTGGAAGGCACATATTAAACACTTGAGAAAGAACAGTTATTATTACAGCAAACTCAACAGTATCTGTGTGGTGCTATTTACTTTGTTCCACAGCTCAGCATTCATCATGGCATGCCACATGCCATTGTATTCGGAGCAGTACACTGTTAGGATGAGGACATGAAAGAATTAGGAGATAGTCCCTATTCCTCAAAAGGTTTCAAAGAGTGGCAGTACCTGGCACACAGCAGGGATGCCCTCCTCAGTATTTGTTGAAAATGAGAAAAGAATAGAGAGCCCATAGATAACAACATATAAACAAAGAAAAACAAGACAACTATATAGAATTATACTCACAGATATAGGGAGTGAATAGAGTGACCTAAATACTCTTCTGCTACATCAAAATCTCAGGGAAAATACTGTTTTTACCATGGATAATGTGCGAGACAAGGATGCCTAAATTTGACTCCCATAATCAAATTCATACCTTCATCAGAAGACACCAGATCTTTCCCCTCCTTGATGTGAATATAACAAATTGGGAAAATATGGCATTTAGTCATGGTTACTGAAGGAACTGGAGCAACCACAACTTTGTTCCTTTATGCTCAGATGCGCTATTTCTAAAGAGCACATTATTAAGAGACCACGCTAGTCAATTAGTTGAGATGCTTCCATTATTCTCACACTTCTCTCTCTACTATTACATAAAAGTGGTGCTTTTCCTATCCTTTCTCCTGTTCGTGTAATGGTAAAAGTTGCTATTTGCAGATATTTTCCAAAAGGTCATGACTGTTACTGAGTATTTTTAATAAGAGACTCTCTCACTCCCAAGGGAAAGACAGGGAAAGATGTTTTCATTTGGCCCCCACACCTAACTCTGCCCACCCCCCAGCGTACTTCACCCCCTCAGATCAGTGCTACTCACAGACCCTCCATCTGAGCTCTCCTCCCCCTGCCCCTCAAACCTAAAAGGAAAGCAGGCATCAGCCTCGGAAAGAGTTACTTCATCCAGTTGGCTAATGGGTCACATATTCCATGGGAAAGGATCCAGGTATGGAAAAGAGGGGATGGCTAGGCCTTGTGTAAAAGGAGGGAGAGAAGAGAATTAACTACACGGTTTGTAGGTCTGGGTAAAAGGTGATAAAATGCCAGTTTTGGAGTGAAATGGGAATATTTTCCCATTATGTCCACATGCTGCCAGCTCCCCTGGTGCCTGCTGGCATCTTCCCAGGCTTCTGTCTGGCACCTCCACCAAATACCTCAAAGAATCAGAGTCATTCCAAAGCTCCACTGAGGGGAAGGAGGGAGGCAAAGGGTCCTGCCAAGTACTTTGATCTATGCAGGGGGTCTCTAGGGATTCAGCCAGGGAGAGGTGGGAGGGAGAAGGAGGGCCTGCCAAGTGCATTCTCTAAAGACTTGTCACCCCCTTTATGAGACTCGGCATCCAGGGAAGAGTTAGAGCATGGGGTTCTCAGTCCCACTGAGGAAAGTTTAGATTTTCTATTCTTTAAGATGTCAGTTTCAAAATAACAAATCACTATGGCAAAAGAGCATTCCAAAAGAAAAAAGTCCCAGATGAGCTGGGAATAGATCCTATTCTTTTTGACTCATGTCTAAGAAAAAAAAAAAGCAAACTTGTACCACAGTTGACTTTCAATAGCAATTCCATTTGGCAGCTGAAATGCAACCCAAACTAGTGCCGTCTATGAGATTCAAACAACACTGGAGCTGCTGGCATGGAGCTGAAGGAAAAGCTGTTGGACAGGAGCATCCATGCCAAGGTCAGAACACAGACAAGAGAGATCCAAGGCATATGACCAAGGCCTAGTGTCACAAGAGTCCCAGGGCAAAAGGCCTGCAGGGTGACCCAGAGCCAGGTACCAGGACTTGTAGCCTGGGCCTGGGGCTGTAGTAGTTGCTGTATCAGAAGCAGATCCTCGATTTCAGCACAAAAGGTCTGGCCGTCAGTGTTTACTGTACAGTTCTTGGTCCAGATTGAACTTAAGGATGTTTCCAGTATGAAAGACCTTTGAGAAAGTTAGTTTCTGCACGTACAGCACATAGCTCAGACCATGTAAAAAGAGAATTGGGGAATTCAAGGTTGGAGTACTGACCACACACGCAACATATCTACCTCCCTCTCTTCCCTTTCAGAGTCCCAGTGGAAGGGCAGAGAAGATATTTTTAAAAGAATGAATGACAATAAGGCTAGAAAACAGTTAAAGGAGCCAACAACAGATCAAAAGTGTACGGAAATCCCGAAAGATAGCAAGTAGATGGGGTCAGGTTGAGAGACGGCAGCAGAGGAAGCCTCAGCCCAAAACATCCGAGGTGAGGGTGAACTTCCCAAGGAGGTCTCGGAGAAGTCCCAAGCTGGCAGTGAACAGACCTGAGGGGCAGAAGTGGGCCAGGGAACAAGAACCAGATCCTTAATGCACAAACAGCACTGGGAATGGGGAGGCCAGTGGCCTCCTCCAACACCCCAAGCTTCGGCCTCAGGATAAAACCAAATGATGACACTCTGGGGGAGGACATTTTGTGTGATTGCAAAGATCAGACCAAAGAGTGGAACTTGGGGCCACTCCGCCCCTACAACAGACACAAAGGGGAGGAAAGGCAGCATTACCCACAAGGGAAATCACCCACATCTTCCTCTGTATTCACAATAAGGCCTTTTTGGCAAAGGGCAAGGAAGAGGCACACTCCTCACCCTCATCCACCTAAGGTGCAGCCCAATAGTCAATGTGCTCGTCCTCGTGCAAAACTCACACTCAGTCCAGGGAGAAGCTGTTTAGGGAATCAGTCCTGCACAACAGGAGGGGAAACCCAGGCCAGCTGTCCATTTCGGTGTAGTCTTTTGCTCATAAACATGACTCAACACCCAAAGTCACGGAAATTGAGAAAACCCATCAGCATGAAAAAAAGACAATCCAAAGAAAATTAATGAATCAGAAGAGAACTTTTAAAATCTCAGTGGGGATCCTCAAAAAGACCAGCAGGCAAACTGCATCCATTAAGCAACAATTAAATGTTTGGGAATTCACAAACACAGTGCAAAGTTAAGAAAAAAAAGAAACCAAGGAACTATATCAGATCACTTAACACTGTTCTAGGGAGTGGGCCTGTGGTTGGGATTTTATTTACTGTGTATATGTATTCGATTTAAAAGCAACTTTTAAGGTGGATTTTGCAAAGCATCAAGATATGGATGACTTTTGAAAAAAATCAGAGGATGGGGAGGAAAGGGGAGAAGAGAAGGAAGGAAGGAAGAGCAGCAAGGATGCCATACCAAATTAATTTCCCTCATGATCTTCTGCGCTCATGGTAAAAACTAAATGTACAATATATGCTGACAGTTAATGCTTAGCACTGGGAAATTAACATGACAGTGTGCCTCTCTCTGCTGACACCAAAAGGGTGTCTCTTTTTCTGCTGACACCAAAGGATGCCCTCCCCTAAAATTTGATCAAGTGTCTTTCTAGCCATATAGTAACTGCTGGCGTGAGAGGAGTTTACTGCCAGAAAGATGAATAGCAGCCGACTCATATCACCCTCAACTCACACTTCCGAGTGCAGATTTCAGAAGGGAACACCTGCTACCAGTGGGAAGGAACCAGGTTAGCAGCTGGACAAAAGGGTGCAGCAGAGAAGAACCAACAAGGAGAGAGATGCCCTCGGCTGCATACTTACATTGCTGATCAGGTAGACGCCCCGCCCCCTAGAAGAGGCCACTGGTTTTACTATCCAAGGTCCCCGGTCCTTTGAATAGGAATCTGCTCAAAATATTGGAAGATAAAAAAATATATATATATATATTGGGAGAGAAAAAGGGGGAGAGACAAAGAGAAAGAAGGGACATGAGTTTATTATCTTAAATTTCAACAATGGTTATTTACTCAGGTACCCAAGAAATTTTCCAAATTTCTAAGTGGAGGGCAGTGACTAAAATAACCCGTATTTTTGGAACAGCCTTAAAAATGAAAACGGACACACAGTGGGGTGGAAGAGGGAAGAGGAGGGAGAAGGCAGCAAACTTACATAATGTATTTCTGCCACCATTTCCCCTCTGTCTTGAATGAGAGGATGAAAACAAAATAGGGCAACAATCTGGATGTTTGTCTATTACTGTGTCAACTACTTTCATGAATCTTTGAGATCCTCACCTCCCTTAACTCAAGGACCACCAGAGGCTCACACCACAGTGACAAGGTAAGTCAAATGCTAGGTCTCCTAAAACAGTTCCTTTCCTTAAGCAATATCTCTTAGCTTATAAGAAAAAAATGCCTTGAATCAAGCCATGCACACGTGAAGAGGGAGGACAATAATTTATAAGTGATTAAAAGGTATGCTTTCCTATTATTCCTTTACCAGCTTTGGATCATGGAAAGAGAAACCAGACAGCTGACACTAAGCCTCACAGAGGCTTGCAGATGGCTCTGCCCTCTACTTAAGGAAGGCCAGAGACGTGAGAGAGAAGCAGGGACAAGGGACTCTCCCTGTTACAGGAACCAAATTCTTTTCAGGGACTCCCAACAGGAACTTGACTTTGTGCCACAAACTACTTCACCAGGAGAAAAAGATCTCCTCTACTCTTCCACATCTTCCCCTGCCTTTTCCCCTGCTGCAACTTAACAGAATTAGAAAAAGTACTAGGCCACATAGAATTTAAAACTCTATGAGCAATTTCACTTCTAGAAATGTATCCTTTAGTTTTACTCACACTTGTGAAATATATGTACAAGACCATTCAATGCTGCATTTTAATAGCAAAAGACGTCCATCAATTAATTAAATACATTACATTGCATCTATATGAAGGGCCAGCAAACTTTTTTTGTAAAAACCCAGATCACAAATATTTTAGGCTTTGCAGATCATGCAAATTTCTGTTGCTACTATTTAATTTTGTCCTTGTAGCTTCAAAGCAGCCACAAACAATATGTAAACAAAGGTATGGCTGTGTTCCAGTAAAACTTTATTTATGGACACTGAATTTCAAATGATTTCAAAATGCACAAATTTTATTTTTCTTTTGATGTTTTCCGACTGTTATCATGTAGAAACCATTTCTAACTTGTAGGATATACAAAAATAGGCAGAGGACTGGATTTGACTCAAAAGCTGTAGTTTGCAGACACATGATCTACATAATGGAATATTAAGCAGTCATAAAACAAGATTGCTATTAATGAACAGATAAGCAATAATCTCAAAGACATAATGTTTTGTGAAAAAAAAGAAAATGTATGGCAATGTGTACCACATGCTCCCATCTGTTCACATAAATACATACGAGCTGTGTGCCATGTAATGCAAAGAACATCCTGAGAAGGATGTGTTAAAAAAAACAACAACTATTCACACTGATCACCTCTGAGTAGGAGAACTGAATGACTGAGGATGAGGAGGAGAGAAGCGGCTTTTCACTGATTATTCCTTTGTATTTTTTTGGTGCCATGGAAATATAATACCTTTGAAAAATATAATATAGATGACATTTATAGTTGTACATGACAAATTAAATCTCTAGGAAGTGAAGCCACTGAATAATACATGTATACATATACAATTCATATATTTTTTCCATTTTGCCATTTTCCTCATATTCTGAGGATACAATGGATTGACTGAGCACAGAAAGAGATACTAATAGTAAAAGAAAACAAAAAATTCCAAAATTTTCTGAACTTCCTTCCTCCCACACTTCTAAGTACCTAATCTCTGTGTCAATTAGCTTGTTAGGTGAGGAGCAATGCAACAGTGAAGAAAGGTACTCTTTGCCCACACAGACATCAGACTAGCAGAAAAGACTGATGTTGTACAAGTGGAGGGTCTACAGGAATGCCCAAAAAAATCACTCAACTTGTGTGGAGCCAGTACGCTCTACAGCAACCAGATAATGTAGAACACTCTCCTGTCCAGGAAAGGGAAAATCTAGCTAAATGCACTTTTCCCACCTAACATGTTTAATAAGCCTTACTTCATGAACTACCTTATTGGAAGTTTCTACTTCTTCTGCT
The DNA here is from genome assembly GCF_030020395.1 of Manis pentadactyla. Classification (NCBI taxonomy): domain Eukaryota; kingdom Metazoa; phylum Chordata; class Mammalia; order Pholidota; family Manidae; genus Manis; species Manis pentadactyla. The sequence continues at coordinate 26,522,210 of NC_080029.1, forward strand.
TCTTCACTTTTATCTGTTGTGGAAATTCTAAATATCAAAAACTTGTCTTTCATGCTAGGTTTTCCTCCTGGATTTGCTGTATTTCAGAACAAGGACTGGGTTTTTCACAGGTTCTAAAAACATGGGTTGGAAGCAGTAAAAACCAGAGGCAAAGATGGGGCAGAGTCCAGCAGTCTATCAGGATAAAGATGTACCAGTCAGGATCTGTAATTCTTTCTAGTGTCTTCCAGGTCTTACAATGGCAGCATACTTGGTCTAATGAAAAGAAAACACTGAACCAGAAGTAGAAGGATCTGAGTTTTAATTCTGGTGTTTACACCATGGATAATTTACTTAAAATACCCAGTCTTATCTTTAAAATAAGAGGTTTAGTCTGTTTTGCTAATATCTCTTATAATTCTAATATCATAATTCTATAACTTTGCTGATTGCTTTGAAACCCAGCCATTTGCAATTAACTAATTAACATCAAAACATTCCTTGAAATTATTTCTCAGATTCTCCTGTAGTTAAACATGGCCAAAGGATGCAATTTTGGCCAATTAGAAGTAAGGAGAAATCTGCTGGGGTTCTGGGGGAAGTTTTGCTTTGCTGATATTGGCACCATCCTATATTCCTTGTTGTTTCCCTTTTTCCCACTAGAAAGCTGTCCACTGTGGGGAAATAGCTGCAGTTGGCAAGAGATTCTGAGTTAGGTTCCTCAAAGTCACAGACCTCCAATTCTCCTACACAGTGTAACTAGCAACAGAGACACCAGGAGTCTAGAAAGATCTATGCCATTTATTCCAACCGCCCCCCAGTCTAATTACTGGGAACAGTTTGGCAGTATCCAAGCTTTCACAGCTCGAGTGACTGGTCTCTGGGCTAAATCTCTACAGAGATGGATTTAAGGTTTTCTCTTACTTGAACCAAAAGCCATAAATTCATGAGATCCGCCTTGGCTGTCTCTTGCATGTCTTTAGGCAGTCCTCATGTCCGTTCTTAGCCCTTTCTGCCCCTCTCAAACACCCAAACCCATCCTTATGCCCCTCGGTCTTGGCACGTGTCCTCATCACCATCCTCACCAAGCAGGCTGGGGGTTGATGAACACGAACCCATTCTCCTGCTTTCTCACCATCAAAAACTTCATCTGGATCACCACTTGGCCTTCGTCCTTCTCTCCGTTGGCGGAGAGACGTGCCCACCTCCTTCCTACAGCTGACCCTTCCACCCGCGCTCCTGACTGAAAGCTCTGCTGCCTCCGCTGGGGCGCGACTCCCTTGCCCGTATCTTCAAGCTCTCTCCCCTCCAACTTCCCTGGCATGCTGCTGCTTCCTTTCTCTCTCGCTTGGTTATTACTCACACCCACGTGCATACCTGCAACTTCCAGGATCTCTGTCTCTGGCCAGGACTCAGCATTGCCCTTACAACTGCCTGCAAAACGTCACCACATCACCACAGGTGGAAGCCTGCAGGCACCTCAAACCCGTATCTGGCCCAAAGTTTAACCCTCCTCATGCCCTTGAGCAGCTCTTCCTTTCAGGCCCTCGTGACACTCTCTAGTCAAATACCCAACAATCCTCTAGCTTCTCAGACTCACACCTCGAAGACAGCTTCACCTCCTGCCTCTACTCACAGCCAATTAGTAAATTTTGTTGATTCTACTGCTCTTCCTACTCCTCTTCCATTCCACTACCTAGTTCAGGGCATCTACACTTTATCTGGGTTACTGAAACAACCTTCAAAGTGACCACTGTACTTGTATTCCTTGCTCCCTGCAATTCATTTCATGCAGTTACTTTTCTTAAAGGCTAGCCTGTTCCTGTCGCTTTCCTTCTCAAAAATCTCCTATTGTCCACACTCAAGTAAGAAATGGAGGGTCAGGCAAACAAGAGTCATGGAGAAAATGGAATTTTCAAGTTATAATATGCTACATGGATCCCAAAGGAAGAGCAGAATTTCAAACAGACTTTTGGAAGAAGAAGAATGTCTCTTTGAAAGAGGAACTGGTAGAAATAGATAGGCTTCTCCTCTAATATATTACCTTAGCAACAGAGCTAACCTAATGATGCTGGATTTCTCCCAGATGGATTTCAGCTAAGGGGTCAGGAACTCTGGACATCTGGCAAAGAATGACTGGCATCCTGGCCAGACTGAAACCAAGAAGATTCCTCTTTACTATCATGTAGTCCCTGCCCTGCTTTTCCACAAGCATGGTTAGGTCCCTGCTACTTGTGCCTGGTGGCAACATCAATAAGTGATTTTTTCTGGGTGACTGAGGAACACCATTTGCCTGGAACAGCTTCCCTGGGGCTAAATGTGGTTGCTGTACCTTTTGGGTGTGAAGTCGTGTTCTATTGACCTTTTGAATTCATTCTTGTTAAAGAATAGAACATATAAGAGTTTGACTAAAATGCTGGAAAAGCTCTTCTACTGAAGACAGGTTACACTTGAGGGAGGACACCTAACTCTACCAATCATCTGACTGAGCATCCCCACTGCCCAACCTGCCTCCAAAGGTTGGGGAGAACAGCAGAGAAAGAAACAGCCTAGAGAGCAGACGGGGAATGTGCAGCTTAGATTCTTTTAGACTTTAACAGGGAATCATTCTGGACTTGAATTTCCTGTTAGGAGTTCAACAATAGGAGTTTAAATCTGGAACCCTTTTATGTTGATGACATGTTAGTTGAAGCATTTCTATGCTATCATACTGGCTTAGTCCATAACTTTTTACTCTTATTACGTAAGAACACAACTCAACATAACTTGAAATTGGAAATCATGTCGAACATTTATTAAGTACCTACCTGGCACCATCCCAAGAGCTTTCCATGTGCTAACCTGTCCAAACATCCTTCCTAATACTGCAAGGTCAGCACTAGTACTAGTCCTATCCTATAGAAGAGGAAGCTAATGCACAGACAGCTTGAAGCAACTTGGCTAATGTCCCGTAACAAAAATTTTTAACTACAAATTTTCAGCTTTGAGTGCACTATAGCTTCATCTGATTAATATTCTCTTCTCACCCATTTTCAGAGCCTTCCGTGGACACAGTGCCAACCAATGGCCCCAGCTGGAGCACAAGTGCTATCAAAGAAATGGCCTTGCCAAGGTGGGAGCAAGAGACCTTGATGAGCACTCCTGATGATGAAAGTCCCAGAGGACGAGCACCCCACTGGGTCACCAAGCAGACTGCTAAGTCTAACAGGTTAAAAGAATCAAAAGCTGGGAAATCTAGGGAGAACTTTCTCTTCCTCTCTCCAAGTTTCCTGTACCCATAAGATAGGCATAGTCTCTAGCACTCATTGTGTAGAAAACTATCTGTATGTCTGTCCTCTCTGTGTCTTACCTGATCCTCCTCACAGAAGTGAATTCTCTCATTGGCAATATTAGGAAATTGTTGGCATATGGCCCAGTGTCTTTAGCAGTAAAGCACAGTGGTAAAGAGCATGGTTTCTGAAGCCAAACTTCAGAATCCTAGTTCCACCATTCTCAAGCTGCATAGTTTATGGTAAGCTTCTTAACCTCTCCGTACCTTAGTCTACCAATCTGAGGAATAATAATAATAGTACCTACCTCAGAGTAGAGGTGCCGCTTAGAAGAGGGCCCAATAGGAAGGAAATGTTTATCACGTGTTAGCTATTATTATTACCATTTAAACTCTCACAAACAAAAGACCTGCCTCACACTTCTGTCTCATGCCTCATCAGAACACTAAGCCTACTGACTCAGGCTCTGCCGCCATGGAGGAAAGCCTCCACTGCTTGGACCTGGGGAGCTAAATTTGCTTAATGATCAAAGAAATAAGAAGCCCGTGAAGACTAATGGATGCAGGCCACATGTTCCTATCTAGCTTTGCCAGTGACAGAGCTAACACTGAGATCCCTACCTGGCTCCCACATGTATTTTTTTCAATTAGCCTGAACTCCAAGGAATGAGAATATGATTAAACTTTAACACCAAAAGAAGCATGACACTTACACCCCCAAAAACATAGATCCAGGTGACAGGAATAACCCTTACAAAGGCACTCAGGATCAATCAAGAGAAGAGACTCTTTGTATGAGACAGGGGCACATGTATATGACACGAACGTGTCCTTATATAAAGCGTACTAACAAGCTTACTAAAAATAAACCTACAGGTATACAATTTAGAATAAAAACAGGTTTAAAGTTACCCCTCAGCTGTTTTACTAAAGAAACACAATTTTTTAAGGAATTGACAAGTCCTCACTGGTTAAGGGGTAAGCCCAGCAGGAAGTCTGCCTCCAGTTCAGTCACTAAAGACTGGGGCATTCTCAGTCAAGCACTTACTACAGAATTCTGCATACTCAGCTGGCAGCAGGAAGGTCTGAGGGAGGATGTGAAAAGCCTTGAATCCATGTGTATGCTGCATTCGGATGATGTTTTTGTACAGACGGTCCTTCCGGGTTAGTTCATATGACCTAAAAATTGTAAAAGTATTTCCATTTCACTAAACTTTGACTCAGAGGTTTTCCTGTGTTACCACATTCTAAAAAGTTCCTGAGAATAGTACTATATCCCAAATTACTTTGTCAACCCCAGTGGTTATTAATCACTTCCACAAACTGGATTCCTTTGGTCAGATTTATTCATTAAGACATAACTTATGCACAGTTAAGAGTTGCCCTTTTTAGTGTGTACTTCTGTGAGTTTAAACAAACATGCAATTATGTAACTACCACCATAATCAAGATATAGGACAGTTCCAATATCATGAAAAGTCACCTTAAGTCCCTTTGTAGGCAACCCTGATAATCACCTCCAGGCCCTGGCAAACATTTGTCTGTTTTCTGGCCCTATAATTTTGCCTTTCCAGAAAGTCAAATAAATGGAATCATATGGGACATACGCTTTTAAGATTGGCTTCTTTCACTGAGCATAACACAATTGTGACTTACTCTTATTGTTACATGTATTAGTATTTCACTCCTTTTTATGGCTCAGTAGTAAATTGTTTGGGTGTACTACAATTTGTCCATTCACCAGCTGAAGGACTTGAGTGTTTCTACTTTTTGAAGATTATAAAGTTTCGATAAGCATTTGCATACAGATTTTATATGAACATAACTTTTTGTATGAACGTCTGTTTTCATCTCTCTAGGAATGGGATCACTGGGTTTAGTAAAATCACTTAGTAAAAGTTATCTACTGCTGCAGATAAATAATAAGTTACTCCAAAACATCACAGCTTAAAATAATAAACATTTACTATTTCACATAGATTCTATGGGTCAGGAATGTGCAAGTGACAGGGCCTGGTAGTTGTCTTGGGGTCTCTCATGAGGTTATAGGCAAGATGTTGAGAAGAGCTGTAGTCATCAGACTTGACTGGGGCGGGAAGACCCACTTTCTAGGTGGCTCTCACATATGGGGCTGATTGTTGGCAGGAAGCCTCAGTTTCTCCTCATGTGAATAAATGATCCAAGAGAGAAAGAAAACAAGGAAGAAGCTGCAATGTCTTCTATGACCTAGTCTCAGAAATGACACAGTCATTTCTGCCACATTCTATTCTGGAAGTAAGTCACTAAGTCCAGCCCACACCCATGAACATTGAAATTAAGCTCAACCTTTTGGAGACAATGCTGAGGAATTTGTAAGCACATTTAAAACCACCACATAAGTATATATTTAACTTTGTAAGAAACTGCCAAATTGTTATGTAAAGTGCCTATACCATTTTGCATATCCCATCACCAAAGTTTTAGTGTACCATGTCCTGACTAGCACTTTGTTTTGTTTTTGGCCATTATAATAGATATGTAGTAATACCTCATGTGGTTTTAACTTCCTTTCCTTTGATAACTACTGAACAACTTTTCATGTGCATCTTTTCATATCTTCTTTGGTGAAGTATCTGTTCAAATATTTGGCCCAGTTAAAAAAAAGGATTGTTTATTATTGAGTTTTGAGAGTTTATTATATATTCTGGATATAAATTCTTTATCAGATATGAGTTTTGGAAATATTTTGTTCCAGTCTGTCACCTATCTTTTCATTTTATTAGCAGTGTCTTTCAAAGAGAAGACATTTTACATTTTGATGAAGTCCACTTTATCAGTTTTTTTCTTATGGATTGTACATTTATACAGCTAAGAAATCTTTAAGTCTGATTCTTTTTGCCAAATGGGTTTTTTAAAATTGATTTACAAGTATAAAATCTAATCTAAAACAACCAAAGAGGAAGGTGTTCTAAGTTTGACTTTTGATAAACATTTTCAAACTTTCAGGGTCTGGAAACCAAGTAATCAAATAAATTCTAGCCTCATAAATAGTCTATAACTATTCACTACTACAAATCATTATGGAATATTTTAGGAATTCTATGTGTTTTATTTTGAATTACAATTCTTTCACAGTACAAAATAGTATGGATTACCCAAAGAAAGGAAGAACACTTGTACTCTAAGTAACAAGTTCCAAACCCAAGGCATCCTGGGATTTTTTTATGCAACAGGTATCCAGAGGATGTCACCTACTGAGAAACATGGTCTGATAAAAAATTGCTGAGTTAATTCCAAATGGAGATGCAGATTGATTAAGATACTAAAATGCAAGAAATTCTCAAAAATTTATTTTTAGAAAAAAGGTTAGCATATTTGAAAAGAGGACTATCCATGAAAATAAAACATGTGACTATCTTATCCATATTTATAGGCCTAATGCCATAGCACTAATTGCTCAAACTCTCAAATAACTACATGGAGCTTGTAGCATTGCTAGTAATAAAGGTACCAAGGGTCTGAGAGGCTTCTCCTGCATAGGGCCCAAGACAGACCTTAATTTTAGACCACAATGATCCTATTGGTGAAGTCCCAGGTCACTAAATTAAGAAGCCCACTGAAAACTAAACTCTGTCATTGAAGATGGATATGCAAGAGGTAAAATTTTAATGAAAAGCAAGGAAACGATCACCTTAAAATGAGGGCAGTAATTGTTACCTATCAGGGAGTACATTCTGGAGTACTACAAAAAGGCATTTCAGTTAGCCTCAACTGGACTCACAAGTCTGTGGTTTGTTCCACTATTTAAAAATCATCTCAGAATCTTTGCTATGACCATTAAAAACTTATCCCATCTGTTCCTCAGTTCAAATTTTTTACTACGATTTCTTAAATTCAAAGATTGCTTTGCCATATCTAGGTATCATAAACACTTCTTTTACCCACTGTCCTCTTCAGAACTCTAAAACACAGGTCCTTAAATTTTAGTGTACATTTAAGAATTACCCAGAAATTTTCTTAAAAATGTTCCTGGACCCAATCTCTCAAAATTCTGGGATTAAGTCTAGGATTCTGCATTTGAAAGACATATACCCCCCAGTGATTTTGGTACAGATGATCCAGAAGCCATATTGTAACACTGAGTTAGTCTAGAAAAGTAATTTCTGAACTTCCCAGATATAAATCACTTCATTGCTTTTTACTTATATATAGTTTTTTAGGTATATATTTACCTAAAAAGATTAAGCATTTAGAAGGTGCTTTTTAAATACACACCTTCCCTGGACATGGTGCTTCCATGACACTGCAATGGGGCCTATGAATGTGTATTTTTGAAAAGTATCCCCAGTGATGTTGATCATTAAGGAATTAGAAAAACTGAGCCAGAGAGTAAGAAAAGGAATGAATTCTTCTGTGGGTGCCCAATATTGGTGGTCTCTAAACTTTTTGGCTTGATATTCCCTATATAAATTTTGGGAAACCGCATATTCTTTTAGTTGGCACCTAAGATTTTTCATCATAAAGTTAAGTTGTTCCCAAGGATCCAGCACATGGCAAATACCATTTTAAAATAAAACTGTAACACTATCTTTTAAAATTATATTCAGGGAAACTAACTAACTTCAGGATTCAATAGCTACTATACATTTTAAAAATATTATTAAAGAAAAAGCTCTTTTGTCAGCAAATTCTTCACTTTTTTAAATACACTTTTTACCAAAGGTAACATATATATAGAAAAGGACACAAATCACAAATGAAGACCAGAATAAATTTTTGTCACCTGTGTGACTACCACTCAGATTCAGTGGAAAACATTGCCAGCACCCCAAAACCTCCCTCACAGTCTCACCTAGACATTGTCCCCCAATCAATCTTGTTTTTTTTACTTCTTCCATTCCATTTTCCCCAAAGGACAGCTTAACCTAACAGAACATATTTAATGATCTTAAGTCTCTTACATTATATCTTACCTTCTCCTCCACAAAAATATGCATATGAATTAATATGTAATATTTTTAAATTTCCTGTGGTCATAAGGTTTTAACTATTTATACTGAACTGATTATCATTGCAAAAGTTGTAATAGTTCATCAAAACACTATAAATATTAACAAATTTTGATAAAAATGTGTTATACCAGTGTCAATTTCTCCATTTTGATAATTATTCTACAGTTAGAACTGATGTTAACATCAGGAGAACTCAGTAAAGGCTATGCAGCAACTCTCTATATTATTTTTGCAACTTTTCTATAAGCCTAAAATTATTTAAAAATAAGAAGTTCACAAAATATATTAAGAAAGAGTTCACAATAATATTGGAAACACTTGGAGTGCTTGAGTTGCTCTTGCATGTGAGTTGGAAGTCTTTGGATTGAAAACATGAGATAGCAGCAGAAACCACAAAGTATACTGCATTAAGATAACAGATTATTAATGTTCTCAAAGATACAAGACAACACATTCAAAGACAAGAAAATATGGGTTAGAACTTACTAATACTGAGTCTAAATTGAGATAGAATTTCTATAACCCTACAAGAATGTTTCAAAAACTATTGAAATAAATAATATATTACTAACATGAATTAGGAATAGTGTGGGCTATTTTAAAGACCATTTAAATGCCTGTTTAAAATAGCTGCATCTGATTCACATCAAGCATCCAGTCACACATTTTAAAAAGCAAACCTACTAGCCAGAGACGGGTAAGATTCCTCAAGGGAGGAACAACCTAAGACAGGCACAGTCGCAGGGGGGTCATCAGGTGAGAAAGTGGGGATCAACAGAGGTGAGGCTTAGAACCTCACCCCCCTGTTCTGAGAGAAATCTTCTGCATATGTGGATGTTTTATTGCCCTTGTCTAGCTTGGATTAACACATAGTCTACAGGCACACACCTGATCATCTACATTTGCTCTCTTACAACACTAAACTATGTTTTCTACCTTTATCTTGTATCTACCTACCACTCCAGCATTTTATTAAAAATAATAATAATAAAGAGAGAAATGTGGTATCCACATATAAATCAAGTATAAAAACCAAAAGAGTATTCATATTTGAACTGACTGTTTATAGTTCATAATGCATGAGCAAAACCGAAAGTTTCTGTGATGACTGCCCTTGTACTGTTCACTATGTAACTTATTCATTATGTAAGAATTTGTTCTCCATGTAAGAACTTGTTTGTTATGCCTCAGAAGATTGGAGACTGACGAAAATTAGGCTTGGGGTGGATTAATGATTGTGCATTGAGCATTAACTCCCCTATACAGAATTTTATTGTCGTTAACAACCATTTGATCAATAAATATGAGAGATGCCCTCTCAAAAAAAAAAAAAAAAAAGGACAGACTTCCAATGGTAAAATAAATAAGTAACCAGGATGTAATGTATAGCATAAGGAATATAGTCAAGATATTGTAACAGCTTGGTAGGGTGATAGCTGGAACCTAGAATTATGTATATAAATGTTTTATCACTGTGTTGTACACTTGAAACTAATGTAATGTGATACTGTGCGTCAACTACCCTTCAATAAAAAATAATTATCTAAAAATAAATAAATAAATAAATAAATAAAAAGCAAACCTACATTTTTCCAGGCATTCAGGAAGAAAATAAGGTTGAAATTACTTTCTGCTAGTGAAGCTCAGACATGAAATTAAACTAGAACTTATTATGAAGACTCAAAACACACATTTATCTAAGATTATGAGAAACTATTTGACAATAAAAATAGCATAGACCAAGAATTTATACAGAGTGATCGGGTAGAAGACAACAGAATTGAAAAATCAAGAAAGAACCTTCATGAAAATGAGAAAACACTACAAGGTAATTGAAAATGAAACTTGCTAGCATAAGTGAATAACTGGGTCATAAGTCTGGGAAATAAAATGAAATGTAACTGGATTTGCATCCCTTCATTAGATAGATGAGATTAGTTTATGCCTTCTCCTTTAGGTCATGTATCTCTCCATAGCTGAATATTACATACTGCTAGAATGTTCAGCATCAATTTTATTCCTATTTTCTTTTTCACAGATGTAAAAACTAAGAAACCTTGTTCACAAAAATAACAGCCACCACTTACCTAGTGTTTACTATGTGACAGATAGACACTAAGAGCACTCTGCATCTGAATGTATTAAACCCTCACAACAGTCCTAGGAAGTATGTGTCTGTCATTAGCACCCTCCTTTTACCAAGGAGGAAACTGGTGCTTAGAAAGGTCATTTGTCCAACATCTCTCAGCAGAGTGGGATCCAAGCCCAGGTAACTGGCAATAGGACTTGTGCTTCTAGCCACCAGGCAATAATGCCTCTCTGGGCTGCCATTAACAAATGTGACTAGAAGGTGTTTTCTATAGCAATGACCCTCAATTCTTTGCACTCTTTCCTAATTTTATGTCACAAGTCACAAGATTATCTATCATGAAAAATTGTATTTAATGATCAGCTGACAGCTTATGTCCTCCTATAATTAATTCTGTTAACAGCAAAAAAAAAAAAAAAATGGAAATCACTGTCATTTGGAAAGCAAAAAGGGTATGTTAGGCTATTACTAGAATTCAATTAAACACCGATATTTTGTACCCTTGTCTGGAACCCTGGAAATTTTTATACCCAAGGACAATGTATCATATTAAGGTTCTAGGTGGGCCATTCTTTATAGAGGAGGAAAACAGTGACTCTGAAAAAGGACGTGAGAAGGGAGAACCCACCTACACGAAGGGCTCTCAAGCAGCCCAATTTCAGGAAACAGAACTTACGGGATTTGCAGTCCAGAAACAGCCTCCTTTAAAACCATCTATGTCTACAGGGTCCTTGGAAAGGCTTCCCCTTTGCTAATCACCCACCCTCCCTTCCACCAAGGAATGGATCCGTGACCCAATCTGATCCAAAGTGTAACTCTTGAAGAAAGGCACAATGAACACTTTAGCTGGATATGCAGACTGCTGCGTTATATCACAGACTTTTTTTTAAAGACATTAATTATCTCTACTGGCTACATGCCCAATGTCAGATACCTCTAAGTGGTAACTACAAGTGCATTACCTGGGAAAGTGATTAACCTTTTGTGCTTCAGAGAGCGTGCGAAGTAAGAAGGGCTTCAGGTGGGAGCCGGTCCACATTAGATTATAGTCAGTGCTGCTTGGGTGAACCTGAGAGCAGGTAAAAAGACAGGACAAGAACCATTAGACACAGGCCCTCTCCAGAAAGAGTGCTGGGAGAGAAGGCTATGTAGATTTTTCATCCACAGGGCCCTCACAGAGGTGGCCCAGTTAATATGAGAGCCTAGTAAGACAAAAGCTGAGTAAATAAAATATGGAGATAATCAAGTTTAAAGAATGGGAGAATTGGCCAAATCCCAAATGCAAAGAGTAGATAGAATAAGTTAACCCTTCTACAGAAATCTATAGTGTCTCTTAATATTTTTGCTTTCTGCATTAATACTCAAAGTATGAGACAAGGACCCAACCTCGAAACTCCCTTCTCAGAATGTCCTATGTCATTGCAGATGCTGGGTATAAAGTACTGATCAGAACTAAAACCTTATAATAGCAAACCATCTTAGAATCCATTTATTCATTCCTAAGAATTAATTTTTCCATTCATTCAACAATTATGTAGTTTGTACCTATGATGTGATAAGGTACCATGTGAAGCCCTGGAGATAAGACAGCAATAAGACAGGACATAAACTGGTACCAGAACTTCCTCAAAACATCTTCTTCAGACGTCAACCTAGGATAAAGAGCTAGCAAACAGACTTGTATCAATTGTCTCAAAATATCTCAGTGGAAGTCTGTCCAGCATTTTTGTCTGTCCCTTTTGAGGTCAACATCCCAATTTTCCCAATTTCCTTTAGGAAGAACATACTTCATGGTTTTAAAGGACTGCTAATCACCCACCCTCCCTTCCACCAAGGAATGGATCCGTGACCCAATCTGATCCAAAGTGTAACTCTTGAAGAGAGAAAGGCACAATGACAATAAACGGAGTTGAGTCACTTCCATAGCAGTACCTTGAGGAGATGGTCCTGAAAATTCCTGTTCCCAGATCCCCAGGGCTGTCCTGGTCTCTCCTTCCAAAGGTCTGCCTTTTCAGCCTTTCCTCTGATTATGCCACCCTATATAAACTTTTCCTACAAATCCCTTTTAAAGTTGGGCAGTGTCTGTTTCTGTTGTTTATTATTAGACAGTTTCCTCAAGGACAACTATGAGTCCAGCCCAAGCTTTAAAAGCCTAATAAGAAAAACAATGTTTGGGGTTTGTTTTCTTTGCCAAAAAAAAGAAAACGAAAAATCCTGTGGAAATGCTTTCTATGTATTCCAAGGAAAAACTGCTAAAGCCACTCAGAAATTCAGTGCAAGTTCTGCTACACCACTAAGCACTGGTCCCATGTACTTTCTAGAGCTGGCCCTATTAATTTGCAGTCAGTTAGGTGGCTAGGATCTTCAGCTTTTGAACAGATCAGGTGAGGAAGCAGAAGTGAGCTTACTTCATGAAATCCATGGGCTGTCAGAATGCTGCGTACCAGGCGACTGTCTGTTCGCACAATCTTATAAGACAAATGATAACGTTCTAAGGGAAAACACAGGATCAAGTTCAGTAACCAGAAAGTTCACTGAGAGACAGAAATAAGCTGTAAGATGGTGGCTTGTTTAATTATACTCAATAACATTACACTGCTTCATTGTATGCTACTATCAGTAGGTTATGGATTATTCTGGACCAGAAGTTCTTAACCTGACATTTATTGGGGATTATTAAACATGGATGGGGGAAAAAAAAACATCATTGTTTTCAATGATTTCTACTTGAAATTTAACATTACCTTCAATTAGGAATGTAGGCAACACAGTGCAGTAGTCTGAGCAGTACCCATGACCCTGCCACCAATGGACAACAGGGATTTTAAGATTATTTTACAGTTGTTAGAGTTATGACAAAATAGTAATTATTCTCACAGCGTTTGAAAATTATTTGTAGTTAAGAGACACACCATAGATCATGTTACTTAATGCACTAATGAAAAAGCATACATATCACAAATTTAGTTTTTCAAAAATACTTTGATAACTGTATTTCAATGCAATTGATTTTCTTTGTAATCATATATATTTCCTTTTATACACATCAAATACATTATTCTAAGATCCATAGGCTTCTTCACACTCCCATTGCACATTCAGTCCACTGCACCAAAAAGGTTAAGAACCCCCACTCTAGATAGCCCTCTGTGTGCAATAATGCTGGTTACCAGTATATCTTAGGCCAGAGGTTAGAAACGGGTGGCCCAAGGACCAGAATCAATCAGCAGACGTGGTTTGTCTGTCCCTCAAAGTGCTGTAAAAATGAAACTGAATTAATTGCTAACCTTTTGAAATTGGAGGAATCCATATAAAAATCAAGATTTCTGGGCTTCTCTTGAAAACCAAGGCAAGCGTGGTAGGTCTCTCTGTCTCTGTCTCTCTCCCCCTGCCATGGCGAGAGTCAACTAGAGAGGTGCAAACTCTCTCTCTGCAGGACAGGCCCACACTGTCCACTTCAGCACAGTCCCCACCCGGCTGCTTCACTCATTCTTTCCTCCGGGCAGGCCCCTGTAAGAATTCTGCGCTTGCGATCCCTAAGAGGAAAGTCTGTAATCATGTGAGATTTCTATATATTCCCCGAAGACTAACATTTGCTCTGGCCCATTAAATTCAATCTCTTTCTATGCATCATTACAACTGCATGTTCAACAATTTCTGAATGAATATAATACAGAAACTGACCAACAGACTTTAGAACAAAATTCATCCTCTATAGTCAAAGATAACCACTTCTCTTTGGGAATTCATGTGAAAATATTCATAAATGCCTGCTACTAGCTCAGTCCTGGCAGAAGTGCCATGCAAAGCACAGGAGAACTGGAATGAAAAGGCCAGACACTCCATATTTCTCATTCTTGTCAACCTTTTAAAGCCCGGTCATAGGGTTTTTCCCAATGATCAATCACTATCATGTTGTCTTTGAAATATTGTTATAAAAGAAACAGTCATGTGGGTTCACTCTGGTGCAGAGTATAACGTAAGAAGCAGTATAGTACATTGCTTAAGAGTGTGTGTTCTGATTCCAAGTTGGGGTGGTAAAGCACAAGATAGGCCTTGAATATCCTGTTATGCCAAAAAAGAGTAAAGTATTCAAATACTGACTGGGGACATGTCACAGGATCTTGAAGGGGCACCCCCAATGGCCAAATTTAAGACAATTTGAGAATAAAGATATGTATAACAGAGGTAGATTATAACTCCATTATGAAAAAGAAGAGAGTCCGTGAATCCGCACAGACAGAATACTGGTTTTCTATTGCTGCTATAACAAATTACCACACACAGAGCAGCTTAAACAACACAAATGTATCGTCTGATAGTTCTGTAGGTCAGAGGTCTAATCAAGGTACCAACAGGGCTACGTTCTTTTCTACAGACTGGGTAGGTCTACTTCCCTTCCTTTTCCAGCTTTTAGAGGCCACCCCCGTTCCTTGGCTTGTGTTCACCTTCCCCTGTCTTCCAAGCTGGGAAAGATAGGTCTGGTCCTTCTCACAGAGCATCAGTCCAATTCCTCTTCTGTCTCTTTCTTCTACTTTCAAGGACCCTTGAGTACATGGGGCCCACATGGAGAATCTCCTTATCTTAAGGTCAGCTGATTAGAAATCTGGTGAACACTATCTTAACGAAATGATCAAATTTGCTATCACCAATAATGCAATACAATGACTTCACATGTTTTCTAACATGCTACAGTGGGATACAACCTCACTAAATGATATTCCTGCAAAATGTTTAAACCTGAATCTAAACATGCAGAAACAATCAGACAAGCCCAAACTTAAGGATATCTGCAAAGCAACTAGGCTGGAATCTTTAAAGATGTCAGGATCAAGAAAGACACAGACAAAAAAAGTCTGGGAAATAGTTGTAGATTAAAAGACACTAAAGAAATATGACAACTAAATACAGTCTTTGAATCCTGGATTTTTAAAAAAGCAGCTATAAAGGACAAGGACAAAATTGGAACAATTAGGGAAATATGTATGGGGACTTTGTATTAGTTCAGAGTATGTTACCAATGACAGATTCTTGTGTGTCATCACTGTACTGTAGTTACACAGAGGATGCCCTTATTCTTAGGAGATATATGCTGAATAAATATTTAAACATAAATTCTCAAATGGTTCAGAGAAAGAGAGAAGCAAATATGATAAAATGTTAATAATCACCTAAAAACATAGGGAAAAAATATACATGCATTCATTGTACTATTCTTATAAGTTGCCAGAAGGTTTTTAAGTTTTCTAAATCGAATGTTCAGAATATGGAAAGAAAGTCAGGGCTTTTTGTTATGATAACTGTGATCACTGAAATCTCTGTTTTGGCACATGCAAAAGCCAAAGCATCATCAGCTGCTGGAGACCAGGGCTACAGCCATGCTCTGCCTGGCCTTCCCCTGTGCTGGTTTTGCAGCACCAGGCCATAGGGAATGATTACACAGTGATTACCTGGGGGCTGAGGGAGCAGGGGCAATAGTGAGAGAAGAGCATGTCTCTGGAGCAGAACTGCCACGGTTAAAATCCTGGCTCTACACCTCCTGCTTGTAATCACAAACAGGTTACTTGATTTCTCTATGCTTAGTTTCCCCACCTGCAAAATGGGGGTGAAAATAAAGGTACTTACCTCATAGGGGTGTTGTCAGCACTAAATGGGTTAATACATGTAAAGCTTTTAGAACACTTGTTGATAAACAGTAAAAATTTTCATTTAGTAAAAAAAGTAAATACATAGTAAAATATTAATACATAGTATACATACATAGTGAATTATACATTTTATATAAGCAAATTAAGAAATAAAAATGCTATTAATACTTTCTTCTACTTCTCCAATATAAAAGAAAAATGTAATTACCACTGTGCTCAGTGGCAGACCTGATTCTTATAGAATGCAAGCAATAAGCAGTGACCAGCTACTTGTAATCTGTATCAACTAACTGTAACCCAGTGCAGATACATTGAACAAGTTCCAAAAGGGGAATACAAGAAAGGTACAGTGAAATAACATAAAGCAAGTATAACTGCTGGATATTATAATTCACATTCATGTTTTGTGTCCAACAGCCTGTGTCCAATAGTGCTGATTATCAGTGTGTTAGACCACAGGTCATAAATTAGTACTCCAAGGGCCAAATCCAGCCTGCAGACATGGTCTGTTCATTCCCTGTGGTATTTTAAACATAAAATTGAGTTAGTTGCTAACCTTTTAAAATTTAAACAAGTCATATAAAAACCTAGATTACTGGGCTTCTCTTGAAAAATCTAGCAACCCTTGGCTTGCTGTCCCATGGCAAGAATTAAATGGAGACTTGCAACTGTAAACTGAACCTGCCCAGCTGCCCAAGAAAGAAAACCACCCTATCCATGTTTCCTTCCAAATAAAAACAAGAGGCAGGACATGGTCCTACTAGCAAACTACCCAACATCCTATGCCTGAGCCTCTGAATAAGCGTCGCATCAACTCTACCATGAGACTGCAGAATTTCTTCTTCTCCAACCACTCACGTGTATCTCAGGAGGCAATCTGAAGTGCTGAGATCCCTGGCAAGCTCCAGGACTGACAGTAGCAGAGTAATAAAAACAAGGAACCAATAATCTAACTGTCAGCACAGAAGCACATAGGGAGTGCTGACACGCCATAAGAGGTTTGATCAAAAATAGCATGGGAAACTAGAATGAAGATAAAACTGATGTTTTTGACTTTTAGAATACAAGAATAACCATTTCAATGGCAAATGTAGTATAGCTTTGCTCTGTCAGAAAATGAGGTCTATACCTGTTCTGATGCATATGGTGACCACTAGCCTCAGTTAACTACTAAGCACTTGAAATGTGACTGTGACAGAAGAATTGAAGTTTTTATTTCATTTAACTTTAATTAACTTAAATTAAAATTTTAAAACTGATACTAGATTTAGTTATTGGAAAACTTGTTGGGAACAACTTGAGTGTATGTACTTACTTTTTCAACTGTAACATTTTATGAAATTTAAATACTGATCAAACACTTCCAATGAAAATTTTATACCATAATAGAGATGTGCTCTAACTGAAATACATACCGGATGTAAAATGTCTTAATGATTTTTCTATATTGAGTAAATGTGGAAATGGTATTTTGGATTAAACAAAATACAGTATTAAAACTAATTTCACCTGTTTCTGTTTACTTTTTTAAGGCTACTGGAAAATTTACATATATAGCTTGTATCATATTTCTATTGGACAGTGTTAATCTATACAAATGCAAACTTGTGAAACTGACACATTCAGACGCAAATTATAAAATGATACTTCATTCTAGGAAAAGATTACTTTAAACTGAAAATACCTCTGCTGCCTCTAGAATATAATCTCATTTACATGTTTGAAGCATATACAATTCTGAAAAAAAACACGTTTTTAGTGAGGAAAAAAATATGTTCCTGGAATATTTCTCAAATAATACAGATGAAGTAATATATAAACAGTGAATTCAATGAGACATTTAATAGATAACAGAAAAAAAAGGTTGGCATCTAACATTCTAGGATCAACAGAAGAGAGCTAATGCCCCAGAAACTCTTCTCAAGGGGAATTAATCATAGGATTATGATCTGAGCAGATCTATGTCAGCTATTTAAGACAGCCAAAAAAAAAAAAAACAGACCAAGAGTGTTGAACAATTCAGAATAAAAATCTGAAGCAGCAACTAGAAAAACTTATTTAAATTGTTCTTTTTATAAAGGAA
The DNA here is from genome assembly GCF_030020395.1 of Manis pentadactyla. Classification (NCBI taxonomy): domain Eukaryota; kingdom Metazoa; phylum Chordata; class Mammalia; order Pholidota; family Manidae; genus Manis; species Manis pentadactyla. The sequence continues at coordinate 26,540,268 of NC_080029.1, forward strand.
GGTGAAGGAAATCATTAAACCTCAAGGAATTGGGAAGATAATAGAAAATTCAAAAACAGAATTTAAGGAAAAAGTTAGTTGCTTTTTCTTTATTCATAGGAATTTGTAAAGGAAAAAAAAACTTAAAATAATGATTGCTTAAATAATGGGGTGCTTATATTGATGGATATGAATTTCCAATAAATGTTAGGCATTCTAAAAAAAGAAGGGTCTGCAACATAGATTATATGACAAGCATACCAATAGAAGTATGTTTTGGGAGAGATTATTTACTTCTGTTGTTTTTACCCACATTGAATGTTTGACTCCAATCATATTTAGAGGGAGTTTCTCCACAAATGTTAGCAGATCTCTAGTTACTTAGACTTCAGAAAACATGAATGAGCCATTTCCCTTCAAGTGGTAACCTAACAACTTGCTGAGGGGATTAGAACACAAGAACCCTCGGGGATGGAGGAGGATTCAAATCCCAGAAGCAGGTGCTCACAGTCCTCTCAACTCCTGGCTTATTATGGGGCAAGGGAAGACCTTAAAGTCTATTCAAAGTACAGCTGATCCTGTTCAACAAGTAAACAGTACAAGTTTTGATTGCCTACTATATGCCAATCATTAAATGATCTCATTTAATTCTCACGATGCCTGTAAGGTAGCTATTATCTCTATTTTCTACAATAAAATGGGTTAAAACAGTTAAAGTGATTAGCCCAACATTCACAGCTAGCAAATGCTAAGGCTGGGATTTGAACCAATGGCTGAGAACCCATGGACAGGTTCTTTCCACTATATCCCATGGCAGTACTATAACCTCTGAAGATAGTTACAGGCTAACTCCAGGATTCAGAGCACTGCTTAAAATCAGAGGTGTGGAGAGAAATGAAATTGAGAATAGAAAAGCAATAGAGAAAATAAGGAAAATTAAGAGTTGGCTCTCTAAAGCAATCATCAAAATTGACAAACTTTAGCTAAATTGACTAAGGAAAAAGAGGAAAGATTCCAATTACTAAAATCAGAAATGAAAGTGGGGACATTACTACTGACCTTACAGAAATAAAAAGGATTATAAAAGAATATAATGAACAAAATGTATGCCAACAAATCAGATAAACTAAATAAAATGGACAGAAACCTAAAAACATACAAAGTACCAAAACTGACTTAATTAGAAATAGAAAATATGAATAGACCTGTAACAATTACAGGTTGAATCAATAATCAAAAACTCCCAACAAAAAAAAAAGGCCTTGATGGCTTCACTGGTGAGTTCTATCAAACATTTAAAGAATTAACACTAATCCTTCTTTAACGCTTACAGAAGAGGGATCTTATTCCATGAGGCCAGCATTGCTCTGCAAAGCCAGATAAAGGCATCACAAGAAAACTACAGACCAATATCCCTTATGAATATAGATACAAACATCCTCAACAAATACCAGCAAACCAAATCCAGCAGCATATTAGAAGGGTTAAATACCATGACCAAATGAGATTTACCTCAGGTATGCATGGGTATTTCAATATATAAAAGTCAATCAATGTAATACACCACACCTATAGAATGAAGAAAAACACAGAATCATCTCAATTGATGGAGAAAAAGCATTTGATAAAATTCAACACCCTTGCATAATAAAAACACTCAACAAAAGAATAGGAGGGACTATCCTCAACATAATAAAGGGCATTAATGAAAAACCCACAGATAACATCATACTGAACAGTGAAAGACTGAAAACTTTCCCCCTAAAATGCCCACTTTCACTACTTCTATTCAAAATTGCACTGGAAGTTCTAGCCAGAGCAATTAGGCAAGAAAAAGAAATAAAAGGCATCCATGTTGGAAAGGGAAAAGTAAAATGTCTATTTGTAGAAGATATGATTTTGTTTATAGACAATCCAAAGAATACACACACACACACAAAAAAAAAAAACTACAGAGCTAATAAATTAGTTCAGCAAGGTTTCAGGATACAAGATCGATATACAAAAATCAATTGTATTTATATACACTGGCAATGAACAACCCAAAAATGAAGTTGAGGAAACAATTCCATTTATAATAGTGTCCAAAAGAATAAAATAAAATATTCAGGAACAAAGTTAACCAAGGAGCTACAATACTTGTACACTGAAAACTAAAAAACTTTGCTAAAGACATTAAAGAAGAGCTAAATAATGGAAAGACATCCCATGTTCATGGACCAGAAGCCTTAACACTGAGATGGCAATACTTTCAAAAGAGATTTACTGATTTAATATACTTCCTATCACAATCTGAACAGCCTTTTTTTGCAGAAATGAAAAAGCTAATCCAAAATTCATATGAAATTGCAAGAGACCCTGAATAGCCAAATGAATTTTGAAAAAGAAGAACAAAATTAAAGGACTCACACTTCCCAATTTTATACATTAGTACAAAGATACAGTAACCAAAACAATATGGTACTGGCATAAGGATAAATGTACAGATTAATGGAATATTAAGATCCCATAAATAAACCCATACATCTAGGGTCAACTTATTTTTCAAGAACAGTGCCAAAGATTATTCAATAGGAAAAGAATAGTCTCTTCAATCAATCATGCTGGGACAACTGTATATCCACATGCAAATGAGTGAAAGGGGACCCTTATCTCACATTACATAAAAAACTTAAAATGGATCAAAGACCATAAATATAAGAGGTTAAACTATAAAACTCCTAGAAAAAAGCATAGGGATCATGACCTTGGGTTAGGCAATGGTTTCTTAGGTATGATACCAAAAGCATAAGCAACAAAAGAAAAAACAGATAAATTGGATGTCACCAAAATAAACAACTCTGCTCATGAAAGAATACTATCAAGAGAGTGAAAAGACAAAGAACAGGAAAAAGTATTTGGAAATCATATGTCTGATAAGGGCCTAGTATCCAGAATGAATAAACAATTCTTACAACTCGACAACAAAAAGGCAAGCAAACATACTAAAAAATAGGCAAAGGCCTTGAATAGACAATTCTCCAAAGAAGATATGCAAATGGCCAAAAAACACATGAAAAAATGCTCAATGTCATGAGTCCTAGAGAACTGCAAATCAAAACCACCCTAAGATACTACTTCACACCCATTAATATGCTATAATCTAAAAATCAAAGGATAACAAATGTTTTCATGAGGATGGAGAAATTGGAACTCTCACACATTGTTGGTGGGAATGTAAAATTATGCAGTCACTGTGGAAAATCCTTTGGCAGTTCCATAATAAATTAAACACAGAACTACCATATGACCTATCAATTCCATTCCTAGGCATGTACCAAAAGAAATGAAAACAGCTGTTCCCTATCTAAAAACTTGTACATGAATGTTCATAGCAGCACTATTTACAACAGCCATAAGGTGGAAACAACCATCTATCAACTGAAGAATGGATAAACAGAATGTGGTATATCCATACAAGAGGATATTGTTCAGCAACAAAAAGAAATCCAGTACTGATGTAGGCTACAAAATGGATGAACCTTGAAAACATTACTGTAAGTGAAAGAAGCCAAACACAAAAGGCTACATATTGTATAAGTGCATTTACATGACATATCCAGTTTAGGCACATCCTTAGAGACAGAAACTAGATCAATGGTCACCAGAAGTTGGGCTAAGAAGGCATAGGAAGTGACTGCTTGATGGGTACACAGTTTAAGATGATGAAAATGTTCTGGAACTAGATTGTGGTGATGGTTGCACAACACTGTTAATATACTAAATGCCACCGAGTTGTACACTCTAAAATGGTTAAAATGGTAAATTCTGTTACGTGTATTTTACAATTCAAAAACTAATAAATACATGTACACATAATTCTGAAAAAAGAATTTAGAGGAAAATAACTTAATACACAGAAAACAATTTAAGAAATCACAAACAATCCTTTCAAGTACAAAAATATCAATATATTTTTCTCATGATGAAGGCCATTTCCCTATCTAAATGTGATGATTTCTGCAAGACGAGGTTATCTGGGCCATGACCAGCCCTGCCCTCTAAGGGGAAGGTCACACCTACCTCCAATTACTCGAATATTGTTGTCCTTTGTCAGAATAGCCTCAGCATGGAATACCAAAACTGGAATTCTCCTGCAGCCTCCAGTCCACATGATACAGGGGTGGTCCCTACAATGGCAACAAAAGGCTTCATTAATTTACAGCTCAAAATCTGAACTAATGACTGAAGCAGAGTACTGTGGTTTGCTGCTTAGCAACCTTCCCCTCCTTCTAGAACAAGAATCCCAAATGTTCTCTGGGAAAGTATTCGTCTCCCATTCCTAGCCATGTGGTCTATTTAAGATTAATTTCCTCCCTGCTCCAGGCTTTAGCCAATCAGGGCCTTCTATCCCCCACTTACTGATTCAGGGAGGAGTACATAACCCAGCTGGAACCAGTGAGTGTCAGGAGATATGTTATGAGACCCTCTGAGAAAGCAATGCTTTCTTTCTCTTCTGTAACAGCTACAGGAGGAGAGAGAGCCTCTTGCCTTTGATAGTATAAGAGAATAAGGTCTGGAAGTACAATTGTGAGAGGAAAGCCTGGAGCTGTGGGGAAAGGGAGGAAGTCAGTGGGAGCCTGACAGACAGAATGAGAAAAATGAGATCCTGAGCGGCAAACACGGAGTTGCAAAATCAAGGCTTTCCTAAACATGATTAATAAATTCCCTTTATTTAGGAAATTTTGTTTTAGTCCCCAGCACACATAAAGAATCCTAACTAATATATTCACAATAATTTATATACCCCTTTTACACCTGGCAGTCCCCTTTTAACCCAGTTTGATGACTCACCCTAAAATTCTGAGCTCGGAACCCTAAATTAACACAAGTACTCCAACTAAAATCACATATTGTAAAACAAGCCTATACTAAATGGAACAATAGATATTTTCCTCCAGAAAAGGATCTGACTTTATTCTCTTTCCCTATCCTCAGGAAGTTTCTGTTTAATCAACCTTAAACAGACGTATATTTACTCACAGATTAGGAAAATCTTCAACCTCCTTAGTGAAGGAAGGTAGAAAGAGAAGGAAGTGACCTGAGTTCCCTACTGTGTGCTAGGAATTAAACAAAGAGCTTTCACATGTTATCTCAATCCTCTTTCCACACTATGAACTGAAGAGATGTCTCAGAGAGGATAAGTAGTTTACTCAAGGTCATACAGCAGTTAAGTAAAGGAATAGGTCTTTGAACTAAGTGTCTGTGCTCCTTCCATCTTCCTAATCACATTTCAGTGACGTTTTGTATATGGAACACCTTAAACTCAACCCTTTGGGAACATAAACTAATCATTTCCTTAAATGGAATATGATCCATTTAGCCAAGATTCAGACTGCTCTCAAAGGTTCTCATAACCACACCTCTTAACAAAGGCCATACCACAAATCTCAGGGCCAAGTCACACCCTCCCAACCCAAGTTTAAAAAGACCCACATTTGAATGCACAGGCTGCCAGACTACCAATCTTAGAAGTGAGGCAGCCTTTTAGACTTGGGGTGAGTTGCCAAAAGCATTGTATTAAGAAAATCAAAGAATACCATACCTAGGTTCATTTCCTGATTTCTACAAATGAAACATGAATTGTGGATAAAGTGAAGGTTCCTGTGGCCAGGATTCTCACCTGGCCCTGGTCGGCTAGCTCACTACACACGTGTGGACAATACATTGTTATTGACTCTATATAAAGAGCTCCGCCCAGCACTCTGCGCAACACAGTGGCATGGAGAACAGAGCCGAGGACAGAGGCCCAGACCAGCCTGCCGTACACACTTGCTCTGAGTGGACGGGATTTTAGGGATTGACCTGCCACCGTGGAAATAAAGTTGGGTACCCTTTCACCCCATGAATGTTCTACTGTCATTTCTTTGGTCATATTGAATCCATAGTGAACTTGTCTGGGGCTGAAACCCATTGGCAAGACATGGATGCTTACTGTTCTTTCTCTTTGAGTTGGATGGTGGTGCCCATTTGTGAGAAATGGTGTTTATAGGTGCATTTTGTAGCAAGGAGGATTTTTTTATAGTTTGCTTGTTTTTTAATTTTAAACATCTGTGAAATGTGGGCATGGGGCCTGATGATTCCTATGAGCAATTACAATTTAATTTTTCTACCATATCTCTAAGTAAGAGGGTAGAGGAAAAAATAGGCAGCCTAAACTACAAAGCCGTAGACAGAAACTTTGGAAACTATCCAAAGTTCCTTGTCAATCTAGCACTAGCTACAAACTGGCACCACTGTGCTTTAGCACTTACAAACAATGGATTAATGCTCCGAGTTAAAAATGCCTGACAAGTCGGCAACACAATAGACAGATGCACAGCTGAGCGGAGTCAAGGCCCTAACTACACCATCTGTGGGGAGCCAAAGCCCTGACACAGAAATCTTTTCATTTACCACCTATGAGAGAAAAGAGGTGGCAAATTATTAGTTCAGCTAAAAAGCACTTAAGGCAGATGCCACATTGTCATTAAGAGCATGCTCCCACCAGGTGGTGCTAAAGGGAAAAGATTCAAAAGGATTAGGAAACTGAAAAATTGGGACTTGAAATTTTCATTCACACCAGAAACCGGTATGTAACAAGAAAATATGCTTTTATAAGGCATGAAAGAGCAATGGATTTGGGAGATTCATTACTGAAGTAGATCAGTTTTATGGTTCATTGTATTGAAAACCTAAGAACATTTTGATTCTTAAGAAGCAATTTCATGAGAAATATGTATGATTTACTCCTGGGATCCAGCCTACACAACTCAAAGCTTCTATGTCTTACTCATACGAGGGCCCCTGCTGGAAATGCCTTCCCCACTTCTCTCTGTTCATCTAATCCCACTCTCCAAGCGCCAGCGGCTCTCACCACCTCCCTGGAGCATCCCCAGCTCCTCGAACCCAAAGCAATGCCTTCTTTCTCTGAACTCCTGTGGCACCACTGTAGAATCATTTGTTGACCTTTTTTTTCCCTGTGTATTTGTTGATGATCCTTTTAATTGTTATAAAGCCAACTTTCATGATAGGAATTAAAGTTACTGTTTTTTTAGTGACTAAAGAAACCTTGGATCAAATTGTTTTATTAAAGTTTCTACATCAATGTATAATTTTGTTCATAATATACCCAAGCAAAATACAGAAAAAGAACCCCTCTACATTTACAATTTGAAGTAATACCATGCAAAACAAGGACTGCCTGGACAGTTTCCAACCCTATTTCAAGGATTAAAAGTCATTCCTACTTTAAACCAGCCTTGGGATCTGAGCAGATCTAGCCGATATCCATAAATATACATTTTTGAATCAAATCAACAACCTTAGATGATTTAAGGAGTTCTAACTTCCAAAACTTTAGAAATGTAAGCATATTACTCCAACTGTAGACAAGATTGACTTAAGGTTCCTAATTATGAAACAAGTATCCAGTAGACAAGACACAAGCTGATGGAACATTAAAAGTCAAAATCAACAGTAGGAGTTTGAAAGGACAAAGGGTAAAAGGTCCATAAATTTGGATTGGAGCAAGGAAGGGAGGTGGAATAACCCCTGTATTTTCACTAACTTCTACTAGAAATTTTGTGTTTCTTAATTATGAATACAGGCAACAAAGCACAGTTTTAGCATTATCTGTGCCATTGACTCTATTTGCAATTACAAATTTTTTTTACACCATATTAGTTGTTGCGGCTGTCTCAAAAAATCACTTACATTTATCACTACTTCTAAGTTATAGTAGTTATAATTATTAAACTTGCCACTAGATCACCTGTGATCACAGTCTTCTTCATCTCATCTGATGAGGCTGGATGATTTGGCAATGCTCCCCCAAGCAATCATTCAGCTACCAAATGGGACGTCTCAGAGCAGGGATCCAGACATCTATGATTTTCCCAATGTTCCCCACTTAATAAGTGTTAATCAAAGACCACCCCACAGTGTGATGGTCTTATGCAAACTATGCAAAAACAGTCTTCATGCTGCTGTCTTTAGAAAATAAAATTTAACTTTCCCACGTTTTACATGCATGATGATCTTGCTATTTAATGTATTAAATTTTAAAAAGCACATATTACTATATCATAAGTTTGGTTCCTTCAGTTTTTAGTAACTGTATTTCAAAGTAATTGGCATCCTTGTAATGATATGTATTTTACTCTAAGCACTTAAAATATTCTAATAAGGGATCCACAGTATGAAAAAGGTTAAGAACTCCTGATTAAAGGTGATCTAAAAGCATAGTCTCCATTTATTCATTCAGTCAGTCATTCAGTTGGCAACTATTTACTGAGTACCTCCTATAACATAAGGTTGACCCATCTGAAATTGTCAATATTTGACTGTTTTTCACCTACCAAAATGACAACTTCACATAGTTCAACTTAATACTTGTTGGGCCCAACCTATAAGCTCATTAATAAAAGAAATAGTCATGGAATAAAAGAATGATCTTGAAATCAGAAAGACCCATGTTTAACTTATGCTTGGGGAAGAAGTTAAAATTGTTGTGAAATGGGTATGAGGCAGCACATAGAAAGCAAAAAGACACAAGAAAGCAATGACCAGAGAGAATTATCCATTTAATTATCGTGAACAATGACCCAAATACAATGTCAAATCTCTATTATTTTCTTTGACCTAACAGTGATGAGAAGACTTTCCCTAAACCCTTATTATTGCTTCAATATGTTTTTTCAAATTACATTAATGTAATCTACTTTATAGTAAGAAATGCATTTTAAATTCAATATTAAAGCCAGTAAGGAATAATGCCTTAACATTTGTATGGCACTTAGTCATTTTAAAGTAATATCCTACATATCATTGTACTTGATCCTAACCATACTCCCAAGCCTGGGAGATAGTATTTTCACTTTTCGGTTGCATAGCACACACATATCCAAGAGGACTAAAAGAGAATCTTAAAAACTAATTTTAACTTAAAGGCAGACTCTTTGTTCTCTGTGTCAAGTAATAATGTTGAAAGAGGCAAAAGAGCAAAGTGCTTCAAAATCCAGGAAAACTAGGTCTGAATCTCAATTCATCACTTCCTCTTCATGTCTCCCTGAGAAGTTCTTTGATATTTATGAGGCTGAGCTTAATAAAGTGGGAGTAATAACATCTTCAGGTTAAATGAGATACAGCAGTTAAGGCCCTTACCATCATCTATTGCAGTTATACTTATTATCATTAATTTTAATATTGTGAGAATCCAGCAATCAAGAAACTTGACTCTTACCTAAAAGGGCTCAAGAAAGCAACGTGGTTCAATAGACACAGCACAGGCTATAGAATTCTAACGTCCTGCCCCACAGTTACTCTGGTAAGTTATTTGACGTCTCTATATTATCATCATTCTATCACTGTAAAGGCTTTTGAGAAAATAACATAACCAAAGTCAACAGTTTGGAAACCCACTTTTCTTCAATACCTACAAATCTCATAATCTCCCACGCTAGGAGCCCTGATCAAGAGTTCACTAAGAGCTACTACCTACAAAATCTTAAGCCAATATTCACTCAGTGTTCACTCAGAGCCCAGAAACAGAGTTATCTCTGTTGAGATAGCTGATGGCAACAGAATAATAAGATCTTGAATTAGATCATGGATAAAAACTAACACCAGAGTCAGACAATATCAAAGCAAGGATACTGGGTAAAAGGGGATACGAGTAAAAGGAAACTATTTTCCATCTTAAAGGAAAAAGGTCAAAAGCAGGCTTGCTATTACTTACTCTTGGCTTACCACCTCCTCATCCTCTGAGGATGATGCTGTTTCCTCCAGGTCCCGGGCTATCACGACTGGCATTTCCTTTAGGGTTTGTCATGCAGTCAGCAGATGGGTGCCTGAGAGATCTTTCCTTGCAGATTCACTGGATCAAACACTTTGGGTGGCACAGATTCCTGCAAAAAAGCCAAATGCTGTTGCCAATTTATTATTTCTGTGATTTTACAAGTAATGAAAATGAATATTCACCTAAATGTTGCCTAACCTCAAGAAGCCTACCTTGTATCACAGCACCTCACAGATGCCACAAAAATCAAGATCTTTAAAAAAAATCCTGTCTATCCTCCTTGTATTTGAAAAGCTGTTATTATAATTTCTCATTTTTCTTTTATATACTTATCTAACATGCACCAAATGGGTAAACTTACTTAACTTTTTGTAAAGTCTGAGGTAGGTGGTTGACTGCCTAAAACATAGATTCCTTGCTAGAAAAACCTAACTTGGACTAAAAACAAAAACTCAAGATTGAAGATCCTTGCAAATATTTCTTTACACTATGAGAAATACACACAGGTAAAATACCCTCATGTTTCCACTAAACATTTTCAACAACTGAACCAAAAGACTAATAATACATTCTCCTGAATCAAGGTCATAAATAGCTGGGGAAACAAAACGCTGTCCTTCTAAACACTCTCAAAAAATTATTACCCCTTACTAAAAATTACAATGATCTGAATCTCAGACATTAAAGTTAGGTTACTTCTAACGTAAAATATTTTTCATAAGGAAAAAAGTACTTGTTTGTTGTGTGAGGATGGAATAGAAATTACACATAAATAAAATGTCTAAGTGACCATAGTCCCATTACTCATTTGATGTCAACCTTTCAAAGCGTATATTTCTATGCATTCATACATATGATAAGATCATAGAACCAAAAAAAAAAAAAAAAAGCAAATCCCTAATGGATCTTCAGCGAAATGGGCAATATCTAACAACCTCAAAGGCGTTGTTTCGAGGATTGCCAATGGGATTTCTCGATCTTTCCCCAAATGTTGGGAAGTCCTTTACGTGAAAACAAACAAAACCTCCAAGCAAGGAAGAGACAGATGCCAAACTGTCCGCGGCTGCCGGCAGAGCAAGAGATAGGGCGGTCGGAAGAAGATTAAGGACACTCACCCCAGAAGCGTTCTCGCCCTTAAGGGATCACCTCTCAGCCCCACCTCCGGCTAGCCCCAATCCCGGGTAGGTCGTCAGATGCTCCCTACGGGAAGGACAGGGGAGACTCAGCCCGGCGCGCCCGGAAGCCACAGCGGTTCCCGGACGCAGGGAAGTGCAGCGGAGGGCGCCGCCCGGACGCGGGAGCTCACCTCCCTCGGGCAGGGAGCGCGCCGGCGCGGGCGGTTACCTGTCTCATCTTCCCCTGGCTCGGGGCAGGCAGGCGGGCACCGCGCTCTGCGCCTACCTCGCTCCTCCTCCCCTGCCAGGCTCACTGCCGCCGCAGACGGCTGCTTCCCCCGTTACTACAACAACCAACAAGCAACCGCCCGCTCGGAGCCACTGCGCAGGCGCTTGCCGCCAGGCGCGGACAACGCTCGGCTTAGGGCGCGGACCAATGTCGTCACTGCGGCGCAGCGTGCAGAGTCCCGCTCTCGGCAGAAACCTTGAGTTTTTCCCTCTCTTTTATCCTTCGCCCCGCTCAACAGGAGGGTTCACTGCGCGAGCTGCGTACAGAGGATGAGACTTGGGGAGCGGCAACCCCTGATTGGCAGTAAAGGGGTTCACGCCCCATCTCCAGCTCGACCAGAACCGGAACAACCAATCAGAGCGAGGACTGATGTAAACGACCCAATCCTGGAGCCGGGCTGAGGGCGTGGGCGGGGACAAATGGCTCACGTGGACCCTGGGCCGCAGCTGTCTTGGGGAGCTTGTAAGCCGCCAGGGCTGCTGTGCTTCGGGTCTGGTCACCAGATAAGCAGAGTGGTGGGGAGAAAAGAGAGGTAGGTGTCCGTGTGGCATCTGATTGAGAGGACTCGGGGAATCTGGAAAAATGGAGGTGGGATAGAAGGAAGGTACCTGGGAGGCAACCTTTTGGGGGACAAGGAGTTCGAGAGACCGTAAGCAGGGGATGGTAGGACTAGGAAAATGAAGACGGCTTGGTAGGTTCGGGGAACGAATGAATGAATGAACTAATGAGCGGCTACTATGAACCTAGCATGGGGCAAGGAACCTTAACTTTACCGTGTAGTTCTTACAATAACCCTTGAGATAGTATTTTTTAAATCCCCCATTTTGCAAGTGGGAAACCTAGACTGTAAAGTGTAAATGACTTGTCCAGGGTCACACAGCTACTGAATAGTAGGGCAAGGATAGGAACCTCTTTCTCCTGACTGTAATTTTAATTACACACCTTTGCTGGGCAAGGCCAGAACATAATTTAAGAATAGATGTGGGATAATTTAGGAGGCCCTACTTTAGGGAAATGGGGTTGAGAGATTGGTAGAGCAATTCAGAAAACTGCTCAGGCTCTGCCGTCAGCAGCTGTCTGTTGAGATTTCTAAGAGCTTCTGTGAAATGGGCGTGAATTCTGGAAAGGGGCCACGATTTGTGCAGGTTTTCTGATCCTGGGAGAAGAGAGCCTGTGTCTCCCATTGAGGGAGGATGAGAAAATAAAGTGAAGGATGGGGGGACTTAAGCCCATGCTGTAACTGCTTGCGATGTCTACCAGAGCCCTGTTCTCTCCGGACTTCAACAAAGTCCATTGTGATCCACCATCTCCTGAGGGATTCACCCTTCCTCTAGAGTTCTCTTTTGTTTGTTTTGGTGCTTAACACTGTCTTGGGCCATCGCTGACTTTAATATTGATTTCAGCTGGATAGTGTAGGGCCATGCTGAAACTTCTCCTATAGTGACAAAGGAAGGGATCATCCTCTCAGGCCCAAGAAGTCAGCCTGATAACAGATAAACCATAGGCCAAAAAGCCATAATAAAGATAGGAAGAAGTAATTTCATTATTAGCTTAATGGGTTTTATTTAAATCAAGTTGATTGAGATCGCTGCTCTGCAAGGGTTGATCTAAAATTTTTTTGTTAAACAAAAGGGCCTATGTAATTGTATTTTGTATACAACTTGAAGACAGAAGTGGATATGATATGCTTGTCTTCCTCAAAAATGGAAACTTCATCAAAGAGTAAGATATACTGCAATGTAAAGTACACCAGACTGCGGTTCATATCTCAGCATTGCTATGCATATGGTGTGTAACCTCAAGCAAATCACTTAACCCCTCTGTGCCAATCCTCATCTGTAAATGGAGATAGTAATAGTGCTGACCTACCTGGTTCAAGGATTAAATGACGTTTTGTTAGGTGCTTGGTCAGTGCATGGCATGTACAAGTGCCCAATAACTGTTAGCTACTATGATTTCTCTTGCAACCCAACACCAATATCACTGTTTCCTTCTCCATATGATTTTCTTGCTAGTTCTTAAGTCACAGCAGTTTATTTTTAACTTTTAGATGGTTCTTCTAGTTTATGGAGCATGGTATACCTGAGAACCAGAGTAGAGAAAATCTGAAGATGTAAATACTGCCCTCACACCATAGATTCCATGCAAATGTATAAGGCATCTGTGCACTTGGAAGGATCTGTTCTCAACAGCCAGATAGGTGTCTGTTAGATTTATAACCACCTCTGAGCCACTTTCATTACAAAGCAATGAATTAAAATACCAGGCTAGAAGTAAACATATGAGGACTGATTCCCGCCAAGAGAAAAGAGTTCTGGTTCAGTCTACTATTTTAGAAAAATCAGACAAAAATAAGTACTGTGCCACTTCCTGCAAAGTATACTGTTGTGTATAATTCACCACTATTAGCATGACTAAATAAGGAGACCAATCTCTGCAAGTCTTACACAGATCCATTTTATTACTTTATTACTTTATTTTATAAATTAAATATTGCTGTATTTATTGCTTTATAAATTTATTACTGCATAAATATTAGTATATTTACTACTTCATTATTATTTTGTACACCTTTTGTTCCCTTTCTTCTCTTCATTTCTCCTGCTGGGTTTGTCATTTCCACCCATTGCATTGTTTAGCCTCTTTCACCCTGAGTAAAGGTCAGCACACTTTGGTTTAGGGTAAAGATTCAAAGGCAGTGGACTAACCCTGTGAAGTAAGAGTAGTGTGTTAAGATAACTTGGGGGTAGAGAATCCTAGTGGACTGGAGAGGAATTAGTGGTTGACCAAATAAGCTTAGTACAGCACTGAGGAGTGGTTCACAGGTTAACTACAGAAATAAGACAATTTATGGTTGAAGTGGACTGACTGCCTGTTGACTCCTGATGTGGCCTTTGTTTCCAAGGCAAAAAGCCCTCTCAGGTTTGAGAGAAGTCATGAGCCGTTTCCTGAATGTGTTACGAAGCTGGCTGGTTATGGTGTCCATCATAGCCATGGGGAACACACTGCAGAGCTTCCGAGACCACACGTTTCTCTATGAAAAACTCTACACCGGCAAGCCAAACCTTGGTAAGAAGTCCCACAACTGTATCCTGCGTAGGAGTGGCCTCGGTTCCTAGGCCAGGCTGTGCATCTCAGGAACCCAGGAAATTAAAAACAAAGAACAGGTGCCCTTTTCCTTCTCCGAATTTAATTACTGAAACTTTCATCCCCATCATGGGGCCCAGGAATCTGTGTTTTAATCACTTCCCAGATGATTCTAGCACTGCCTGATCTAGCCTTTAGCAGCCACTGGAGTAATAGACTATGGATAGCCCCTCGGCCCCTCTTTCCTCCAAGCTTCTCTGAGTGCTTTTTCATTCATTTTACACTGCCCTAGGCAATTAGCCTATACAAAACACAGGACAAGGGCAAGTGAGGAAGTAGTTACTTGGTGACCCTGTGATGCCCCATTAAAAAGCTACAAAGATTTTCATGTTATCTCAACCTTCTTCTGAAATCAGGTCATGCCACACATGGTTTATATTCTATGTTGCAGATGAAGTTATTAATCCAAGGTCTTCCCAAACTCTTGGCATAGTCCCTGAGAAAATATCCAAAATCTCGCCAAGTTGGTCTTCCAAAATGAAACTTAGAAGGCCCATGGTAGCCTTGCCCAGTTTCTGAGCCTTCTGCTGAGAGTAGTTTCACATTTCTGCTTGCACTTCTGTGCACTGCTGTGTGGGATAGCTTGAGCTGCAGCACCTTTCGCAGCAGCTGACAATTCTGTGTCACATTTATAGCTAACCCAGATTCAGGCTCTGACCTAGCTCATTTTTCTGCAACATTTGGGTATAAAATGAAACTAAGTAGGCTAAGGCTAATTTTGAACGAAGCTCAGATAACAATATGAGTAAAAAACCTGGAAAAGTGGGCAGGACAGTTCTACTTTACACCTTCAAATGCTGCCTGATCTCAGATGATCCAGGAACTGTGTAGAGATTCACAGGATTTGACAGGTTATCTGGTCTAGCCATTCAAATTTAAAGTTGAGACAGAAAAGCCCAGGAGTCAGTCACTGATGTGCTAAAGGACATACAGCTGAGCAGAAGTGGTGTGTGTGTGTCACTGACGTGCTAAAGGACATACAGCTGAGCAGAAGTGGTGTGTGTGTGTGTGTGTGTGTGTCCAGCCCAGAGGTACACTGCCTCCTCCCTTGTGATGTGGGGGCCACCGTGTTCCTGTGCTGATCACAGCAGTGTTCCACAGCATACCACAGAATTTCACCTGATGTCTAATCTGGTTAGGGTTGATAAAATATTTCCACTTTCACATCCCACTAACTGGAGAAATGTCCTCAGTCTTTTCATTAGAAAAGCTATCAAGTTGGTTTATAAGGAATGTAGTCTTCTGGGGCTCACTGCTGGATATACGGAATTTTTTCTCACTTTACTACCATCCAAAGATTGTGAAATTGGTATCACTGGTTTTACAAAGGATGGGAAATCCTTAAAGGCCAAGTAAACATTAATAGACCTATCAGTCGTCAGTCTTCTCCTTTGAATTTTCTCTTACTCATAGTAAAGAAAGTGTCTACTTTCACTGTTTGGGCATTCCTGACTATAGGATGCCTTAGATCAATAGCTGTACATTACAATCACCCAGAAAGGGAGTTTTTAAAAAATGTTTATCCCAGGGCCCACCTCCAAAGAGTATGATTTAATTGGTCTAGTACCCAGATTGTGGTAATTTTATAAAACTTTTCCAGTGATTTTAATAAACACCCAGGGTCAAGAAGCACTGTTATGGTAGAGTATGAACCACACTTTCAGGACAAGATGTTTAATAACAGCAGTGTTAGAACAAAGCCACTAAGAGCAGGGTGGCCTTGGCCAACACCAAAGAAGCAGTGCTTTGTTCCACTAGCAAGTGTGTGGAAAACCAACCCAGCTTGGGCTTTGTTCAAATAATAGAGATCTGGATTCAGGAAAAGACTCAGGTCTCTTAAAGCCCAGTTGTGAGCATCTAGATAGGTGCCAGTATTCTGAGTTCTCCCCTGCATCAGCCTTGAAAGTCTGCTGACCTGCTAGGCATCTTGTATTGAAAGACCACTCTCTGAAACATTCTCCCAAATCTGTCCCCATCCCAGACTTCCTGGGCTTTTTACCACCACCAGTGTGGCTTCCAGAGCAGAGGCATAAACTACTATATCCCGGAGTAACTGCCTAAGTGGGCTCTTTGTTTGGTTTCTACCTGTGGAACGCATACTCCCCTCACTGCAACTGTAAACATTTGAAGAGGAGCTGAGCAGTTCTCATTCTGTATTTCCTTCTGGCTTCCATGTGCAGCACGAGAGCCTCTACTCTGCCTAGCCAAAGGGAGTTCAGCCTCAGCTCCCTGCGTGGAGTTTGGAGGGAACCCTGACCCTGCCCTCCCAACATTCTTGCTTCTGTCTTCTACACAGTGAATGGCCTCCAAGCTCGGACCTTTGGGATCTGGACGCTGCTCTCATCAGTGATCCGCTGCCTCTGTGCCGTAGACATCCACAACAAGACGTATGTAAGGGAAGGAAGACCTTCAGCATCCTTTTGTTGGAAATGGGGTGCTAGGCACACACACTGTGGTCCTCCCCTTGGAGACCTGTTAATTTTGATACATTAGCCTAGAATGTGGATAATAAAAGGTTATTGATTTCATTCCTTCCAGGCCTAAAAAACGTAATAGGCCTGACAGGTCTTTAAAGTTTGGAAATTCTTTGGAAATGAATGGCAAATGATCCAGTGGCTTGCATCATATCCCTCCACTCTTTTTCTAAAGAATCAGCCTTTCTTCTACTAAAGAAGTAGACTAGTGTGCTCTTTTTAGAGCAGCCACCCACACCTACCTTCTTCTCACATTCCTCCTTAGGAAGCAGGAATGAACAGAAATCACAATCCATGGAAAAAGAAACACAAGTAAACTGTTGTGTGCTTATGCAGAATCAGTAGGTGAGGGTGTAAGAAACCCAGGACTCCTGTATTCTGCCTCTATAGTGTACTCAGGACTAGAAGGCAACAATTGCAGACAGTCAGAGCCTCTTGTCTAGATAATGCAGTAACAGTGTTGGCCACTGGAGGGGACTCGAGCTTCCTTTTCAACAATCACCGTGGAAAGTTAGTTCAGGTCAGTGGGTGAGGCCGTCAAAATGCCAACTTCACACTAAAATATTTCCGTCTTAACTGAGCTTTCAGCATCTGGGGAAAAGAGGATGTAGTGATATTTATTGGGCCCTCTTTTTATGCCAAGAGCTTTCATCTACATGACCTTAATTAAGTCTAGCAGCTCTGGGAGGTAGTGATTTTCATTGTGATATTGCAGATCTATGTATTAGAGACCCAGTTAATTCAATCTAAGAAGACTGTGGAAATTGAAGTAGGGCTCAGATCTCCATTTTTATTTTTTTTATTTTTTTACACTTGGAACTGTGGTTTACTTGTTTTAGATTGACATGTATATTTGGAAGCAGTGTGGTTTAGTGTAAACAGTCTGGGCCCCAAGAATAAAAACAAGAAAATGAGCTCTAGCCTCAGTTCTGTTGGTAACTAGCATCATAGCAGCCAGTCCATTGTACCTTGTCTGCACCTCAGTCTCTCCATGTGTAAAGTGAGGTTAGTCCATCTGTTCTACCCCTCAGGGTGACTGGGAGTGAATAAGGATTGAATAATCATTTTAAAGACTTACCATAATGAAGGATTGTGCATAGGCATAAAAGGTCTTTCTTTCATTTGCTGTGCTTTTGGAATGAGCAAAGACAGTTCAAACTTACCTTTACCTCTATGATCCATTCATTTCCCCTTCTCCCAACACAGGACAGCTGCAAATGCTGACTTCAGTTGCCAACTATTTTTTAGCCTGGGACTTTGGTTCATACATTTCTGATGTGCACTCCGCTTCTATTCTTTCCCTATCTGGAAGCTCAAAATCAACTCCCATTTATTCACTATGTAAAAACCACATTTAAGATAGGGTTCCCTTCTGTGGAGGTGATGGCAGGAGAATGGGGTCAGGGTGGGATAAGGATGCTTTAACTGATAGCTGTTAATATTTTACTTCGTAGAAAAGCTCTGAAGCAAAAATGTCAAAAATGTTCAGATTTGATAGTTGCATAGGGGTAAATTATAGTACTATCTATATTTTTTTGTATGTTTGAAGTATTTCATAATTTAAAATTTCTCATAGTTAAAAAAAAAAGAGCTATCCCCAATCCAAGTAGTCAGTCATCGTGTAACTTTCCTCTTCTCCACCTCTTTGTCAAAGCTGAGGAACAGATTCCCTTCTCAGGAGGTTGTCACTGTGTATTCCATCTGACGATTTTCCTAGGCTAAGACACAAAATAACCCACCCACGTTGAAAGAACATCTAAAAGCCCCAGAGAGGTCCTTGCTGCTCCTTCCCTGTTCAGGCCCTTCATTCTGTGGCACCGATCATATGAGCACTGACCAGCCCCTGGCCAAACACCTGCCAGGTGGGCTTGGACTACAGAGTCAAGCCAGTTTGAGTAAGTAGAATCCATAAGCATGACTGATCCAAACGCCTCTGCCACCTAGGAGTCTGCTTTGTTAGAGCTGGCTTCACTACCTTGCTGAGACTTGGAGAACCATGAAGGGCCACCTCAAGGGGTTGTCCACCCCATTAGGGCTCCTCTTTGCTGCTGGACCCAAGACTCTGAACCATCCAAGGGACAGGCAGTTCTTCTAAGAAGGGTTCCCCTGTGAGTGAGCAAGACTCATGTATCCTTGTATCTATAGATGGACTAGGCTTGGAATGGCTTGGGCCCTGTCTCCAGGTTAACACTAGAAACTGTCAGTTTTGCCCAGGTAGAGAATAAAGTGATGTGATCAAGCAGACAGGTCTTTCTCAGAACCAAGTCCCCTTTTGCTTTACCACTCACTTTCTGGGTTTGTACTTGTACATACGGAGCCTGCCTGCTGCTTTCTCTCTGTACTGAGCAGTCCCTTCAGGTGCCGACTGTCTGCTCCCCTGCAGGCTCTACCATGTCACACTCTGGACCTTCCTGCTCGCCCTGGGGCACTTCCTCTCTGAGTTGTTTGTATATGGGACTGCGGCTCCCACGATTGGCGTCCTGGCACCCCTGATGGTAGCAAGTAAGCACCCAGCCGCCCCAGCTCCCCCACGGGAACTGTCTGAGCCCTCGGGTCACGCACAAGGGCCAACATCCAAGGGGTCAAGAAAGTTCTATGTTTATGTCAGCCACTAATCTTCCCTCTGTGTTTAAGGTTTCTCAATCCTGGGTATGCTAGTCGGGCTCCGGTACCTAGAAGCAGAACCCGTATCCAGACAGAAGAGAAACTGAGGCCAACATTACTACCCCCAGACATCATCTTCCACCTTGGCTGTCCTTTTCCTTTTTCCTCTCTGCTCTTTCATTTCTTTTATGCTCCATCGTCAGCTCCCTTATCCACTTCTAGCCTTTTACTTTTTTTTGTTTAAGAATTTTGAAGATAAGACATGTATACAGAAAAGTATATAACATGTATGTACAATTTAAAGAACCATTTAAAAGTGAATACTCTGTACTCTCATCCAGATCAAGAAATTGCCGGCACCTCCAAAGCCCTCCCTCAGTGTGCCCTTCCCCGGCAGCCTCCTGCTGGATCCCTTCTCCAGCTTCCTGCTTTTTTCCGTTTATTTTCATCCCTTGATTTGACTCGTGTGGTGGGAACATGTGAACTGTGAAACAAAGCTGCGGCCTCACCCAGAGCAGCTTCCACCAAGGGCTGCTTCAAGGGGTCGTCCACCCCACTGGGGCTCCTCTCTGCTGCTGGACCCAAGACTCTGAACCATCCGAGGGACAGGGAGTTCTTCAAAGAAGAGCTCCCCCGTGAGTGAGCATGACTCAAAAATCCTTGTATCTACAGATTGATCAGGGTTGGAAGAGTCTGGGCTGTTTTTAGACCTTCTGGTCAGCTGTATTTGTGTAACAAATTTTGTAATAAATAGAAAAACCCTCTGCTCTGATCAGTTCTTGTACTTTGACCTCCTCTAAGCCAGGAGCACTCCTGCCTTCCTCGGAGCCCTCGCACAGGAGAATCCCATCCAGTGGGCCAGGGCGGGGAGAACAGTCGAGACCCAGACAAGTCTGGCTGCCCTCAGCACCATCTGTCACTCGTTCCTGTCTCTTGAAATCAAATCTTCCTCCTCTCCTTCCCCACCTTCAAGATTCTGAGTTCCCAACTGAATAGTCAGGACCCTTTCTTGTTTTCTTCCTAAGGAAGAAACAGATTCTTGAGAAAGCAGAGGCAGAAAGCATGCCAGCTGCATGACCGTGAAAGGAGAACACTGAACGCCAGGGACAGATAATGTGCTGGAGTGGGTGGCTGCCTCCAGCACAACCCTGAGGGGCTCTGTGCTCCCTGTGCCCTCACACACAGCGTACAGACTCAGGAGCCCATTCATTTATTTCACAAGTATTTAATGAACACGTACTCCATGCCAGACACTAAGGAGAGAGAAATGACCCACCCAGGCAATATCCCTGCTCCTGTGGCCCTCACACTGTAGTCAAGGAAACATGATCAAGCCAGCCAGCCTATGAAAGAACAACTTCAGACAGTGGTAAGAACTCTAGAAAACAAGGTATTGAGATCAAGAACTTAGATGACCAGGAAAAGCCTCCCCTAGGAGGCGGGGGTCAAGCTGAGTCCTGACTGCCCTGGCAGCAGATGTCGTCAGATACAAGGCAGGCATTCAGGGCACAGGGAGCAGCAGCTGGGAGGCAGGACCCATCCTGTTCAAGGAGTAAGATCAGTGTAACTACAGTATGGTGAAGGGAGGAAGTGGAAGGTAGGAAATAGGTCAGAAAGGGAGGCAGGGGACTTGTCAGGGCATTGACAGGAAGCTTAAAATTGATACTGAGACGCATTTGCATTGGAAATTCTCTATCAGTTAAGGCTCTTTAAGGGAAAGGAACAAATCCCCTTAAAACTAGCTTAAACAACAAAGATAACATTGGCTCACAAAACTGAAAAGAGGATGACAGGCTTCAGGAATAGTCTGATCAGGACTCAGCTCCATCTCTGATTCTTTCAGCTCTGTCCTGCGTTAGCCTCATCCTCAGGCTGGCTTTCTTTTTATGGTGCAGCAATTCCAGGCCTTGCATTCCCACAATACTGCCCCTAGAACAGCAGCTCAGGAATATGAAGTGTCTTTGCTTTACTCACCAACTCCTGTAAGGAGGTAGTAAAAAAAGCAATGATCTTACAGAGAGATAACACTTGAGCACAGATCCACATGAAGCCCACCTAAGAAAGGAGGAGATGAAAGCATAGAAGATTTGGAATCTCAAGGCATGTACCATGGAAATAGTCCAGGTAAGTAACAGCAAGATCCCCAAGGACCTAAAGAGACGGTATACAGTGTTTAGCAGACAATCTGAATATTAGATTTAATAACCCAAACTTAGCTCCCTTCCCACATTTAAAGTAGAATTTGTAATGTTGTCTCCAGCTAATAATTGCCAACAGATAGGATGCCAGAATGCCACAGGCCCAGTGTAACTCTCTAGGAAAAGAAATGTACAGAGAGCTGACAGCAGCAGCATATCCAAGCAGTAGACACAGGATGAATGTGGTCAGGAACAGAGCAATGTCAGTAAACAGGACAGTTCAGAACAAAAAGGTGCCCGGAGCTGCAGATACTGAGAGTGTGGACTCTGGCCAGAGTAAGCCAGCACGTCGCTGGGGTGATCTTAGAGCAAACACTTGAGCCACCCTTTGAGGCAGAGCCAGAACCACAGTGTGCTCTCAGCAGTCACACACAGGTGACTCCACGTATACACAGCCCAGGAAACGGGGCAGGGTCACATGCTGGGCATGGAGAGCAGTCCCTGATGTGGGCCAGCAGGAACCTTCACAGCCTTCTCTTTAAAAAGCAAGGCACTAGTGTAGTGAATCTGTGTCAACAGAGGGCCACTTCTACAGATGGACACAAAAGCTGCTCTGGCAGCCCTTCCCCACACCGTCACTGTCCTCAGAAATATGCTCTGATAATCTCGTGGGGACTACACCATCTCTGCCCCAGGAAATGATAAGGCAGGCCTCTGAGAATTGTTCATTGCCTTAAAACATTCAAATAGGAAATACAAATTATTTTTAAAATAAAGCAATGGATTCGGTAAACATTTTGTTGACACATTTTAAGGGGCTTGAAGAGTAAACATTTTTCTTGCTATCAAAAAATAAGACTTTTCCACCTCTCATTTCCCCCACCAGAAGCGTGAACTTCTTTTCTTACATACAGAAAGTTCTTGTCTGTATACACACACACACACCCTTGCTCCCATCAGGAGGTGGCCCAAGCCCCTGAGCCCTGCTGCCAGCGCAGGCTGCTCCAGTATCCTGAGGCCCGCTCAGCGGCCACAGCCAACAGCACGGTGGTCATGATCATAGCTGCTCAACGCACAGCAGAAATTACCAAAATGTCTTATTTTCAGGACATATTCCCCAAGCCTTTGAGTAGACCCAGACAAGAGTCTAGGCAAGAGAGATCAGCTCAGGTTGGCTTAAAGGGAATCCCTTTAAGTTTAGAACGTTTGATGAAAGATTGCAGAAGGGGGTGCGGAGAGGGGTTGAGTATACAACTACTGTCCCCACCAGAGATGGGACACACTTTTGATTGATTCCACCCTGAGAAATCCAAAGCTGCTTCTGAGAGGAGAGGAAAGGGGCAGATGTAGAGGTGGCCCACGAAATGGGAATGGCATCTGCTGGAATTAAGGTTCGTTTTCACTGAAGGTTACAGGAAGTTGGCTGGGATTTCCCTCCCTCCAGAAAAAACACAGTTAAGCCAATGGCTGAGTTTTTCAGGGCCAAGTGTCCAGGTGAAGGCATCAGAGGCAACCATGACACACACACAAGTCCCCGGGCAAGGACTTCTTTTGTAGGAAAGAACTTCCCATTCCCAAATCAAGCTACCACATCACACACCCAGGCGGTTAACTCTCCCAAACCGTTTTCTCCACTGTGGGCACAACAAAGTTTTTGTCAAGTTTATTGATGTTTAGTTTGAGTGGCTCTTAGGAAGAGGGTTGAGACAGACGCCAGCATTAGGCCAGGAGAACTGAGGCCCGGGTTCTGGAGGGTTTGTTCTGAGGTGCTTTCTCTCCTACAGAACTAGAGCCCATCAGTCTGATGACCCAGGAGTGACCCTCATCCACAGCAGCTGACACGCCTTAGAATTGGGCTTCTAAGAGTCTTTAAGACACTAGAAAAAGTTAATATCTTGAATGAGCTTTCTTTTGTGGTAATTTCGCAGACTTTCTTCACGAGGGACGGAGGTGAAGAGGGAAGGGAAGGCACCAAGCCAGGACCGACTCCATTGGTCTCCACTGGCCTCTCCCAACACCAGCTCCCAGAACCTACAAGGGGGAGGGGCAGGAATGGACTCCGCAGGTGGTGGAAGGCGCGAGTTTCCCCAAGCAGACCATGCAAGCTCTTGAGTGGGTTCCAGAGGGCAGAGGCACTGCCGTCCAAGCCACAGATATTCCCACCAGTTCCCTCCAAAAGCTGCTCCAGCGAAGCCCTCGGTGCTGGTGGTGGGAGCTGTGCTGACTGAAGAGGTGGAGCATGTTCGCCATGGTCCCTGAGTCACCACCCCCTTTTTCTCTCAGAGATGCTCCTCAGACACACTGGTGGGGGCTTTACTGGTGGTACTGCTCTCCTCCTCCTGGAGTTTCTAGAAGGCAAAACAAGGCAGCCCTTTGGGTGAAGAAGTACTGGACTCTGGGTTGTTCCAGGCTGGAACAACTGCCTATTGGTGACTTTATAATCAGTTGGAAAAACAAGAGACAGAGGCCACTTGGCATCCCCAAGAAAGAACAAACATAACAAGAAAAGGAGTGACTAGCTCATGCCCCAAGGGCACTTCCTAACACACACACACACACACACACACACACACACACACACACACACACTGTCACAGTGTCACCAAGGAAAAAGCCTGAAAGGCCAGTTTTCTGTGATGCCACAGTTGCCACAAACCATCTGAGTACCACTGTTCCAGGCTCCTTCTCAAGACTGAAACAGAAGCAGAGCCCACTCTCTTCCATTTCTGACAACCTAAAACTCACCTGGACTGACCATCACAAGCAGCTATCCAAAGTGCCAAGTATGCAACCCCCTCAGAATTTTTTACCAAATTCTGGAGGCATCCCCCAAGATGGACAATATTATAATGTGCACATTATATATGTGCAACAAAGAGAATTTTAACAAAGCAGAATGTATAATTGCATATGTAAACTCAATGGCTAAAAATGTGTGTGTATACTTTATGCATAGACAGACTTTGAGTTGGTTTGGTTTGGGCTTTCTTGGGGAGTGCTGGCACAGGATTAGAGAGTCTTCCGGGTTGCATTTGTTAGGTGGGTTTGGAATTAAATATGGCCTAGAAGATAGCCTGTGGGGCCCTTAGGTGCACACTGCCACTGTTGCATCTGTGTGCCACTTTAAGAGTACTTTGCTTCCTACCTCAGGGGCTGATCTAGTTCATAGAAAAGCTGGGGGCTCAGGCACAGCCATGGCCACCCTATGCAGGGCCAAGCTAGCATCCAGTGTCAACTGGGCAAATGGTGCTTCTTACCCAGGGTGTGTCTCAGGGCCCATCCATGATGGTGGTAACAGCTGTCGAAATCTAATCTTCATTCCCACCCTTGTTAACTTTTTGGCACCAGGTCAGCCACAGCCATGAGAAGCCCTCATTCAGGCAACTAGCAGCCTATATATGTTAGCCAGCCAGCCTCTCTCCTCTCTCTGACACACACACATGCATGCCCACACACACCTACCTCCTCCAAAGCCATCACTGTGAAAGGACAACCAGAAACACATAGAGAAGCACAACCAACTGTCTCTCTCTCTGGCCAAGAACTACCAACCTGAAGAAAACTGGAAATACAAGCCAGGATTTTCATAGTTTAGGTCAATCATTACCCCTAGGCCAGAAGATCTGCCACTTTTTACTGAAACTATACTCCTCACTGGTCAGAAAGAGCAGCTCTGACCAGATCTGCTGCACACAGTCTTCTCCTGCTCTGGTCATGGATTCGTGTGATGGTGGATAGGTCTCACTGACACTGACTGCCATGGGGTTGAAATGAGGGGCTCCAGCAGAGAGAAGCTGGGACAGCCCTGGCTTCCCTGGGGTCAGCTCAGCATGACTCCAACCTCCCCGTAACACCAAGCTTCCCCAGATGCAAGTGAGGTCCAGAGATGCATAGTGACTTATCCAGAGACACACAGTTTAAGTGCCATCACCAGACGTGTCTCCTGTCTCAGACTCAGTGCTATGCCAGTACTCCATACAGAAGGTGACTGAGCCGCCCAGTCTAACCTTGATTAACAAACCTGGTCCATGAGCACAAGGATCTGGCTGCAAGAATAGTGAAATAGTGGAACAACCTCAACATTAAGAGGAAATGAAAAAATACATATATAGATATGAGGTTATAAAATGTAATGGTGTAGAAAGGTTGTCAAGCTATATTAAGTAAACAAGCAAAGTAGAAAACCAAGTGCAACAAGCACACCCATAGAAAACGCCACTAGCAAATGGACTAAAACATTACTAGGTTATCTCTGGGTACAAGGATCACAGGGGACTTACCTTCTTTTTGCCTATATCTGCCAGTGTAAACACAGATTATAAGGTAAATACAGCAAAATCTCTTATCACTTGGCATAATACAACCCATTCCAAACTGAAAACTTTTCACATCAAATCTATCCTGTTTTATCACAAACACCTTTTCCTAAGCTCACTATATGTCCACCAAAATGTTCCAAATCATTATGTCTCCTATGTGTCACAGGTGAAAACCGATCTCCACGGTGGTGATGCCATGGGCCTCGTGCAGGTGTGGATAAGAGCATTTCCTCTCTAAGGCTATTCCTGGCTCCCCGCTGAATTTCCTGTCCCACACATGCTACCAGTGCTGCCTGCCAAATGTAAAGTGTGAGATCAGAAGACTAATAGTAAAAAACTACAGATTACCATCTGTCTGCAACACACATTCTTAAAATGCTAAATATAACTCTTCCGGATACCATTTTTACTTTAGAAAACTGGCAAAGATTTTCAAAATGATACATTGCCCATGTTGGCACTCCTACACTGCTACAGCAGTATGAGTTGGCAGCACTGAATGCCTTTCCAGAGGACAGTAAGCAGTACCTAGCAAAGTCTAAAAGGTGCATAATCACTGGTCCATTTCTCAAGGAAATACCATACCTAAGAACATGCACAGAGATTCAGCTTCCAAGACATTAATTATAATATTGTTTATAACGATTGGAAACAACCTTAATGTCCACAGACAGGAAAACTGTTAAACAAATCATAGTTTATCCATGTGCAGTCATATTAAAATGCTGTGCAGTCAATAAAGTATGTTGTAAAAGATGAATGACCTAACAAAGTGTTCACAATAATATAAAGCAGATAGAAGATTCTTTTTGTTTCCTTTAAATATATATATATCTTATGTGTGGATATAAGACATGCATAAGTAAATGCAAAAAAACAGTATCTCATCTCTAGATCATAGTATTACAGGGGGATTTTTAAATTTTGTATACTTTTCGGTATCTTTTAGGTTTGTCTTTTTGTTTTTTTTTTTACAAAGAACATATATTCCTTAATAGGTTTTGAATGTTTTATTTATTTTTAAAGAAATATCCTACTTTTACTCCTCCTCAGATTTGAAATTCCTTCCATCCTGGCTCATATTTGATACCTAACAATGTGGATAAAATAGTTCCCAGCTATTCCTATATATTATTGATGAACTAGGAGGAAGAAAAATCAGGAAAACAATTCCATTTACAATTGCATCAAAAAGAATAAAATACCTGAAATAAACCTAACTAAGGAGGTGAAAGACCTATACCCTGAAAACTGTAAGACACTCATGAGAGAAATCAAAGAAGACACTAACGAATGGAAATAGATCCCGTGCTCACGAAATGGAAGAATTAATATTGTCAAAATGGCCATCCTGCCGAAAGCAATCTACAGAGTCAATGCAATCCCTATCAAAATTCCAACAGCATTCTTCAATGAACTAGAGCAGATTGTTCTAAAATTCATATAGAACCACAAAAGATCCCAAATAGGCCAAGCAATCCTGAGAAGGAAGAATAAAGCTGGGGGGATTATGCTCTCTGACTTCAAGCTCTACTACAAAGCCACAGTAATCAAAACAATTTGGTACTGGCACAAGAAGAGACCCATAGATCAATGGAACAGGATAAAGAGCCCTGACATAAACCCAAATATATATGGCCAACTAATATATGATAAAAGAGCCATGGATATACAATGAGGAAATGACATCCTCTTCAACAACTGGTGTTGGCAAAACTGGACAGCTACATGTAAGAGAATGAAACTGGACTGTTGTCTAACTCCATACACAAAAGTAAACTCAAAATGGATCAAAGACCTGAATGTAGGTCATGAAACCATAAAACTCTTAGAAGAAAAATATAGGCAAAAATCTCTTGAATATAAACGTGAGCAATTTTTTCCTGAACACATTTCCTCGGGCAAGGGAAACAAAAGCAAAAATGAACAAATGGGACTGCATCAAACTAAAAACCTTTTGTACAGCAAAGGACACCATCAGTAGAACAAAAAGGCATCCTACAGTATGGAAAAATATATTTGTAAACAAGATATCCAATAGGGGATTAACATCCAAACTATATAAAGAACTCACACACCTCAACACCCAGAAAGCAAATAACTCAATTAAAAAATGGGCAGAGGACCTGAACAGACACTTCTCCAAAGAAGAAATTCAGATGGCCAACAGACACAAGAAAGGATGCTCCACATCGCCAATTATCAGGGAAATGCCTAAAACCACAATGAGATATCACCTCACACCAGTTAGGATGGCCAACATCCAAAAGACTAGGAACAACAAATGCTGGTGAGGATGCAGAGAAAGGGGAACCCTCCTACACTGCTGGTGGGAACATAAATTAGTTTAAACATTGTGGAAAGCAATATGGAGGTTTCTCAAAAAACTAAAAATAGAAATTTATGTGACCCAGAAATTCCACTCCTAGAATTTACCCAAAGAAAACAAGATCACAGATTCAAAAAGACATATGCACCCCTTCATTTACCACAGCACTATTTACAATAGCCAAGATATGGAAGCAACCTAAGTGTCCATCAATAGATGAATGGATAAAGAAGATGTGGTATATATATATACACACAATGGAGTATTACTCAGCCATAAGAAGAAAACAAATCCTACCATTTGCAACAACATGGATGGAGCTGGAGGGTATTATGCTCAGTGAAATAAGCCAGGCAGAGAAAGACAAGTAAGTACCAACTGATCTCCCTCATTTGCGGAGTAGAACAACAAAGCAAAACTGAAGTAGCAAAGCAACAGCAGACTCACAGACTCCAAGAAGGGACTAGTGGTTACAAAAGGTAAGGGAGTGGGGAGGGTGGGGAGGGAGGGAGAAGGGGATTGAGGGGTATTATGACTAGCACACATAATGTAGGAGGGTCACGGGGAAGGCAATATAGCACAGAGAAGACACGTAATGACTCTATAGCATCTTATTATGCTGATGGACAGTGACTGCAATGGGGTGGTGGTGGGGGACTTGATAATATGGTGACTGTAATAACCACAATGTTGCTCATGTGAAACCTTTATAACATTGTATATCAATGATACCTTATTTTTTTAAATTAAATAAATAAATAAGTTCCCAGCTGACAGAACACTTTTCTGTTCTAGATCATATTCCTGGTCCTCTCCCCCACTACCATCAGCTCCTGGGTCGTGACTTGTCCTTTCGGAGCCCAGCTGGCAATTCATTGGCTCCACTCCCTCCAACCCATAGCACTGCCTAAGGGGCCGTCACTTGCCAGCAGAGCTACAGCCTCGGGGCCCCCACTGCCATGACAGGCGCCCACCCTTCCTCTCTTAACCCTGACTCAGGCTGGAAGCAGCGGAACAAAGGCCTCAGGACCTGCGTTGGGACCCAAGGGGTGGGCGCTGCTCAGCAGGCTGTGACAACAGTGATGTGTTCTAGGAACCAGAGCAGGGAGGCTAGAAGGAAAGGAAGCAGGGCTTTTTGCAAGTTGAGCTGGTCTCACAGCCACCACAGTGCCAGTCCACTCTGGGAGCCCCCTCAACCCACCCAGACTGCCACATCCTTGGCAAAGCCTGGGACCCGGAGCTCAGCCCAGCAAGCCCCCGCGTACTCACATTCCCAGAAGTTTCTTTGTTGGCTTTCTGCCTCCGGAGATCTGGCCTAATGAATGCTGAGGTCAAGGGATCAAGAAGGAAGAACAACAAAGACACAGTTATCAAACCAGTGGTCACGTTCATCCGAGAGAGGGAGCCCTCACTTTCCCACAGGTCACAGGCATCCCATACCTACTTCAGATACCCCAGGGAGCTGCAGGTGCCAGCAGCCAACCTGATGAAGCCTGGGGATGCTGCTGTCCCTGACATGCCTGTCCCATGACGACACTGGCCGTCAACTGTAGATCACTTATATTTCCTAGAGAGTCTGCACACATTGCTCTAATCCTCACAACAGTCTCCATTTTATAGAAGTTCCCAGAAGCTGTTTCACCTGCCCAAGGTCAAAGAGCTCTGGAGGTCAGCCTCACAGTCGAGGATTCAAACAAGGGTCTTTTGGTGCCAAAGCCTGTACTTAATCCACCCAACATGCTACTGCCTCCCAAAGAGATTTCCTGACAAGCCCCCCCTCTGCCTCCCTGCATGTGACCCCCATTTGTATGATCAGTCAAGACACTGGGATCCCAAATTGCCAAAAGCCCCAGCCCACGAGCAGCCTGAGTCCCAAGGCCCCAGTGCACCAGTGAGGGCTGCTCCAAGGGCAAGGAATGCACACAGGAAGATGTTCCCAGGCATGGTTCCGTAGTTGTCAATGATCTGGCCCTGGAAGATGGTGAAGATGATCCCAAATACCTGGAAAGGCACAAAGAAGATGGGAAACAAGGGCCCAGCTAACCAGCCCATGGGGGAACTGAGACGCCATAATGCAATGCCTGAGCCAGCCAAGCCAGGCAGAGAACATAGAGCCCCTGCTGGGGACCACCAGCAAATAAGAGCCCTACCTGGGCAGACATGTTGAGGAGGCCAGATGATATGCCTTCCGATTCTGGGTAGGTCAGCTCCACAGCAAACTCAAATCCCAGCGGGAGATAGCCAGTCATAAAGAAACTGAAGGCCAAATCAGAGAAACAAGATGCTGGAGAACTTCCAGAACAAGAAGATTGGGCGGCCCCTGCTCCCTTAGAACTCCTTTTCCTGTTTTGTTTCCTCCTGACAAGACATGCCAGGCCCTTGAGCCATCAAGCCATCCCCGTAGGAAAGAAACCCCTGCAGGCCAGGAAGAAGTTCATATGTAGGCTTTGTGCTCGGAGGCCTTTGGGGGTTCCCTGCTTCTCCTCCTCCAGCCATCAATTACAGACAGTCAGCATTCACAGGAGTGGGGATGTCTGGAGTGTTCAGCCGTGGGTACACAGGCCCTGGGCTGGGAGCAGGAAATCCCCAGCTACTGAACAGCATCTCCACGGCTCTCCGGGACCTGGAGGGAGGAGCTCAGAATCCTCTTCAGTCCCATGAGAGAGTGGGCAGATGAGAAGAGCATCTATCTCTGTCCCCACAACCACACACACACACACACACACACTCTCTCGTGCACTCTCACACCCTCTCTTATACACACATTCACACACACATACTTCCCATAGGAAAATAATTAGGAGGCAAAGCTGAGTACCCTGTGGAAAGAGTATTACTACTCATTATTATTTCCTACACTTTCTCATATAACAGGTCTAGAAAATTCCAATTCTAATCCTTACATCAGCACCACACTTCTTCCTATTTTCACATCTGTTATTTCTTTCAATCCTTCCAACACCTCTACAAGACAAGCTACTCTAATCTTCATTTACAGATGAGGAAACTGAGGCTCAGAGCAGTTAAGTGACATGCCTGTGGTCTAATAGACAGTCAACAGCAGAACTGAGACCAGGACCCAGACTTTCTGATTCTAAGCCCCATGTACTTTCTGTGACCCCATGTTGTCCCAAGCAGAGCTAAAAAAGACTAAACATTTCCTGGCCTCCCAGAGGTCTGTGAAGGACATACTCTATCCCAACAGCATGGATGGGCCTGGAAGCCGCAGGCGGCCTTTTGAAGTGCCACAAGTAAACAAGACCTTGGGGCACCATTTCCACATCACCAGAGGTCAGTAAGAAGGCAGCAAAGGGATCAATATTGCTTCCTAGGCTGTGGGAAGCTTTGGAGCCAGGGATAGTGCTCTCCACTTAAGTAAGCTAGAGGTGAAACTTACCCCATTGTGCCAGCAGTGATGAACACTACCCACAGGCGTCTCAGGTTCAAGGTAAATGTGTATACCACCATGCCCACCACAGTCATGATATAGACCACCAGGGTTGTCTCCCTGCAAGCAGAGGCAAAGTAGTCAGCCACATGCTTCTGACTTTAACAGGATCGATCATTCATTAATTCATACTCTAGGTATCTACTGGGCACGTGCTATGTGTCAAGCCTTGTGCCATGTGCTGGGACATCAGAAACCCTCTGGCTGCATTTGTGTTCCTCTCCTATAGAACCCTTTCAATCCTATCAAGCTGCACCATACCCAGAAGCAAGAAGGGCTCAGCCCTCTCCTCTCCTCAACCCCCACCAAAAAAATAACCAGGACAAACATCAGCCTTGGTCAGTTGGCAGTGGCATGCAGGACCAGTCCAGAAGCAGTCCAGTTCTGTTTGTCTGCTCTTGCCCAAGACGCATGCCAATGCTGGGCAGTGATGTGACTTTCAGATTCCACCTTCCTGAAGTTCATCCTGTTGCCATGTGTACAGGTGCAGCACAGCTGAATCTGAACTGCTCCAGACAGTAGGAACTAAGACAGAACATTCTCCAGCCCTGAACTAAGTGCTTGACATCAAAGCCAAAAACAGAAAGTTCCACCCACTCCCTGTTATATTCCCCTCCGTGCATCCCCTCAGAAGGACCATCAGCAACATGCTGGTTTCCGTCAGGGTCACCGTGTTTGTACCCCTCTAGCACTTCTCCTCCTTTGGTGCCCACTCATGACTCTGCTGCCACCCTGCCTCATGCAGACAGACCTGCATCCTTCTCCATGTCCTACTTGTGGTAGGGCATGAGCTCTACACATCCCTCTGCCCTCCTGCCATGAACATCAGGACTCGGGACAATGGAAGTTAAAGACTTCACTCGTCTCCCCTGAAGCCAGAAACACAGCCAGAAACCAGCAGATACGAGCTAATACTGCATTTACTGGGTGCCAGGGATTCTGTTAAGTACTTTACATGCATTTATTATTTTACTCAACTCTTACAAAAACCCAGCAAGAAATCTATGGCTATTCCTGATTTTACTAAAAGGAAACTGAGGCTCAGACCAGTTAAGTTACTTGTCCAAAGTCACACATTGAGTAAATGCCGAGCTGGGATTGAAACCCAGAGCTGGAATCTGAAACCTGTGCCCCTTCTTGTACTGTGCACGGGAATATGCTATGTGGCTGCATCTTTCGAAAAACTCTAGGCCAAGCTTCCAAGGGACCCCACCTGGTGCTTCAAAGTAGCTGCTGAGGGTAGAGGAGCTTTTCTTCCTCCACCCTGTTCCCCTCACCTAGTCTAACCCACCCTGCAGAGGACAATTCCTTGGGCACCAGGCTCTCGCTGACCTTACCACAAGCTCATCTTTTGCCTTATCTGTTTAACCATAGCTTCATCTTAAGCCACTGACCCATCTAGAAAAACTATCTGTGATAAAAGACCTGCCACCCAATTTCTAGCCTCCAAACCAAATGGGACAATCTGGGAGCCTTAGGGATAACAGACCGGCACCAAAACGACCAGATCCCACAGGTCTCTCATCCTTCCTCTACCTGGGCAATAGTGTGGGGAGGAAAATGTCTCTTGCTGACATAGGACTTAGACGTCAAGGGACACTAGGAACTAATGACATCTAGGTTCTGAAGCGTCCTCTCCAACCCTTGTATGATATTTTCTAGTTCATCTGAATCATCTGGCTGCCCACATCCCAGCCCAGCCAACATTCCAATCCCTCCCTTCTCCTGCCACAAAGCCAGTCCTGGAAAAAGGGACACTGCTGTTCACTGGTTGGGGGGGGCCAGTCCTCACTGCTCTCATGTCTGGCTGAAGCGAGCAACTGACAGACGGCAGAGACGAGACGGAGGCCAAGCTCCACCAGCAGTAATTAAGCTGAGCCAGGCTCCTCATCATGTCTAACCAGGCAGCCACATCCCAGGGACGGCCTCAATTGGCCTTTGACTAGGGCATCCAGAGACAGTCCTGGTCTGACCAGAGCCCCACAGAAGTGGGCTTGTGTGGCAGAGAACAGGTCTGCCACTGTCTGTTGCCTCCAGACACTGGGAACTTGGAGGCCTCAACAAAGCAGCCCAGAATGCCACCCTGCTCCAGCCCAGGGCAGCCCCGGCAGCTACCCTGCCAAGCAGCATCCCAGTGCATGTGGAGTGCTGGAAAGATGCAGCAAGAAGGGAAGGATGGGGGTCTCTGTTCTACAGAAACTTTTCTCCAAGCCTGGCTACTGAATCAAGATGCCCAGATTGCTTTAACAAATGTAAATCCCCTACTGAATTGGTATCCAAGGGGGTGGGGCCCAGGAATCTGTATTTTTAATAAGCATTCTGGATTAGCCCGGCATATGCTAAAATCTTAGACAGACTGCTCTAGGCTCTTAGAAATGCACTGGGCATTCAGGCCCAAGACACATCACAGTATTAACCAAGGAGGCATAAGCAATTGCAAGATAACATAATGCAAACCAGAGGAAACAGAGCATCTTTGTTAACCCCAGGGATCCAACCCATGGGGTTGAGACTCATCTCCACTCTTTGGGGTTCCCACAAATTTCCCAACTGACATTTTTCAACATCCATTTTCATTTCTCCCTCATCTGCCCCTTCCACAGCCACATGGGGAGTGGGGGTGAGGAGGAGCACTTTGCCAGGCCTCATGTCCTCCTCTCTGATCTTCCTAAGGTCCCCACAGGGCGGGTATTGTTTCCCTCATTTTGTAAATGGGGAAACTGAGGCTCAGAGAAATTTGAGCCATTTGACCACTCTGCCCACCACGGCCACCACACACAAACCTTTGTAGCCATATTGCTAATGAATTATGTCTTTCCAAAACAGGGGTCCCCAGTTCTCAGTCCAAGAGGAAGGCACTTACTTGTAGGTCTTGGACCTATCCAGCCAGATCCCTGAGATCATAGCCCCAAGCATTCCTGCAATGACGATGGTCAGGCCGATTCTCCCAGCATTCACTTCTTCCCCCTGGAAAAACCACAGCCCCAGTGACCACCAGCAGCAAGACAAGACACCAGACAGAACACAGACACCATAAGGTAAAGGGGCAAAGCAAGTAACCAGGGCCCCCTTAGAGCCAATTCTCAGAAAGTACCAGGGCAAGGTGGCCTGTAAGCAGCTGCCAACAGGGAGCAAATCCTAGATTAGCTGTCCCGACGTGACACAATCCTGACGTCTGCGCATAATACTGGATGCTGAGGTGAGGCAAGGTCTGTCTTTAGAGCCACATTTAGGTAGATTTTTTTCTTAATTTAATCCTTATAGCAATGCTTTTATCTTGTCATTATTCCCATTTCAGAGATGGGGAAACTGAAATATGTATATCTAAATATTCTATACTTAGGTATTTTAAGCTATCAAAAGCAATAGGAAGATAATAGTTCAATTTTTGAGTGCTTATTATGAGCCAGGTACCATGTTGAGGATTTTACATTATCATCTCGATTATTCTCCTAAGTCCCCACCATAAAGTTAGGAATCAATATTCCCTATTTTCCAGATGAAGAAACTGAGGCACAGTGAGATTAACCTCCTAGCCTAAGGTCATGAGGCATTTATTAAGTGCAGAACAAGGATTTGAACTCAGAGCCATCCAAGACCAAAACGGGAACACTTAGCCACAGTGGCCCACCACCTCGGTAAGCATGAGACCCTTTGCAAAGATGGCTGGACCTGGG
The DNA here is from genome assembly GCF_030020395.1 of Manis pentadactyla. Lineage (NCBI taxonomy): Eukaryota > Metazoa > Chordata > Mammalia > Pholidota > Manidae > Manis > Manis pentadactyla. The sequence continues at coordinate 26,575,604 of NC_080029.1, forward strand.
ATTGCTGACTCCTGGAACCTCTGTACCCATTCCCAGTATCCAGCCCTCACTCATTCCAGAAACATTTAAAAAATGCTTTCAGTGGAGCAAGTAAGAGTTCAAAATTAAACCTTGCCCATATCTTACAATTACAAATAATTTTGCAAACTAAATATTTCATATGTGATTCTCTGTATATATATTACCTACTGTATCACCAGGCACCATGCTATGTTTTTTATATATATAATAGATATGAATATATATACACCACATATTATTTACTTTCTAATCCTAAAAATAATCTTTCAACAAGTGAAAGTATGCTTCTTTGCAGAAAAGACAAAATGAGAGCTCAGAGGCCTAACCAGCTTATCATATAGTTTAGTACCAGTAGAGCTGGGGTTGAGATTCCGGGCCATCTCCTTCCAAATCCCAGAAGCATACCACCATAAGCATGCTGCTGAGAACTGCAGGGAACCAAGAGCTCACGGCTGCCCCAGCTCCTGCTGGGACGGACTTAGAGAGCTCATTCTCTCTGATCCAGCATGTTTAGGGAACTCCCTTACCGGGTAGTGCAAGATCACCATGCGATTCAGCAGAGTAGACAAGGCATAAAAAGCACCAGCATTCAGACCTGAAGGAGGGAGGGAGAAACACAGCATTAGGGTCAGCCTTTTGCTGGGGCCACTGCTGACCTCTCCCCCCAAGAAGTTGTCCAATAAATACTCCAACAACAAAAAGTAACCACTTTAACCATTTCTTAGCTACACACCATTGCCCTCTGATCCTTTTAACCCTGCCTTGGGAACACAGGCTATGGAAAGTTTACTCCCCAGTCAGAATCATCCACATTCCTCTTAAGGATTGACCTGTGGGATCAATGGATCTCCTGGATACTTCTACCTCTTCCTGGTGACCTATCCCCTCTCCAGATGCTTCAGACCTCTGACCCCTGAGACCATTTCTTCTGCAAGGGGCTTCTCACCTCTTTTCCCATTCTTCCTTCAACTTTCTTCTCCGATTCAATGTCACACAAAATCTTGTATTTGAGGTCAGAAAGGATTCTGAAAACTCTCCTAATTCATGGCTTCAGCTAACAAATAAATGGAGCGCCTAGAATATGCTGTGAGAATCTGTGTCCTTAGAGCATGAGGCCATTTGTCCACAGCCCTACAGTGAGTCAGTAACTAAGACCCAAAGCAGAAAGGGCCACCTGCCCTCCCTTCATAAAGATGGCGGCAGTGGCCACAGTACACACTCCTGTCCCAGACCCCGCTGGAACACCTTATATTCCTTATAACAACCCTGAAAGGGAGGTCATATTACTGTTGCTATTGTATATAGATGAGCAAAATGCACAAAGTTTAAAAACAAATACAGAGGTCACTGTAATGCCCACCAGGAATCTTTTTAATCTTAACTGATTTTGAAGCTCACAAGACTACCGCCAGCATACCTGACATTAGGTCCACTTAGAAGGCGCTAAGACAGGACAGAGCTTGTGGGCAGGGCAGCCTCAGGAGCTCCTCTTCAACGGAACCAAGCCACAGGAACCCAGTCCATCAAGCATCGGAGCCATTCTCTTCAGCCCTCAAGCTGATGGCTCGGGTGCAGGGAGAGGGGACTACAGCAACCACCCTGTTTTAGCACCTCACGGGAGCCACTACTGCTTGTAACGACTCCACAGGCATACTTCCAGGTTCCCCATGAAGGACAGGCCAGTGAAAGCAGTCACTGTGCTCAGAGAAACACAAAGAATGGCTTCCTACCAGATATGCTAAGGTCCCCCCATCCAGCTGTAGTCATTTTCATCACGACAGGTCACTTCATCATAAGCAGTGTTGCCTAAATCCGTTGACCTGTTCCCTTTATCAGGTTCCCAAAGGAATGAGACACAAAGTTAAGTGAAGGTCAGATTCTCATGCAGACGGGCAAAGGAGTTTTACCACTGCCACAGCCACCCAGGTAGTACAAGGCAGGGCTGGAACTGAACCCAGGCGTGTGGCTCTAAAGTCCTCCACCTTCATCACTCTATCTTACACTCTCACCAACTGGATTCCCAAAGATTTCTCCAGCTCAGGTGACCGGCCATTTCATGTCCCAGCCTCTCCCAGCAGGTTTCCTCAGAGATGCAACAAGGTTGTGCTCAATGCCACCTCCTGAGTGGCACAGAGCCACCATGGGCTGGCAAACCTAGGAGTGTCACCAAATGTCACTACAACTGCCACACTGATGGTGAGGACTTGGACGTTCTTGGTAACTTCTTACCCAGCCAGCATACCTGACTAAGCTTTATACCACACACCTGACCACTTGGAAATTCCATTCCTGAATCAAGAGCGCTCACAGGAGGCGCCTTCCTGAAAAGGTGGATGGGGAGGAGAAAGATGAAAACAGCCCCTCTTCCTGCTGTTCACTCCCCTCTCAGCCTCCGGGCCAGCCCACCAGCACAACGGGCAAGGGACCGCTCCTCCTCATCATGCTCAGCTCCAGGTGGGACTGCTGCGCTCAGCCTGCGGCCTGACTGGGGTGAACAAGGAGAACAGAAGCCACAGGAAACACAGGGAAATTACCCAGGAGGAATGGAGGCAAAAAATAAACAAACAAATAAAAAATGGAGTTGCTTTTATGGCTCTGAAAAAGGCAGAAACAGAAGCAGACTGACCCACACTACAGAAGCTGAGCAGTTTCTCTGGGGCTCCATGGTTGAAGGAAATCTGAGCCAGTGTGGTCTGCGGTCTATCTGTAGAAGTGCAGACAGCTGACCTGACCCCAGACCTACTCCTGTAGAAACTCCCAGAGTGGGGCTCACAATCTGTGTTTGAACAGCCCTGCAGATAATTCTGATAGTGCTCAAGTTCGAGACCCTGGCTCAGTTAGACTAGTGTGGTTTACTAAGAGCCAGCCCGGCTCCCAGCCAGACAGGAGCCTGCATCAGGGCTAAGGCAAGGATGGGGGGAAGCAAGGGCGGTAAGGGTGGAGGGAAGGGGAAAGGGGAGGGCAGGGGTTCACTCTGGAAGGCTGCCGTTCTTTCCAATTGTTTCTATAGTCCAGCCCTAGAGGAATTAGGAGCTTAGGCATGGTTTCTGAATCAATTTAACCTAGACATCACTCCCCATATTGTCAAAGGTTGCCAGGCATGGTTAAATGACATGAGTCCATTCCACTGTCAAAACCCAGGAGTTCAGTGCCCACACTGAAGGGCAGGAATGAAAGGCTTGCTCCTCCCTGTGCGTGAGGACCTCTTCGCGGAGTGCAGGTTACTGTGTTATATTTGGCTATGATTATCGCCAGCAAGGTAAGCCTGCCAGCCAGGGCCATACTCCTGTGAAGCCTGGTCATTCCTGGCATCAGTCACCCAGGAGAAGTGCCGAAGTGCCCATATCATTGAGGAGGCAGGCTTTAGGAAGTCAGAAAGGCTGTGCTACTACACTGAGTTTCTCTCCTTTGTGAAGACCAGTTTTTTCAACTGTGATCCAGAGACCACTGGCATGAGAAGCCCTTAGAGTTTAAAAAATGAGGATTCCTGGGCTCCTCCCTGGACCTAATAAATCTGATTCTCATGGAATGGATCTGGAAATCTTTGTTTTAGAAACAACAACAAAACCCCTGAACATTTCTTAAACCCACTGGAGTTTGAAACAAATGGCTTCAGGAATATGGGAGATCAAAGACCAGGCGCAGGCTCTCAGGTGCTGGGGTTAACACGGAGGCAGCTGGGACGGGAAGGGGCTTCTCCCCTGATACTGACCCACGACACACCTGGTTTAGAGGTGAATCAAAACAGAATCACCAGGAATGCTTGTTAAAAGCAGACTGCCAGGCCCCAACCCAGATGCTGAATTTGAATTTCCAGAAGAGAAGCATAGAAATCTACGCATACATTCAACTGAGCACCCCAGGGAAGTCCATTATCAGGCAAGCTTGGGAAAGCATCTAGTTGAATCCTATGTCTAGGTGCTGATTACTCTGTGTTCATTTCCCCTTGGTCCTTCCTGAACTCAGAGCGAGCCTTTGTTTTAAAGGGCCAGCCTGACCTCAGCAAAGCTCTAGGGAATCAGGAGGATGCTAAACCCACTCTTAAGCCGGGATTGTAGAGAGGGCGGGCACACAGCTCCCATCCTAGGCCCATGTAAGTGGGGCGGCAGTAAAGCCCTTGAAAGGCCCAAGGGAAGGTGTCCTCAGGCCACCTACTGAGTCTCTGAGTAGAGATGTTCAAAGTGGAAGATTATTCAGAAGCACAGCTGGAGACAAGGCTGGGTGACAATATGGAAAATTATTCCCCTTGAAGGCAGTCTCTCGAAGAGGAGCCTTTTTCAATAGTTCTTTTTAACATGGCAGTTGTTATACCACTGATTAAAAGACAGCAGAGGAGGCCACATGCAAACAAGACCTAGAGACACAAGAAGGTAGCTGAAGAAAGGTTCTTTTCTGCACCCCACCACACCCCGTCTGCTGTTCCATCACAGGACCTGCCCTACTCCCACACCCTGGGAGACCTGGGCCAAGTCCTGCACCTCCCTGTGCTGCCAGACTTGGGAGGAGGGAGGCATCTCACTAGAGGAGGAAAGAGTTTCTCCTGCCTGTGATATTTCATCAACATCAAGCACAAACCCAGCCTCAGCACCTCCTCCCCTATACGTTGGGCTGCCAGATTTGGGAAAAGAAACAGCACATCCAGGTAAAAATGAACTTCAGATAAGTAATTTTTTAGCAAAATATGCCTCAAATATTGTGTGGGATGTGTTTATACTAAAAGGAATGCATTGTTTATCTGAAATTCAAATGTAGCTGGATAGCTCTTACTTTACCTCTCAAACCTATCTAGAAGGGGGTGGCCAGAAACCTCTAGGAAAAAAACAGGAACACTGGTACCCTGGAACTCCTGCGAAGGCTCTACTGTATCTCTGCACCTCAGCTCTGGGCAGCTGACTCAGCAGCTTGGAAGAGCACTTGGAAAGCCTCAAAATCTAGTGCAGACCAACAAAAGAATGTAGGAAACCAGCAAATTCACCAACACAACCACCATGCGGATGCAGTGTGTTCACTTACAATTGCTTTATAAGGTTTCGTTTTCTTGGAGAGCACTCTAATGACAAGCAAATGTTACTATTTTCTGAGAAGAAAGTAACTAGACAAAGGATGGGTAAAGGTGGTACACTCAGTAACTGGCAGAGCTGACACCAAAACAGACATCCCATTCTTTACGTGCCAACTCTGAGCTCACTGGTCTGGCATTCAAGGCTCTTACCCCAACACATGTTCACCCCCACATCCTGCAAATGTGCCTGTGAAAAGCTATCATCTGCTTGATACCCAGTTACATGCCCTTAAGCGCATATAATTTGGAGGAAAATATGAACATTCTATGTACAATATAAAAAGTAGGAAACATCTCCCTCTTCCAAACCCAACCTGAAACAGCAGGAAGGAAGGGGGAAGAATGGGGGGATTCTGGAGGGTTTCAAAGCATCTAATTTAATTTGTGAAGGGCTTTTTCTTTTCATTTGGGGCAAAGATTTGATGGGAAAAAAAAGACATTCTTAGGTGGACTGAATGCCAAACACTGCCTTCATATGACCTGTAAACTTAGAGAGATACACTAAGGCTGAGAGCCTATCATTCCCAAATCCCAAAGACAGCTGGACACTGTGACCTGGTCCTGCTTTCAAACCCCTAGAACTCTAGTCCTACACCCTGGTAGAAAGCTATCCCCTGGCAACTGGTCTGGAGGATTGAATCTGAAGAAAAGCATACTCCCCTAGGTAGACCCCCAGACCACTAAGGCAAAATGGGGCAAAGAAAAGAGCCCTTGTCTCCAAGAGGCTCCTTTCTGCACGGGGAGGCAAAATGGCACCGTAGTCAGGAAGATGGGCTTTGGCATCAGACAAAAGTTTAAATCTAAGCTCTGTTGCTTGCTAGCTGTCCAATGATGGGCAAGAAACTACAGAGAGCTTCAGTTTCCTCATGCATAAAACGGCATGGAGTTAAGGACTTATGTCATGGGTTTGCTTTGAAGACTAAATGAAGACTAAATGCATATAAAGCACTTAAGATGGTGCCTGGCACACAGTAATGGCTCAAGAAAACTTTTTTTCAAATCTGTGATTAAGCCTAAGAATCATTTCCTTCTTGGCAAAGGAACCTGTCACCAAGTCCAATTCTCTAAAATAGCAATAAGGCTTGCAATTCTCTGAGTATAATAAAATATATACAAACATCCAGATTAGTTTAACTCCCTCAGTGGGATAATCCCAAGCCTTTGAGAAAAATGTTCATAAATTCTATCTGTGCACAATGGAGTCAAACGCTTTCAGAGACTCCGGAGTGAATGGCTTCTCCAGGTTAGCACTATCTTAACTTAAATGACAATTTACTTCCATCACTTCCTCGCTTTCCTCTCCTTCTGGGACTCCCATTATGCATATGTTGGTATGCGTGTTAGCCTCCCACAGGTCTCTGAGGCTCTGCTCATTTTCTTCTCTTTCATTTCTATTCCACAGACAGGATAATTTCATTTGACCCGTCTTCAAGTTTGCTGATTGCTTCCTCTGACAAGTCAAATCTGATATTAAGTCCTCTAATGAATTTTTCATTTCAGTTCTTACATTTTTAACTCCAGAATTTGTTTGGTTCTTTTTTTGTTTCTGTCATTGATATTCTTTGTTTGGTGAAACATCATTCTCTATTCTTCTTTCATTCTTTAGATAGAGTTTCCTTTGGTTCTTTGTACATATTTATAGTAGTTGATTTATAACCTTTGTTTATTATATCCAACAGCTGGGTTTCCTCAGGAACAGTTTCTGTTAACTGCTCATTTTCCCTGTGTCTAGGCCATACTTTTCCAGGTTTTTTTTTTCATGTCTCATAACCTTTTTAATGAAGCTGGGTGCTTTAAATACCATGTCAACTCTGGAAATGAGATTTTCCACCTTTCCCAGGATATGTTGCTATTGCTGTTGCTTGTTTAGTGACTCTCCTGGGCTCATTTTGTAAAGTCTGTATTCTTTGTCATGTTCAGCCACTAAAGTTTCTGCTCCATTAGCTGAGTGCCGAATTAATGATTATACAGAGATTATCTGAGATGCCTTAAACCATTAAGTTTCCCACCTTTGTCAGGGACCTCCTCTGTGTACACGTTGGTGCTCTCCTTCAATGTTCCAGCAGGCAGTGGACAACTCTGCCTTAGCCTTCACTTACTGCTTGCACAGAACTTCAAGGTCAACCAGAAGTGAGAGCTTTCTCAGGTCTTTCCTGGGCATGTGCACAGCTCTGCACGTGCATGTGGACTTCAAGATTCCAAAGAATATTTCAGAGCTCTTCAAAGCCTCATGAACTCATTCTCCAGATTTTTCCTTTCAAAATTTAAGGTCAGCTTCTAGTTTACCCCAACTGGTATTACCACCTCAGGAAGCTGTGCCATCAAATAGTGATTGTTGTCAATGACAAATAAATGCCCTAGAAATAGGGCTTTTCCTACTGAGCAAGCTCTGAGTCAGGTCAAATAAGGGCAAGTCCTCTGAATGGGGTTTTTCCAGGGATGTGCCAGATAGGTCAGATAGTGACCTAAGGATGGGGCTCTGGGGAGCCCCCAAACTGTTTTGCCCGGCTGAGAAGCTGCTAGTTTTCACAACTAGCATGACTGTAAGTCTACTGGTTTTCACAACTACCATGGCTGTGAGGCTGCTCTGTGGTCACGGCTACCACAGAGCCTAGGAGAGAGGGACTGGAATAGGGCAAGTTAGAATACAGAGCTCACTATTCTTACCTATTTAGCCACTTTCCTTGAATAAATGTCCTTTGGAGTGTTATAAGCCTTTGGTTAAGAGTTCTGAAAAAACTGATTTTGACCATGTTTCCTAGTGTTCTTATTGCTTTGTGGAGGAACAAATGATCCAAGGTCCTCACTCCACCATTCCAGAAGTGTTTCTCTATTTATTTCCTGTTTCTTGTTTAGCCAAATAGGGTATCCAGAAGTATAGGATTGAAACCACTCTACCAGATTAAAGACCATATAAGCAGCCAGCCATACAAGAGGGGATGGAAGGAGTTACTTTGCTCCCACAGCATGATGCAGAGCTAAGCCCCTCAATGACCAGGAGCAATGTTGTTCTGATACATTTCATTCTTTCTTCCACAGGTCAGTGACTTTACTCTGCCATCAACAGCTTCCAACTCTGAAGACCACAGCCTCTGGAATGGGATCATTGCCTAGTTACCACCACCATCGCCATTCTCATCCACAGAAAATGTTTATTACGTACTCATCTGCCCTAGAATCCCAAGGTAGGCTGCATATACTCTGTTGTCAGATGCAGTAAGGTTTATGGTGGTCAAAGGTCAATGCACTCAAGGTATTCAACTCTAGGAAAAAGTATAAGTTCTTAGAGCCCTGGAATCCTGAGTCTGAGAGCAACCCAAAGGTCATCTGTCTTCATTATCCACCTGTATCACCTAATATTTCCCACAATATCCCCACTTAGTGGTTGTTTTCCTACATGCTTGTGTTACCTCTCAGTGATGGGCAACTCATAACTTCTTGAGTTGCACATCTTCAGTACTGGAAACTTTGTCTTTATATGGTGGATGAATGCAGAGACATACCCAGAACTGAGAAACTAGAAAGAATGTAGAATGGAGATGCAAGACCTTGAAGAGGAATCTAGTTAATTAGCACTATTCCAGGTGAGAGGTCACCTAACTTTGTGTATGCCTGAAAGACAGGCATGCCTTTCCTGTGGATGATACTACCTCTTATCTAATGCCTCAGCAGATAAAGAGCATTGATAAGCCTAATATGAAATCCTGGCACAATTCTAGGAAGGAGTATAGGCAATTACAGAACAGGCACTAAGAGTGTAAGAGGCACTGGAGTTGGACAAACCTGTATTTGAATCCTGGCTCTGCCATTTAGAAACTGTGTTGTTGAGCTAGTTTCTCCATCTGTTAAATGAGGATAACTATAATACCTGCCTCACATGGGTGTAGTGGAAGTTAAATGAAATCATATACAAAAAGTCTTGGCACATAGCAAATGCTTTTGCTATTATAAAATAAATGATTTGTGAATCTAGGGAAAACATGAGGTTATGAGCTAGCTGGGGTTTCACTAAGAGTTAAGTCATATCAAAGCAATCTCATTTCTTTTTTTCTTAAGGTAACTAAGCATGTTCCACACTTTGCTTCTTGATTTTAATCAAAGTAACTGGTGGATTAAATGGTTGAATGTAGGCTGAACAGTAATACAGTTGGGTAGATCTGTACAGACACTGCAATGGAAAGCCATGAGGCTCTGTCCTCGCCCTTGTCTAGTCCAACATCCTTATCAAGGTTGGAAAGAGGATGCAGAAAGCACCACTGGAAAGGCAAGCCAATATACCAGCATAAATATTCAAATGTATCTTACCAAGGCCAAGCAAATAAAACGAAGGACGGATGTTGTCTTGCATTCAGGTAAAAAAGGAGTCAGTGTTACAAGATGAAGGAAGATTGGTTGAAGGAGGATTGGTTCATGTGGCAGGACTCATGCGTTCATTCATTCATCCACCCATTCAATAAGTATGGGAGTAGCCGCTCCAGGCTGGCCACTGCTAAGGAACTGTAAAGATGAAAAGACAAAAATCCCCGCTTTCAGGAGTTCATAGTCTAGTGGAAAGATGGACCTAGAATCAGTTTTTTCAAAATGATAAGTGTTAAGATGTACCAGGAACAGCATAATAAAACAGGAAAGTCACCCAATAATGCTTTACAGCAATAAGACCGAAATAAGACTTGGAGGATCAGCAGGCACATATCTGACAAACTGACATGGAAAGCAATGGTTTTCCAGGTGAACTTTGTAGAACATGCAAAGGCCCATGGGCACAGCTGGCTCTTCTGGTTGACTTTACCCAACTTTGGGTAAGAATTTGGAAACAGTAAGACACACAGGCACACAGGCCTCTTGTCTTGAATTACCAGTTCAAGTACACTCCTGGACACATCTGTACCTTACCGTAGGTAATGACAAGCAGCACAAAATTGAGATTTTTGAAGAGCCGGACAATTGAACTTAAGTATGAAGCATCAGGAGGTGCCAAGGCATAGCTCAGGGATTGAGCCCTGCTGGGGGGATGTTTAGGCTTCTCCTTGAATACTGAAAAGAAAGAAACAGAGAGATCACTGCAAATCCCTGTGGTCCCATCCTTGCCGAGCTGACGCATGGACAAGAGCTGGCTCTCTCATCTAGAAGCAGCTAAGGCTCCAAAAGGAAATACTAATTCTTCAGCTAACATCCATCACAGTCTATGTTCTTGAAGCTGCCCCTCACTCTGAGCTGAATGGTCCTTTGATTACTTTTTTCTTAACAGCCTCTGGATGGCTGCAGCCACTGGGCCACCAACGCAGTGTTCAAGGATCAGGGAATCTCCTAATAAACAGCAGGTAAAATATCACAGAGCAGCTGAGTGACAGACATGGAGAGAAAGGAAATGAGGGCTCAGGGTTTGGGATTAGTGAGCCCAGTTAATGATTTCCCACCAGAGCTCCTCCCAAGGGGGAAGGGACTGTTTTGCCTGTGCTTACCAAAGAGTCTGGCACATGGCAGCCCATAAATATTCCCTGAATAAGTGGAAGGATCCTCTGTTGGAAAAACCTGAGTCCATGCCTAGTTTCTCAAAGACTCAACCAGACATCTGCCTCACAAAGAGACAAGAGGATTAACACACACTCCTGTAAGAGTGGTCACTCCGATGTGAAGGACTGGGGAACAAAAGGGAGAAAACCATTCATTTTATGTTCTGGTGCAATAAGTTTGCATGATTGCTGCTCATTTCTCTGGGGGCAGAGATCAGTTTAACCAGTTGTTTGGCTTAATTAATCCCCCATTTGGGTCCAAGTAAGTGCCATGTGGCTTCTCCCATACCCCAGAACACTCATGAAAAGCCAGAAGACTACCTCCAGTTAGAGGAAGTTCTGGAAATGAGATTTACTCTCTTAAAGATCAAAGGGACACCCCACCCACTGAAAATCCTCCAACCCTGACTTCAGAGCCCTGCTTCTTCCTTCTCTGAAAATAGTCTTGGATAACTTCCCACCACTGGGAACCTCTCACCCATTGTCCTGCCTGTTCACCTCCCCTTCCATCCCGGGAAAGAAAGCAAGGCAAGAGAGTATTTATCTCTGCAACAGCAGGTGTTTGCTCAAGGACTTGGCAACCACAAACCAGAATTCAGTTTGGTTTTTTTTTTCAATTCTTTACTCAATGAACTACTACCAGTGCTTGATAATAAAATGCCCAAATGGAGTAAGGGTCTACCTCCACTATTTTAACTACAGAGAACTGGTCCTCATCTACTACAAACAGAAGAATTTGAACTGGGCACAACACAATTTGAAACTTAGTCTGGATGAATAAGGGCCCCTGACTGGATGGTTCTTTTCTGCTCTCATCCACAGGTCCACAGCTTCCCACCACACCCTCTGTCCAAGATACCCTGCCAGCTTTGAAAAGCCATGAGGCAGCCCTTCCTCAGCTCAGGCCCCGGGGGAGGGAATGACACAGCGAGAACAGCTGAGTGACAGACATCATTATCCAACTGCTTTGACTCTGGAGGTGAGGCCAGGAGGAAGCAATGAAACCTTTACCAGGTGAAGTGGAACTTTAAAATATCAGGAGGAAAGCTGATTAACCTTTAAAGACAGGTGACTAGCTGAAAATGAAAACCTCGACTATGCTGTTTCTGAATGTATCACAACCCATGTAATATCACTCAGAGGATAAAAGTATATAACACTGTATTAACCAAATGTCTCAAAGATTAAGTGTACATGTATATAAAATTAACTGTAATTATCTGAGATCAGTGTTTGGGATTAACTGGTACAAGGCTAAATTAATGGTTCCTCTTTTCTTTATATTTTTTTATACTTTGTAGATTTTTCCATAATAAGCATATATTACTTGTATAATTTTTTAAAAAGCATTACAAAAATGTGGTCCCCACATATTCTCAGGTGACTCTATGAGGGTGTTAGTGTTTGTGGGTTAATTCTGTTTTGTTTTGTTCCAGCAATTTAGAGTTCGAAGTTAGTTAGACAAGTTTAGGTTGCAATCCAATCCCTGCTACTTAACTAGCTATCTAGTCTTGAATAACTTGTTTAACTCCCCTTAAGCCATCTTTTCCTCTTTGTTAAATGGGACTGACTGATAATGGCGCCTTCACTCATAGGGTTGGTAAGGGTTAAATGAGATCAGGCATGCTTAGCATAGTGCCTGTGGTACAGGAAGCCTCACTAGGGTTTCATCTGGGGAATCAGCAGCCTGCCTGTTAATTCCAGTGAGGTCATACTGGGGAACTGATTAGGTACAATTAAACCTTTACAAAGTAAAGTACACAGGAGCAGCTAGCACTGTATTGATGGCAACTGCTCAGGCTTGAACATTTGAAGACCATTAGAAGCCCAGCCTCCAATTCCTATAAATGTCCATGGTATCCTAAGGCCACCTTCACAAGGTTCCCACCCAAGTCAGCAGAACCTCCCTGCCTCCCCATTCCTCATCAGTCAACTAATGACCTTACCGATGATGACAAGGATGCAAAGCAGAGTGGCCACGCCTCCGATTATGAAGAACATGATGCTGATGTGGTAGGCGAGCTTGTCCCGGTCTTGGATATTCGGTACCAGGACAGGAGGGATCAAGAACCCAAGTGCAATTCCAAGCTACAGAACACAGGGACAATCAGTCACACTTACCCCTAGCCAGGAAGTGACAACACAGACTTAAAGAGACTCCTGTTAAGAAACATAATCCCTGACTCCCAGTCCTTAAAACCCAATAGTTCTGTTCCCCCCACACACCAAGACACCAAAGATATCTTTCTTTTGATTGACAGGTCAACTCACACTCTCCTGACCACGCTATAAGCACCTATGGAAAAAAATTATGGTTGGGGTTTCCAATGCAGGCTGGCTCTTTTCTAGCTACAAACTAATGATCACATTATACTCTCATCTCTATAGTAGAGTAAAACAATGCTGATTTTTTTTGTGCCACTTAAATTCTTGATTTCACTGAATCTGTTAACCTGGAGCTTAGACCAGCTGAGGGAAAAGTTCTATATCCTACACCCCCAAGAACTTGCATTCAGTAAGAGATGGAAGCCTCAAGTTGTTACCACATTTACAAACACGAAAGCTTAAATTCACTGTGTAAATAACTTGGTAATTTACAAAGCACCTGTAGTGTGAAGTCACATGCAACTGCATAAATTTATTCACAAAGGCATGGGGATATGCAGACTGGCTATAAATACACATGCACACATACATGCACACATCAATAAACTTGTATACCTCATATCTGTATTGGAGTTCAAACTCCAGTGACCTAACAGATAATGTGACCTAGGTGTTTCTGAGGTCAGAAATGCCTTGATTCAGTAATCATTAGCTTTGATATGGCTCCCCAAGCCCTTCTGCCATGTGCAACACCAAGGCAGTAATTGGAAAAACAGCCTGAGAACTCAGGCAAGCCTCAAATTCTAAGAGTGAAGGAAGATGAATAAGGCTTTTGTCTTAAAGTACTGCTTTTCCTGTACTGTAATTGAAAGGAACCACAGGTAGAGAAGCAATCTCCTTCCATGCCACACTATAATACCATTCCTCAGCTGCCAATCTGCTGACCATCTTGATTGGTTTTCCAGCCTATCAGTTACAGCCACTCAGGATGGTCAGTAGTGGTTCTAAGCTTTAGAATATTCACAGAAGTCATCATCAATAGGTTCAGAATAAGGTTATTCCAATGTATTCTAGTACATAATCAAAATACCAAACAGATCTTTAAAGCATGTGTTATGTGAAAGTATTACATTAGATATTTCAGAAGGCACCAAGGTATATATGGCAAGGTTGCTGCCTTCAAGGAGCTTTGTAATCTAGTGGGATGGGGGGGATTTAAAACAAATACAAAAGATACCACAAATGGTGATGCTTGTGGGTTGAAATGATAGAATCTTAGCGCTTGAAAGCCCTTTGTGATCCTCTATTACAACCCAATTCCTAGAGGGCCAAATGGAGGCTGAGTGAGGTCAAGCTCTAGAGGGTGACTTATCGAGGGTCACACAGAGTCCTCACAGAGGTGAGGTGAGAACACAGACCTCCTGGCCCCTTAGATCGGTGTCTGCTCCACGGGCCTGGTCGTGTGCCTGGGCCAAGAACCTTGAGAAAGGCCCAAAGGAGCAGGCTTCTCCAGAAGAGAAGAGATTTCATGTCATCGCAGCATTATTATCGATGAGCAGCCACACTGGTTTGTCAACGTCAGATCACAATGATCTCAACAGATCTCTAGGACTTTAAAGAACCAGCCGTAGACAGAAGGGCAAATACAGCCCCCACAGCTGGGAAACTGGGCCCACTGCAGGCCACATCTGGCCTCCTAAGAAGCCCTTCAGAATTTGAGATTTAGAAGTTAATCTCTTTTAGACAGTCCCTTGGAAACAATGAGAGAAGATATGATAAGATATCAAGACATCATCCAAGGCGCCTGTGGTTCTTTCTTTCCCAAAAGGACCCTAATATAGGATTATCTAAGCCCCACTGATCTTTTGCCTCAAGAAGTCCTCCCAGCTATTTCTACACTACACACCTGACCCCTCAGAGGCCAGAGGCCATTTTCTGCACATACCAAGCCCAAGTAAGTGCTGATCAACCCATCTCAGCACTGACACCTTCTGCAGCCAGCAGCAGCACAGGGGACTGTGGTGACCCTGGCTGGGTGGGGTCCACTTCAAGGTTACTTTTCTCCAGGTGGAAATTGGCTTTGGTAGTACTTCTGTGCCCAGTGTAGAAAGCCAGAGCATAGGAATTGGACTCTAAATTGCTGCCTCTTATTTTTTCAAGCTTTATTTTTTTCCTGCTTCTTGAGAGCCATATGCAATGAGTGTGTGCATCTCCTACCTCCTCCATCTGTCCCTAGGAGGTACTCAGTCATGCTGGCTGGCTGGACAGATGGACAGATAAACCATGGTGGGAGATCTTGTCTTCGCAAAGCTGGCAATTTCACACAGATCTGCCCATTAGGGTCCATGTTATTTCTACCAATGACACTGAACTCACAGTAGTAAGGGAAAAAAGATGTGTATAGGGGAGTAGAGGGGGAGGGTAGGTGGCAGACCATTTCTTGAGCATCTACTATGCACTAGTTTCTAATATAATTTATCGTTCCCATTGAATCCAAGAAACTTCACAACAAAAACAGAAATGAGAAAAACTGATGGTCAGCACCCTGCCAGAGGTCACACAGCTATAGGTAGCAGAGTTTGAGTTTTAACACACAGCAGTTCCAAATCCAGAGCCTATGTGCCTAATCATTATGGTTTACCCCCAAAAGAAGGTGCTTAACAAAAATTTGATGAATAAAAGGATGGAGACACAGATTGGGATACTTAATTTTCATTTTTTATTTTTGTCCCTTCTGCAAACTTGAAGATGATATCTAAACACTGTTGCAGTACCAGTGGTCATGAGTACTTCCAGAACAAATGTCCCAGTTACAAACACACCTGTGCAGCCTGAGGGCTCCAAGTAATAGGAAGAAGCCATCCTTATAATGCAGCACTTGTCACTCTGGCTCATGCATTTGGCATAGCAAAAATATGCCCCCCAAAACACCAGTCTGCCCCTGGGGAGGATGCCTGCACAGCCCATAACACATGTGTTACATCCACTCTGAGAACCATGGAACATCTGTCCCCATCACCATCCACAATGGGGCACTTGAAAAACCCAAGTCACGTCTGAATCAGAACCCTAGCACCAAACTGCCCTCCCAATACCGCCTGGTCATGAATATGCCCAGACTATCAAGGCAGGACCCTGGGGCTTCCACAGAAGTCAGGCCGCTCTGTGTCAACACCATGGTGAGGTGTTCAGTCCTACTGGAACACGGACAGAACCACAAGTCCCCATCTGGACCCTCTGCTAGGGTCCCAGGCACCTCATCCTCATAGGCCACAGGCAAGGTGGACCCTGCTCTCCTTGGCAGGAGGCACCACCTCAGCAAATGGGTTCTCACCCAGCCATTCTCTCCTCCTCTGCCCATTCTTCTCCTGGGCATACCCACTATCCAGAGAAAAATAAACTCACTCTCAGCCCCAAGGCTGGGCCCCAGTTACCTCATTCCTTTTCCCTGGGCAGAGTCACCAAATCAGGGCTAGGAATGTCCCAGAAGTAGCAGCAAGGAGAATGAAGTGGCTGCCAGGGCACTGAAACTTGAAGCTAAACAGCCATTTAATCATGCAAATGAGCCCCCAGTCACCTAGGAATGCCAGGCAGCTCCCAGGAATATTCCACAGTAGCAACAAATGCACATGCAAAGCCTGCTCAGATGACTACATCTGTGGAATCCCCAAATCCAAACCCTGGGCCTCTTTTGTAAAGGCCAACTGAGGATTAAGGAGGTAGCAGACAGACCTTCAGGATCAAAAACAATCCCACTGTTTGGGGAAAATCACTTATGAAAGGGGTTTATAGATTTAAAAGGCTAAGCTCAGGTCTCTAAGAACTTAGGAAGCAGGCTCACAGCTGGTAGACATCCTTAGAGCTCCCTCCCAAATCACAGGGTTTGTCTTCAAACCTGTGATCATGTTGGTGGCTTATACAACCTAGGCACCCTTGGATTTCTTCTGTCCTCTGGGGGAGAAGAGGTGAAGGAAATGTAGGAAGAGGTAGCTCCTAATAACCTGCAATCACTGATTCCATAGGAAGATAGGATGACTAATGACATGAAGCGCGATTAAGCAGTATGTATGTGCACACACTCTTTTAATCCCTATTTTAAAATTGAGGACACTGGCATTTAAATAGCTTCCCCAAGGTCATGTAACAGTAAGTGACAAGGCCGGACTTCAAGCTCATGCCATCTGGACTAGAGTCTGTAACCATCAGGTGAAAGGCTCAGGTCTTAGCTATTATCCAAACTAGAAGGAAGGAAACTAATACATAATGAGCACCTACTATGTGCCAGGCAGTGTACTAAATGATTTTTCACATTATTTCCTTTAATCTCTCACAATGACCCCCTAAAGTTGGCATCATTATCTCAGGTTTATTTTTCATAGAGGAGAAAATAATCTGTTAATTTGCCTAAGGTCACCCAGCTTCTAATAGCAGAACGGATACTCAAACCCATGGCTATCGGACTTCAAATCCCTTGTTAAACAAGGTGAAAGCCACGGAAGTGATTGCCCTCAAAGGCCTAACAATTCCTCCTGTCTTATCTGCTCAATTCTGTAATTCAAATGCCTCCCCATATATCTAGCTGCTGGAAGAAGCAACAGTGAGAGTGTCTCCAGACACAGTCTGGTTTACTATTAATCACACCCTATGGGATTGCTTGTTCTTGTATAATACTTAATTTGGGGTTTTCTCCATGTAGGGTGTTGTCTCCCCATCTAGATTGTTAGCACCCTGAGGACAGGGACATCGTCTAACATTTTCTTGTGAATTACCTCCCACACCATGCTGAGCACAATGCCAAGAACAGAGACGGCGCTGAGAAAGTAGCTTCTGAATAAAAAGACGACTCTCCGAATCCTGCAGCTCAAACCTGACTTAAGTATTTCCAGTCTCCTCTGTAGCAAACAAGTTGGGCACAGTAGCGGTCTGCTGTATTCTAAGAGTCCACTACCAAAAGAAAGCAGATGTGAGGTGGAATGACACAAAGGAGACCTCAAATTTAGGGCTCCCCAAGATCATACATGGAAGCCATTGGAATGTAGGCTGACCGATTTCCAACCCTTAAAACTACACTCAGCATTTATTGAACACCTGCTGATGTTAAGCACCAAACTACAAAGTAAGGGAGGAGGCAAGAGATGCAGAACAAAGAGCTCACATCACCAAGCTTAAAAGCTATCTAATATACCTTGATCTTGACCTACAGTCTTGGTGCTGGGTTTCCTCCTCATCTTTGTGAGGTGCAAGGTAGCCGAAGAGCAGAAGTACTCTAGGCTGTAAACAGAGAAGACGCTAAGTTTAGGGGAGGGGTCTATGTTTTACAGGAAATTTGTTTTATTATTATTAAAAATAAAGGATGCTGATAAAAAACTTTTTTAACTGACCCTCATAGTTGTGCCTGCTTTTGGTCATCAGCACAGGAGGCTCTTGGTACACACCCCCCTCATTTTAAGGGTTGAGGTTCCTCTTGAAATTGTCCTTGTGGTGGCATCAGCAGAGGGTCACTCTAGGTCTACGTAAGGGTGGATGTGAAGCCTCCTCTGCACCCCCTTTCACCAGGAGCCCGAGTCACTGCTGGCTTCACCACCCAAAGTCCCTCAGCACACAATGCAGATGGCCAGTGACCACAGGCTCACAGAACTTCCAATGACTCAACTGGGAGAGAGGAAAAATGAGGAGGCATCTTTCAAAGAATCAAGCCAGCCAAGGTGGCAGACTGCAGGCCTCACTTTCTCTAAGTTTTTCACATTTGCAGTAGGCAACATGCAAAGCTCCATTCAAATGCTTTGGCACATCCCACCAACTGTCCCAGACGCCAGCACACGGACACCGGCACAGAGCCACCAACAGATGGGCCCTGCTGTGCTGGGTCCTGTTTGCTGCTGCCGTGCTCAACGTCACCACTCCCTGCCTTCTGACAGAGGGTGCTGCTACAGCAGCCCAAAGCAGAAGCAGCCTGTGTCCTCTGCCTGACATGTCACATGCCACCACTCCTAAAAGTAGTAATGTGGCAATAAATTCATGTGGCAATAAATATTCCTAATCCTCCCAAGTTTTCTTCTAAGTCTGGCTGGACTGTCTTGGCAACAGCCCTCCCCTTCCGATTTTTGGAAGTGAAACTCAGACCCAGGACTCGTGGGCAGGTCCTGGAAGAGTTGCTGCTTAATGGGCTGCCATGACCAAGACCCAGTTCCTCTTACGTTAGAGCTTCCAGAAACAGATAGGGTGGGTCCTGTGTAGGCTTTTCCTAAGAAGCCAACTTCTTAAGCTACCTAAACCTGTCTCATGAATCCAGAGAGAAATCTGGGAAGAAAAGAAAATCTATACCTTTCATCAGGAAAACTATTAGGCACCTATTCTAACACCACCCCAAGATAGCAGCACCATCAGATCTGGCCGTGGCATTTAAGGAGTTACACAGGGACCTACTTACACAAAAACATCTCCCAATATCCTGCTCTGAAGTCACCTGTCCTCCTACTTGGCCTGACATTTCCAGCATTAGTTACTCCATCAGCGACAGCCTTACAGTCTAATCTCTCCTCTCTTAAATGTGAACTCAAACACCCTTTCTTTCCCATTCGCTGCTTCATCCTTGGTGCTCAGAATGATGCTCAGCACAGAATATAGGTTCAATAACTATTTGTTCAATAAATAAATAAAGGCTGTGTTGCATTAAAAAAAAAATCAAAGCTCCAAGAGTCGACTGTAAAGGGAAGCTTGCTGAACCCCATAAATGGAGGGTGTGGCCACCAATCCCAGGTTTTACTTCATGAGATGGACAGGCCAAAAGGATGTGAACCTTCATTCACTGGCTCTCATTTGTTATGTTACTGGGAGACACAGGGAGGCTGGCTGGAGGGGATGCAACCCAGGACAAAGAATTCAGGGAGAGACAAAAGACTGGATGGCCAGGGGCCTGTATGGGTTATTTTCAAGAGACAGAGAACTGGCCCAGAGTGGTCATGGTTCTAGTGAGGTCATGGACTTTTGCAGAGTAGCAGGAGCACATGGGGCTGGCCATTCCTGGGGCAGAGAATGGGGTACCCTCTTTCTTGAGGAGAGCTAGGAGTCCTAGAGAGAGAAAATGCAACATCTACTGTCCAAGTGCTGCTAGTTCCCATTTGTTTTCATTTATCACTGCTACCTGCTAACCGTAAGGGGCCTGGGAAAAAATGTGGCAGGCCAGGACCACCAGGCCCTTAGAAAACTTTTCACTCCCAGGCCCTATCTCCTGATGGCAGGGACTAAATAATTTCTGTGCTGAGCCACCATCACTATTTTCCTACCTTAAAGAGAGGAGCCATCCGAGACACATATTGACCAAAAAGCTGCTTTGTGACAACAGTTGGCAAAAGGCCTTTGTTGGAGTCAAAAGGAATCAGAATGTTCTACAGTACAGGACTCTTGCAGCTGCAGAAGAGCTCAGCTCCAAAGGATCCAATCAGTGGGGATGCTCAGGAACCCGAAGCTCTGGGAAAGGTTCCTACAGCCAGAATGACCAGACCTTATTCTGAAACAAAGAGCTGACTCTAACGTCAAGAATGTTGAGCCTATAAACAGAGGGTGTGGCCCCATATCCAAGTGCAATCCAAGGTTGCACTTCACTAGGTAGGGCATGATTAGGTACAGTGAGGCAAGCCCTTTTATTCTCCAACTGTCATGGGGCAAGTCCAGAGTCTTTTTTTTTTTTTATTTAAAGGCACTTAAAAGTCAACATTTGCACAGATATTTGACAGTTTCCAAGCACCTGTACATCCATCGTATAATCTGAGCCACAGGACAATCCAGTGAGGTGAGCAGCAGGTGCCTGAAGTACAAGTGAGGCAACCTGCCTCTGAGGGGTTGTTTTCTCCATTTCATAACTGAGTTTAGGCAAGTCACAGAGGTAAGCAGCAGCGAGGTAAACACTGGGACTTCAGATGTCACCATTCCTAGCCCTGCTCTCTTCCCTTCCCACAGAACCTTGCTGAGCCACCACAAGACGCCAAGAGCTGTGTGTCCCTGGAAGACATGGTCCGAGCCTCAAAGCCATCCAGGGTTAGATGTAATCACCTGCAATGGGGTTTGTTTTATAACTGAAGAATGTGCTTGGGCCATCCTAAAATAGATAACATATTTATGCCACACCTTTTATCAAAGTTCTTTCTGGACAATGAGTCAGAAAGCATTTCAGTGAGGGAAGCGTATGTCAATGTCTCCTCCAGTCAGTCCCTCCAAACAGACTGCCTGACAATTATCTGGGCTCTGAAAACACAACCTCCCCTCCCTCCATCACATCCTGAAGAGAACCAAGCATTAGCAAGGAGGACTGTTCTTACTCCTCCTTTACAAATAAAGCAAGGGGCTGTCGAGATGCCTGTCTCAAGGCCACACAGCAGGCCAGAGGACAAGATGATCTCTTAGTGATGGGAAAGTGACACACAGGTCAAGGGAGGCTAATGAGGGGCTGGAGAAGAAGTGGTTTCAGAGAAAAAGGGAGCCCCAATCTCCCCAGGCCCCGCCCCCAGATAGGCCCCGCCCCCAGCTCACCCCGCCCCGCAGAGGGAGGGGCTTTACCACCTACCACTCTCCCCGAGGACCTGCTACAAAAGCTTTAGGAATTAAGGACTAGGTGGAGGGGATTTTCTCAGGGTCCCCAGTTACATATAAAAGGTAAGAAAGATCAGTGAGAGGGCTGGGTCAAGTTGCATTATTCTCCCACCTCCTAGGGCCATGGCTAACATGTTACTAAGTGTTCTGGAGTCTTCCGTCAGCAATGAGCAGATAATGCCCCCAAAATAAAATGTAAAACCAGTCATCCATTTTTCCACCCACATGCTCTCGGTCCCTACTGCATACTGGGCATGGTCTTCTGGCCTGTGTACTCTGAACAAGGTCTTACAGGAGCTGACGTCTAGCTAGAAGGGTGGTGACATTGACCCCAACCTAATTCACCAGCAGAGAGAGTGGACAGGCAGGTCTGATGAAGTTCCCAGCACCTGACATGGGGAGGAGGATCTGCCAGCAAAAATTCGTGAGGTAGAAGCTGAGATGAAAGAAAGTAGCCGGACTCTAGAGATACCAGAGAGTGCTGGGGAACCGAAGCTTGGTAGGGAAGGGGAAGAACTTCCCAGCTATGGATTCAGTCCATGTTTATGGAGCACTTATTCGGTTCCCGGAGCTTTCACTTGCACACTGCCTCATTTAACCTGGGTGGCAGCCCTGTGACACAGGCTTTCTTGTTACAGGTAATGCAGCTGATGCTCAAAGACAGCAGCTGTTCTGCTGGAGGCCCCAAACACAGCTGCCAGTGGAGCTGATACCAGGCTCTGTGGCTTCCGCACCAGGAGCTCTCACACTTGCTCGGGCATCAGAATCCCTGGCAGAGAGTCAAAAACATAGATTCCTGAGCCCCACCCCAGACTGGCTAATTCCTCCAGTCTGCCCTGGTGCCCAGGGATCTGCATTTTTAACAAACATCCAAGCTGGTTCTGGGCTTCATGGACCACACTTACAAACAATTGATCTCCACTGCTTCAAGGAAAGAAATCAAAAGATAATTCTCAGCTGCTGGCTTCCCTAGGTGTCCTAGGCAGGGCTGATGGGAGAAAGGTGTGTGCTCCTGCCTAGCTCCTAGGTAGAGAAGAAATGGTCCACTGAGTGAGCTCACTGACTGGTTCCACAAACACGTCCAGCACCAACAAGAAGCCCAGACCAAAGGTCTGGGGAAGCACAGATTGCTTAATGCACAACCATCACCTCAACAAACAGCCCATCGGCAGGGGCCCTGCTGTAGCCTGATTCCCAGCGCTCACTTCCTACATATCTCAGCGGAGATGGACATAGGAAATAGCCTTGTGCAGACGGCTGCCTCCAGAGCCACTAAAGGAGATGCCAACACGGTGATTTTAGGCAGAAATTGGGAATTTCCAGAAAAGAGATGGGAAAAAAGGAGAAAAAACACCCCCCAAACCTGCTCCAGCTTCTGTGCCCCTGCTTTCTGGAGCCAGCAATGCTGTCCAATCAGAGGTGGAGTCTCTGAAAGGGGCTGGTGTTCATCCGCGCTCTAGAACAGTGATCAGCTGGGAGCCCAAGCAAACACTGCTCCATCATGAGGCCTGGGACACACTGTCTATTCCCAGGAAGGCAGTAAGCAAGAGGAGCCCAGTCCTGCCTCCCATCTCCCCTGCTGTAAACACCGGGGGCTATCTGGCCTCATACTGGAGCAGGGCCTCCTCCTGAATTGTGTGGGGGTCAGAGGCTGAGCTCAAGGTTTTACACGGCATAAAAAAGGAACGATGACTGTAATAAGGTCAGCAAGCAGAAGAGCCTGGGTGGGCTTCCAGAGTCTACAGGATGCCCTCCCACCTCTGAATAACTCAGCAAAGAAAAGGCCCTTAGTTCTGCAGAATCAAGAGAAGGGAGCTGCTAGATTAAGTCTGGGAATGGTGCTAGACAAAAGTCAGTAGACAGAACATGAGGAGGAAACATCAGCTTTCACCTTAAGCCCGTGGTTTTTGTCATCCCTGACAGGGTTCCAACAGTTCTCCTGCAATCCACACAGAGCTGTTTGATGTTGAGGGTTGGGGGGAGTCAAAGCCAAGGGAAGGACATCCTGTTAACAGCATTGCTGGAAAAAGATCAAGAACCAGGCAGTGAAAAACAGCTGTATCCACTTGATAAGCCTGGGCATCCCCCCCTCAGCCCCACCTTCAGTAAGATCCGATGTGTGGGGGTGGGGGCTGGCCCAGTGTCGTGTCATTCTAGACCCCAAAGTCTTCATCACAGACAACGGAGCTCATCACCACACACTGGGAAAATAACAGCAACTCCCGGCACCTGCGCAGCTGTTAGTTTCAGTAGCTCTCAAGAGGGACAAGTCCCTCTCAGGATGCTACCTGGAATCTTCCTGGAATGGTCCACCTTCACCTAGTCCCTCAACCCCTGGCCACTTCACTCATGACTATCACCCCCTCAGAGAAGCTGCTTGCTCAACACTACACTCATTCTGGGGGTGACGTCCTCCCACATGCTGTGACCCAGGTGCCCTGGGCACATAGATCCTTAGGCCTGCCACGTGATGGTACCATGAGCGTCTAAGTGCTGGCCTCTCCTTCTAGATCAGGAGCCCCCCTGAAGACAGAAGCCAGTTATCTGTATTGATAGTACTGATAGCATGTGTTCTTAATTTAGCACTTCTTATCTGATAAACTCTGCTAGTTAAATGCCCTCCACTCATTGTCTCATTTAATTCTCTCCTTCCTCTTCTGCAGTAGCCAATATTATCTCCATCTTACAAAAGGCAAACTTAGAAAAGTCAAGGGAATTGTCCAAGGCAGAGCTAAAGATGGTGTTCTCAACCACCCTGGGTCTGG
Organism: Manis pentadactyla; assembly: GCF_030020395.1. Lineage (NCBI taxonomy): Eukaryota > Metazoa > Chordata > Mammalia > Pholidota > Manidae > Manis > Manis pentadactyla. Next base: position 26,599,660 of record NC_080029.1, read on the forward strand.
CCAGTTCAAGGCAGACAGTAAGGTCTTATTAGCTCTTTCTGTTGAAGAAATAAGATTAAGTAATGTCAGGAAGATAACCCAGGCATGACAGTCCCTTCCTCCAGCCACCTGGGCTCCCTAACTAAGTGGTCACCTTAATTCCTTTCAGGAAATGAAAACCTGCTTATTAATTTGTCCATCCATTTGTAAGCCCCTTCTCTAAGATGCAGGAGAGATGTTATTAATCAAGGTTCTAGTCCTCTGACACGTTTCCCACTTAGTGGGAAAAGGAAAGAGAAGAGATGAGGAAGAGGGGGAAACAAACCCCCAGAAAACAGAGGCCACTGTGGGAGTGAACTCAGCAAGCACTCGGGCGGCCCGGGGATGAGCTCCTCAGAACTCAAGGGACTGAGATGATGGCAGGAGGCAAGAAGCCAGAAGGGGACACCTCATAAGCAGTGGTTTGTTTTTGTTTTTATTTTTTATTGGGGCGTGGGGGGTGGTAAAATGTACCATTTTAACCATTTTTAACTGTACAGCTCAGTGGCATTAAGCACATTCACATTATTGTGCAACCATCCCATCCATCTCCAGCATTTTTTTCATCTTCCAAACTGAAACTCTGTACCTATTTCTAGAAAACAAAATTCAAGCAAGTAAATCTGAAGATCTAATTGGCTTTATTAAGCAATGGGTATTGCTTAATAAATGAATAGGCAGTTTTCCCCTGGCAAGCTTAGAGATGCTCTGATAAGTAGTACAAAATAGGTTTTTATAGGAAGGAGGGTGGGGCAAGAGGTGATCAGCAAAGAAAAGATTAGGGGTTGCTTCAGGTAAGGTGGCCCTCCCTTGGGAGGAAGAGTGGGGGTCTTATCAGATCACCTCACTAGTTATCAGGAAATTCCAGACTGATTGGTTTAAAATTCTACTCCTAGGAGAGGCTGCAACTGTAATTAGGTTGAGCCTTTAACCCTGTTTGATGACCCGGCCTAGGCAGATGTCCCCCTATGTTGGGGCTGCGATTTTCTTTTTAACACCATTAAACACTAAGTCTCCATTCCCTCTTCCCCCAGTCCCTGGCAACCAATCTACTTTCTGTCTCTGTGGCTTTGACTCTCTAGGTACGTGTGGTATAATGCAAATACATTTGGTCTTTGTCCCCAGTTCCTCACACGGAGCTCTAAAAGTCCTTGGAATTTCCTGAGCGATAGGAGTGCCTTTTGTCAAACATAAGGAGTCCCTTTCCATCACACTTGAGCTGATGCTAATGACGGTGACTGAGGGTAGGGCCCCTAGAAAACCTCACTATTGAGCTGGTCTCCAGAAGACCAAGTAGTTAGAGTTTGAGAACTTTCAGCCCTAACCCTGCACCACCACCGTGGAGTGGAGCTGGAAATTGAGCTCTACAAAATCTCTTGAACAAGGAAATCTGGTGAGCTTTTCCAGGGGTGGTGAACACACCACATCACAGTGCTGGAAGAGTAATATGCCCGGAGAATCTTGCATCTCTTCCATTTGGCTGTTCCTGAGTTGTATCCTTTGTAATAAAACCAGTAAGTAAATATATTACTTACTTCACCAGTAAGTAAACAAGTAAAACATTTATCTGAGTTTTGTGAGCCATTCTAGCAAATTATAGAACCTCAATACAGGTGGTGGGAACCCCCAAGTTACAGCCAGTCAGGCAGAAGTATGGGTGGCCCCCAGGAATTGCAAATGGCATCTTAAGTTGACGCAGTCTTACAGAACTGAGACCTTAATTAGTGGGGTCTGCACGTACTTCAGGTAGTAAGTGTCAGAACTGAACTGTAGGACACCCAGTTGGTATTAGGGAATTGGAGAATTGGTTGGTGTCAGAAAAGACGACACACCAGTACCTCATATAAGTGGAATTATACAGTATCTATCCTTTTGTAGCTACCTTATTTAATTTAGTATGTCTCCAAGGTTCATCCACATGTGACATGTGTCAGAATTTCCTTTCTTTTTAAGGCTGAATAATATTCCTGTGTGTGTGTGTGTGTGTGTGTATACACACACACACATTTTGTTTATCCATTTATCCATCTATGGATACTTCAGCTGCTTTCCCCTTTTGGCTATTGTAAATAATACTGTTATAAATGTGGCTGTACAAATATCTGTTCAAGTTTCTGCTTTCAATTATTTGGGGGTATATACCAGATGCAGAATTACTGGATCATATGGAATTATATTTTTAATTTTTGGAAGAACTGCCATACTGTTTTCCATATGACTGTACTATTTACATTCCCATCAGCAATGCATAAGGATTCCAGTTTCTACACATCCTTGCCAACACTTGTTCCTTTTTTTTTGTTTTTTTAATAGCCATCCTAAAGTATTAAGTGATATCACATTATGGTTTTGATTTCATGTCCTTCATGATTAGTGATGTTGAGCATATTTCATGTGCCCATTGGCCACCTGTATATCTTCTTTGGAAAAATGTCTATTCAGGTCCTTTGCTCATTTTTAAATTGGGTTGCCTTTTTTGTTGTTCAACTGTAGGATGTTCTTTATATATTTTGGATATTAACTACTTATCAGATATATGATTGGCAAATATTTTCTCCCATTCTATGGGTTGCCTTTTCACTCTATTAATAGTTTCCTCTGATGCTCAGAAGTTTTAAGTTTTGATGTAGTCCAAATTATATTTCTTTTTGTTGTCCATTCTTTTAGTATCACATCCAAGGAATTGCTGTCATTGCCAAATCCAGTATCATGAAGTTTTCCCCTGTTTTCTTCTAAGAGTTTTTATAGTTTTACCATCACTGTTTTGGAAAGACTGGTGGTAATGATGTATACATGTAGGTTCGTCAAATGTAATAAATAAACCACTCTGGTAGGGGATGTCAATAATGGGAGAGGCTGTGCATAGCGGGGACGGTGGGTGGGAGTATATGGGGAATCTCTGCACCGTTCACTTAACTTTGCTGTGAACCTAAAACTGCTATAAAAAAAGTTATTTTTTTAAAGCTGTCCTTTATCTACTGAGTGGTCCTTGCACCCTTATTGAAAATGATTTGACCATCTAGGTGAGGATTTATTTCTACTCTTATTCTATTTCTATATGTTCAATTTCATAATGTCCCCATTACTATTGTTTTGTTATTAGTTTTGAAATCAAGAAGTGTGAAACTTCCCACTTTGTTGTTATTTTCCAAGATTGTTTGGCTTTCAGTGTCCCTTAAACTTCCACATTAATTTTAGGATATATTTTTCTATTTCCAAGAAGAAAAAGTCACTGGGATTTTGATAGGGATTGCTTTCTATCTGTAGATGCCTTTGGATAGTATAGACATCTTAAGTCTTCCAATCCATAACACAGGAAATTTTTCATTTATTTATTACTTCTTTAATTTCAGCAACATTTTGTGATTTTCAGTGTACAAGTCTTTCACCTCCTTGATTAAATTTATTCATACTTATTTTTTTGTGATACTACTATAAATAGAATTATTTTCTGTCCTTTTGGATTATTCATTGTTAATGTACAGAAATACAATTGGGTTAAAAATATTGCAAATCTATAAAGAATATTTTAGCCAGTGTCTAGTTTACTTCATGCTTCTAGTTTACTTCATCCTTCAAGCAAGGATCGGGAGCTTCCTGGCCCACGATCTTGCTGATGTCACCCTCCAGAGCCTAAGGCTTATTTCCCAAGCAGGGTATTTTCAAGAAGAGAATTAAGGAGCTGGACCAGTCAGAGCGGACAGACAAGGCTGGGAGGGAACAGCAGACAGGGTGCACAGGAATGGCAAGGGTGTCCTTGAACGCTAAACTGAAGGCTTAGACTTCATGCCATGGCATTTTCAAGTCCTTGTAACAATGCCTGCCAAGATAACAAAGCCAAGAGAGAAGTCAGGCCAGACCCAGCCAAGCCTCCTCCAGTGCACTGAGTTGAACATCAATGAAACAAAAGGATTAGGAGCATCTGCAATGGTTCTACCTCACCTTCCATCAGGGCCTGATACATATTTTCAGAACCTTAAGGGAATCAGAATTATGAACCTCACCCTCAGCCCAGCCTCTCCCCTCTTCTGAAGTGTGAGTGGCTGAGCTCCCGGCTGATTCCTCCTGGACACCAGACTGAGCATACAGCAAACACACAACAAATCAGCCCCAACAAGAACATGGCTCCAAACAGGAGGATGCCTTCCCGAGCATGCTGGGCCTCTCCTAATGATTTCAAAAAGTGCCGAGCGCTAGCCTCACTTGAGTGGTCAGTAAAATCAGGAGCCTATTCCCCTCCCCTAGAGAGTTCAGTCCAGGAAGTCATCTGGGGCCCAGGCATTTGCGTTTTTGCCTACACCCCGGATGAGGGAATGATCACCATTATCAGGAGGCACTCTTCCAGTTTCCACCTGCCCACGTCCTTGGTGAGGACTTCCAACAGAGAAAGCAGAACTGGAATTCACTTCCACATAACCTTCCCGTCTCATACTAGAAGTTCTGTCTGACCCCCAGGTTCAAAACATAGTATTTAATAATAATAATAGTAACCCTTTTGAATTACCTATCAGGATTTTAAAAACAGATCTCACAAGCCAGACACAGAAGACAAATATTGCAAGAGTCCACTTATATGAAGTACCTAGAATAGGCAAGTTCATAGAGACAGAAAATAGAATACTAGGTTACTAGGTTTCTGGTAGGTTTAGTAGGGGCTAGAGGAAGGGGGAGGGAAGACTTGTTATTTAATGGGCACAGAGTTTTTGGGGATGAGAAAAAGCTCTGGGTATGAAAAGTGGTAATGCTTACATAACAGCCACTGTGAAAGAAAACACTTAATGCCACTGACTCATACCCTTATGAACAGTCAAAATCATAATTATTGCGGGGGGCGGAAGATGGCGGCGTGAGTAGAGCAGCGGAAATCTCCTCCCAAAACAACATATATCTATGAAAATATAACAAAGACAACCCTTCCTAGAATAAAGACCAGAGGACACAGGACAATATCCAGACCACATCCACACCTGAGAGAACCCAGCGCCTCGCGAAGGGGGTAAGATACAAGCCCCGGCCCCGCGGGAGCCGAGCGCCCCTCCCCCCAGCTCCCGGCGGGAGAAGAGCAGGCAGAGCGGGAGGGAGACGGAGCCCAGGGCTGCCGAACACCCAGCCCCAGCCATCCGGGCCAGAGTGCAGGGCCCTCGATACTGGGAAAACAGGGCAGCAAGAACAGTGAGCGGGCACTGGAGGCTGGGCGACAGAGGGCATAAGAAAAGCGCGCGACCATCTTTTTTTTTGCTTTTTTGCTGTTTTGTTTTGGCGAGCGCTTTTTGGAAGTCTTAAAGGGACAGGGACCCCAATATTAGGGAAACAGGGCAGAAAGACCGGTGAGCAGAGGCCTGAGGCTGGCACCGGAGAATAAAGAAAAACGAACGACCACCTTTTTTTTTTTTAATTAAAAATTTTTTTTTTTTTTTAATTAAAAAAATTTTTCTTTCGTGTTTTTTTTTGTGGTCGTTGTTTTGTTTTGGCGGGTGCTTTTTGGAAGTCTTAAAGGGGCAGGGCCGGCCACTTAATCCAGAGGTAGGGAATCCGGGATCTCTGGGCACCCTAACCCCTGGGCTGCAGGGAGCAGGGAGGCCCCTTACGGAGATAAAGAGCCTCCCAGCAGCTCCTGCTCCAACGCGACTCCACCATTTTGGAGTAGCTGCCCGAGCCAGGCCACGCCCACAGCAACAGCGGAGATTAACTCCATAGCAGCCGGGCAGGAAGCAGAAACCCTGTCTGCGCGCAGCTGCGCAGCACAAGCCACTAGAGGCCGCTGTTCTCCCAGGAGAGGAGGGCCACAAACCAACAAGAAAGGAAGTCCTTCCAGCCGTCACTCGTCCCAGTTCTGCAGACTATTCCTATCACCATGAAAAGGCAAAGCTACAGGCAGACAAAGATCACAGAGACAACACCAGAGAAGGAGACAGACCTAACCAGTCTTCCTGACAAAGAATTCAAAATAAGAATCATAAACATGCTGACAGAGATGCAGAGAAACACGGAAGAAAAATGGGATGAAGTCCGGAAAGAGATCACAGATGCCAGAAAGGAGATCGCAGAAATGAAACAAACTCTGGAAGGGTTTATAAGCAGAATGGATAGAATGCAAGAGGCCATTGATGGAATTGAAATCAGAGAACAGGAACGCATAGAAGCTGACATAGAGAGAGACAAAAGGATCTCCAGGAATGAAACAATATTAAGAGAACTGTGTGACCAATCTAAAAGGAGCAATATCCGTATTATAGGGGTCCCAGAAGAAGAAGAGAGAGGCAAAGAGATGGAAAGTATCTTAGAAGAAATAATTGCTGAAAACTTCCCCACACTGGGGGAGGAAGTAATCAAACAGACCACGGAAATACACAGAACCCCCAACAGAAAGGATCCAAGAAGGGCAACACCAAGACACATAATAATTAAAATGGCAAAGATCAAGGACAAGGAAAGAGTGTTAAAGGCAGCTAGAGAGAAAAAGGTCACCTATAAAGGGAAACCCATCAGGCTAACGTCAGATTTCTCAACAGAAACCCTACAGGCCAGAAGAGAATGGCATGATATATTTAATACAATGAAACAGAAGGGCCTTGAACCAAGGATACTGTATCCAGCACGACTATCATTCAAATATGACAGTGGGATTAAACAATTCCCAGACAAACAAAAGCTGAGGGAATTTGCTTTCCACAAACCACCTCTACAGAACATCTTACAGGGACTGCTCTAGATGGGAGCACTCCTAGAAAGAGCACAGCACAAAACACCCAACATATGAAGAATCAAGGAGGAGGAACAAGAAGGGAGAGAAGAAAAGAATCTCCAGACAGTGTATATAACAGCTCAATAAGCGAGCTAAGTTAGGCAGTAAGATACTAAAGAGGCTAACCTTGAACCTTTGGTAACCACGAATTTAAAGCCTGCAATGGCAATAAGTACATATCTTTCAATAGTCACCCTAAATGTTAATGGGTTGAATGCACCAATCAAAAGACACAGAGTAACAGAATGGATAAAAAAGCAAGACCCATCTATATGCTGCTTACAAGAAACTCACCTCAAACCCAAAGACATGTACAGACTAAAAGTCAAGGGATGGAAAAATATATTTCAAGCAAACAACAGTGAGAAGAAAGCAGGGGTTGCAGTACTAATATCAGACAAAATAGACTTCAAAACAAAGAAAGTAACAAGAGATAAAGAAGGACACTACATAATGATAAAGGGCTCAGTCAAACAAGAGGATATAACCATTCTAAATATATATGCACCCAACACAGGAGCACCAGCATATGTGAAACAAATACTAACAGAACTAAAGGGGGATATAGACTGCAATGCATTCATTCTAGGAGACTTCAACACACCACTCACCCCAAAGGATAGATCCACTGGGCAGAAAATAAGTAAGGACACGGAAGCACTGAACAACACAGTAGAGCAGATGGACCTAATAGACATCTATAGAACTCTACATCCAAAAGCAGCGGGATATACATTCTTCTCAAGTGCACATGGAACATTCTCCAGAATAGACCACATACTAGGACACAAAAAGAGCCTCAGAAAATTCCAAAAGATTGAAATCCTACCAACCAACTTTTCAGACCACAAAGGCATAAAACTAGAAATAAACTGTACAAAGAAAGCAAAGAGGCTCACGAACACATGGAGGCTTAACAACACGCTCCTAAATAATCAATGGATCAATGACCAAATCAAAATGGAGATCCAGCAATATATGGAAACAAATGACAACAACAACACTAAGCCCCAACTTCTGTGGGACACAGCAAAAGCAGTCTTAAGAGGAAAGTATATAGCAATCCAAGCATATTTAAAAAAGGAAGAGCAATCCCAAATGAATGGTCTAATGTCACAATTATCGAAATTGGAAAAAGAAGAACAAATGAGGCCTAAGGTCAGCAGAAGGAGGGACATAATAAGATCAGAGAAGAAATAAATAAAATTGAGAAGAATAAAACAATAGCAAAAATCAATGAAACCAAGAGCTGGTTCTTCGAGAAAATAAACAAAATAGATAAGCCTCTAGCCAGACTTATTAAGAAGAAAAGAGAGTCAACACAAATCAACAGTATCAGAAACGAGAAAGGAAAAATCACGACGGACCCCACGGAAATGCAAAGAATTATTGGAGAATACTATGAAAACCTATATGCTAACAAGCTAGGAAACCTAGGAGAAATGGACAACTTCCTAGAAAAATACAACCTTCCAAGATTGACCCAGGAAGAAACAGAAAATCTAAACACACCAATTACCAGCAACGAAATTGAAGCGGTAATCAAAAAACTACCAAAGAACAAAACCCCCGGGCCAGATGGATTTACCTCGGAATTTTATCAGACATACAGGGAAGACATAATACCCATTCTCCTTAAAGTTTTCCAAAAAATAGAGGAGGAGGGGATACTCCCAAACTCATTCTATGAAGCTAACATCACCCTAATACCAAAACCAGGCAAAGACCCCACCAAAAAAGAAAACTACAGACCAATATCCCTGATGAACGTAGATGCAAAAATACTCAACAAAATATTAGCAAACCGAATTCAAAAATACATCAAAAGGATCATACACCATGACCAAGTGGGATTCATTCCAGGGATGCAAGGATGGTACAACATTCGAAAGTCCATCAACATCATCCACCACATCAACAAAAAGAAAGACAAAAACCACATGATCATCTCCATAGATGCTGAAAAAGCATTTGACAAAGTTCAACATCCATTCATGTTAAAAACTCTCAGCAAAATGGGAATAGAGGGCAAGTACCTCAACATAATAAAGGCCATCTATGATAAACCCACAGCCAACATTATATTGAACAGCGAGAAGCTGAAAGCATTTCCTCTGAGATCGGGAACTAGACAGGGATGCCCACTCTCTCCACTGTTATTTAACATAGTACTGGAGGTCCTAGCCACGGCAATCAGACAAAATAAAGAAATACAAGGAATCCAGATTGGTAAAGAAGAAGTTAAACTGTCACTATTTGCAGATGACATGATACTGTACATAAAAAACCCTAAAGACTCCACCCCAAAACTACTAGAACTGATATCGGAATACAGCAAAGTTGCAGGATACAAAATCAACACACAGAAATCTGTGGCTTTCCTATATACTAACAATGAACCAACAGAGAGAGAAATCAGGAAAACAACTCCATTCACAATTGCATCAAAAAAAATAAAATACCTAGGAATAAACCTAACCAAAGAAGTGAAAGACTTATACTCTGAAAACTACAAGTCACTCTTAAGAGAAATTAAAGGGGACACTAACAGATGGAAACTCATCCCATGCTCGTGGCTAGGAAGAATTAATATCGTCAAAATGGCCATCCTGCCCAAAGCAATATACAGATTTGATGCAATCCCTATGAAACTACCAGCAACATTCTTCAATGAACTGGAACAAATAATTCAAAAATTCATATGGAAACACCAAAGACCCCGAATAGCCAAAGCAATCCTGAGAAAGAAGAATAAAGTAGGGGGGATCTCACTCCCCAACTTCAAGCTCTACTATAAAGCCATAGTAATCAAGACAATTTGGTACTGGCACAAGAGCAGAGCCACAGACCAATGGAACAGAGTAGAGAATCCAGACATTAACCCAGACATATATGGTCAATTAATATTTGATAAAGGAGCCATGGACATACAATGGCGAAATGACAGTCTCTTCAACAGGTGGTGCTGGCAAAACTGGACAGCTACATGTAGGAGAATGAAACTGGACCATTGTCTAACCCCATATACAAAAGTAAACTCAAAATGGATCAAAGACCTGAATGTAAGCCATGAAACCATTAAACTCTTGGAAGAAAACATAGGCGAAAACCTCTTAGACATAAACACGAGTGACCTCTTCTTGAACATATCTCCCCGGGCAAGGAAAACAACAGCAAAAATGAGTAAGTGGGACTATATTAAGCTGAAAAGCTTCTGTACAGCAAAAGACACCATCAATAGAACAAGAAGGATCCCTACAGTATGGGAGAATATATTTGAAAATGACACATCCGATAAAGGCTTGACGTCCAGAATATATAAGGAGCTCTCACGCCTCAACAAACAAAAAACAAATAACCCAATTAAAAAATGGGCAGAGGAACTGAACAGACAGTTCTCCAAAAAAGAAATACAGATGGCCAACAGACACATGAAAAGATGCTCCACATCGCTAATTATCAGAGAAATGCAAATTAAAACTACAATGAGGTATCACCTCACACCAGTAAGGATGGCTGCCATCCAAAAGACAAACAACAACAAATGTTGGCGAGGCTGTGGAGAAAGGGGAACCCTCCTACACTGCTGGTGGGAATGTAAGTTAGTTCAACCATTGTGGAAAGCAGTATGGAGGTACATCAAAATGCTCAAAACAGACTTACCATTTGACCCAGGAATTCCACTCCTAGGAATTTACCCTAAGAATGCAGCAATCAAGTTTGAGAAAGACAGATGCACCCCTATGTTTATTGCAGCACTATTTACAATAGCCAAGAATTGGAAGCAACCTAAATGTCCATCAATAGATGAATGGATAAAGAAGATGTGGTACATATACACAATGGAATACTACTCAGCTATAAGAAAAGGGCAAATCCAATCATTTGCAGCAACATGGATGGAGCTGGAGGGTATTATGCTCAGTGAAACAAGCCAAGCAGAGAAAGAGAAATACCAAATGATTTCACTTATCTGTGGAATATAAGAACAAAGGAAAAACTGAAGGAACAAAACAGCAGCAGAATCACAGAACTCAAGAATGGACTAACAGGTACCAAAGGGAAAGGGACTGGGGAGGATGGGTGGGTAGGGAGGCATAAGGGGGGGAGAAGTAGGGGGGTATTAAGATTAACATGCATGGGGGGGTAGGAGAAAAGGGAGGGCTGTACAACACAGAGAAGGCAAGTAGTGATTCTACAACATTTTGCTATGCTGATGGACAGTGACTGTAAAGGGGTTTATAGGGGAGACCTGGTATAGGGGAGAGCCTAGTAAACATAATATTCGTCATGTAAGTGTAGATTAGTGATAGCAAAAAAAAAAAAAGGACAGTTCCTGTGTGGTAACCTCCAACGAGTTCTACACAAGGGTATAAAGGGCATATAAAAGTGTAGGCAAAGGGTCTGTTTGTGTTTATACAGAGGATCAAAGCCTAATTGGGCTACCCCGAAAATGAACTAAGATACGATATGAAAAAGAACTTCCAACATCTGCACCCTCTGGAAGACTCATGCCAGAAGATGATCATCAAAAAACCCCAACAAAGATCCACGCACTGCTACAGCTGTAGATGCACTCATCCCACCAGTTCCTGGACCTGCCATGGGAATGAGGAAGGAGATATCTAAGCTGGCCTGTGCATACAGTAAAACAACAAAATTGGACTGGATCTATACTGTTGGAACTCAACCAAGAATTTGGAGAAGTGCAAATTGTAGCGCTCCAAAGTCTTACAACTACAAACTATTTATTGTTAAAAGAACATATGGCATGTGAACAGTCCCCAGGAATGGGTTGTTTTAATTTGTCTGATTTCTCTCAGACTGTTCAAGTTCATTTGGACAATATCCACCATATCATAGATAAGTTTTCACAAATGCCTAAGGTGCCTAACTGGTTTTCTTGGTTTCACTGCAGATGGCTGGTAATTACAGATATGCTTTGGTTATGTAACTATACTCCTATTATGTTAATGTGTGTGTGCAATTTAAGTAGTAGCTTAAAACCTATACATGCTGAAGTTACTCTACAAGAAGATATGTCAAAGAAATAATCAATCTTCCCATGTTTTCTTCCGCCTGCTACTTCTATAGCTTTTCTTCTTCCTTCCTAATTACAACCCTTAAATAGAATTCGTGCCTCATATCAAATTTACCGAGTATCATAATTCTTCCAAGTGGTAAAGATACCTCAAGACAAATGCTGGGCATAGAAGCCACAGGGCATAAATATGCAAAGAAATAAAAAGCTAACTTTTTCAAACAATAAGGCTTCTCTCTCACTTACCAACTTCACATTTCCCTGTATGGCCCCAGAAGATGACTGGTTAGCCAGAGACGGGTAAGATTCCTCAAGGGAGGAACAACCTAAGACAGGCACAGTCGCAGGGGGGCCATCAGGTGAGAAATTGGGGATCAACAGAGGTGAGGCTTAGAACCTCACCCCCCCGTTCTGAGAGAAATCTTCTGCATACGTGGATGTTTTATTGCCCTGGTCTAGCTTGGATTAACACATAGTCTACAGGCACACACCTGATCATCTACATGTGCTCTCTTACAACACTAAACTATGTTTTCTACCTTTATCTTGTATCTACCTACCACTTCAGCATTTTATTAAAAATAATAATAATAAAGAGAGAAATGTGGTATCCACATATAAATCAAGTATAAAAACCAAATGAGTATTCATATTTGAACTGACTGTTTATAGTTCATAATGCATGAGCAAAACCGAAAGTTTCTGTGATGACTGCCCTTGTACTGTTCACTATGTAACTTATTCATTATGTAAGAATTTGTTCTACATGTAAAAACTTGTTTGTTATGCCTCAGAAGATTGGAGACTGACAAAAATTAGGCTTGGGGTGGAATAATGATTGTGCATTGAGCATTGACTCCCCTATACAGAATTTTATTGTCGTTAACAACCATTTGATCAATAAATATGAGAGATGCCCTCACAAAAAAAAAAAAGGACAGACTTCCAATGGTAAAATAAATAAGTAACTGGGATGTAATGTATAGCATAAGGAATATAGTCAAGATATTGTAACAGCCTGGTAGGGTGATAGCTGGAACCTAGAATTATGTATATAAATGTTCTACCACTGTGTTGTACACTTGAAACTCATGTAATGTAATACTGTGTGTCAACTACCCTTCAATAAAAAATAATTATTAAAAAAAAAAAAAATCATAATTATTATGATGTTATATCTATTTTACCATAATAAAAAATTTACATAAAAATCTAGATTTCTGGTTTCTCTTTAAAGTAGAAAATCTGCCAACGCTGGGCCACGCCTTGTCCGTCAACTATCTGCAGGAGCTGAAGCAGCTGCTGCCTTTAGATGGGACATTTGCTGTGACCTCACCACACTCCAGGGTCACTTTTACTATGTCACACTTATATGACCTGGCTGGCCCCCGGGAGCATTTGACGGTATGGTTCCAGCACCGCCCATCTAATTTCATTCACCACTAGCCTTGCCCTGTCCTCCCTGCCCTGCCCATTCCTATCTCCCAATGCACAAGAGGAGGCCAGAAAGCGGTCAGCCATGTGGGCAGGCACTTTGCTTTAAGTAACACCAACAATCACTGGAAGAGAACAAGAGCTTACCTTCCCCTCCTTCAGCTTCACTCGCCTTGAAAGACTGCTGACATTAGAAGATCCAGGATGATAAGCCTGAGCATGAACATGATTTTGGAACTAAACTAGGCTGACCACCCACACCATGAGCCTGACTCCTGAACCAGCCTCGGAAACCTGCCCTCTCGGGGTGTGACCACCACATGATCAGTCAGTCCAGCAGATCCAACATCCTTAGGGCTGGACTCAGTTTCCTGGAGCCCACCTTTATCGGCTAGAATCTGATTTCTAGATGCTTCAAATCCGATGTGGTTCCGGACATGCTACCCCAACATACGGCACCTTGGCACATTGAATATTTTAAGCTGAAGAAGTTTGAGAACATGGCAGAAGCAGGAAGGTCCCTCTGAGCTCTTCCACCTCCTCCTCCTTCCCCGAAACAGGCCTGAAAGCCCTCCCATGAGGGGTGTTCTCCCTATGCCTGGAGAAGAGGTGACACTCATCTCTTGAAACAAAGGGAAGTCATGAAGAATTCTACCTAACAAACAGGCCTTGTTCAGTTTCCAGGTGCCTAGTTACCTCATGCTACTTAACTGGTCATACTCTTCCCACTCTCACCCTCCATCAGACTAGCACGGAAGTACACAGGTGTCTGGTTCCTTCATTCCCTTATGAAGGCTCTCATGTCACGTACAATTACATTAAATAAGGTTGGGTGATATTCTCCTGTTAATCAGTCTCTGTCAGGTTCATTGTTAGGCCCAACCAGATACCCTAAGAGGGTCGAGGAAAACTTTTTCCTCCTCTACAAATAGCATCATTGTTCTAGACCTGTACTGTCCTACCTAGCTATTGAACATATCCCATCATTGCTGGGGAAAAATGGTTAGGCTCTAAAGACAAAATACATGCCGATTTCCAAAGACTCAGTGTGAAAAAGGTTAGTAATTTTATTATATTGATTACATGTCAAAATATTTTGGATACATTGAGTTAAATAAAATATAGTACTAAAACTAGTTTTCACCCGTTCTCTTTACTTTTTTAAAATTTGTATGTTACCTATTTTTAATATGGCTACTAAGAAAATTTACCTTTGTGGTTGACATTATATTTCTATTGGACAATCTTATTTTCAACAGCACAGCCAGCCTGGACTGTCACACAACTGATTTTGTATGGTTACTGTAGAGCAGTCCCCCTTATCTGTGTGGGATATGTTCCCAGACCCCCAGTGGATGCCTGAAACTGCTGACAGTACCAAACCCTATGCATATTGTGTCTTCTCCTACACATACATAGCTATGGTCAAGTTTAACTGATAAACTGGGCAAACAGACTAACAACAATGACTGATAATAAAATAGAACATTATAACAATACACTGTAATAACAGTCATGTATACATGGTCTCTGTCTCTGAAAACATCACACGGTACTTATCTTACCATACCCACCCTTCTTCCTGTGATGACGTCAGATAATAAATTGTCCAGGTGATTCAGGCCTGAAGTAGGGTGAATGACTAGGCATTGTGACGTAGCTTTAGGGCTATGAATGACCTGCCATTGGTACATCTGCATACAGACTGAAGTTGACCTGACCGCTGGTAACTGAAAGCGTGGGAAGAGAACCCGTGGATGAGGAGGAACTACTGTTTTTTCTTTACCTGGAAAAGCAAACCGGTTCTCTCCTACCCTATTTCTGGACGGTGCTGTGCTATGCGCTGCTGAAGGGTCTTTGAGGAAGTCCCTTCCAGCCTCAGTGCTGGAGGCTCCTCTGTGGGGCTGGACTGACTCAGAGATCTCTTCCTGCAACCACATCAATCTTGCCCTGTGCTAGCAAGCTGTCACCAGGCTCTGTACAAGGCCTTCTTCCAAACGCCTGGGCGATAACAATGTGTCCACAACAGTCAAAAACCCTGCTGCCCATTTTCCCTGGGAACAATGGAACAAGTTGCTAAAACAGGCCACGCTGTTATCACCTGTGCATTTAACTGGCCAGAGTGAAAGGGAAAAGCCTCAGCTGCAATCTTAGACTCCTTCTCTCTCCTCCCAGCTCAGGAGTCCCTGGTTTCATCTTTGCAGAGACTGGAGCCCCACCTTCTTGTGCCTCTAGCTGTGCTAGGCTCAAAGAGGCCGAATTAGCCCCTTGACAGGTTACAGTGCAGCAGGTGGGGAGGCAATGCTAATGTGTCGGGAACTTCAAAACAGAAGATAGGTCCTAGGCCTCCAATTCTGGGGAAAATCACAGGACTCTTTATTACCAACAACAACCCTCAAGTCGCAGGTGCAAAATTTGAACCTCAGAACCTGCCTTTTTTTTTTGTAATAATACACACTTTATCTACATGAAGACTCATCATTGGCCTACTGACATGGGCTGAGGGAGTACAGTTGGGTTCAAATCCCCCTTAGACCACTCAATAGCAGTAAGACCCTGCATAAGGCTGTTCCATTTACCTGCGTGTCAATTTCCTCCCTGTAATAATGGGGACAGTTCCACCTACCTCACAAAGTTGAAAAACTAAACAACGGATGTGCCTTGCACATAACAGGTGTTCGGAAGGTATTAGCTTCCTTCCCCTTCACTTTCCCCATAGCAATTATCAGGCGAAGAAGATACTAAAAATCTTGAGAATTGAAAATAAATCCTCTATATTCTGATCTGTTTTGTTTTTTTTAAATCTGAATCTTAGTGCCTGGTATAATTGAACAAGGGGTTTGGGATTGCAGTGACCTTGTCTGAATCCTGTTCTGCTGCTAATAGAGGAATTTAAGCTCTGGAAGCTTGAAAGATCCTGTCCTTCATCTGCCAGCTGTACCCTCCTATAAAGGAAAAACCCAATTAATGCCAAACCCACCAACAAGGCTGCGATGAGGATGTTAAAACCCACAGTCACATCACCTTAGCAGTTATGGAGTGAGTAAATGTCACCCTCGATTCCTATTTTTGTAATTGCCATAAACAAAAGATCCATCTTGTTTCCTCCCCCAGCCTCAAATCAATTCAATGTTCAGAATTCACACCCACAGGTGAAAGAAAACTGGGTAAAGGATTTTATTTGCCTGTCTGTGCGCTCAAGAAGGCCTTGCTCTTTTCCTTGATCACTCAACACCATAGTACCCAAGCGGCAGCACTTTCGGGCATGGGAAATTTTAGCTCAAGTAACTTGCTGGTGGTGAGGATGAACAGAATGGACATGTGCCTTTAGAGAAGTTTTGGAAATTTCTGGCCCAAATGAGAAATGTCTAAGTGAATGGTTAAATTTTCTAAATGCAATGAAAAGATAAGAGAAAACAGAATTATCAGAACTAAGGGTTACTGGTCATTTGTTAGACACATGGCCACAACTGCATGTGCTTGGCAAGAACTGAGACCCGGAAGCGATGGTCCAGATAAAGAAGGACCCCATGAGTATCTGCTTCAAATATTTGGGGAAGGCCATAAGATTCATAACCTGTCCAACTTCCTGGGTCATAACCACATTGAGATGCAAAGAATTTGAGATTCTCTTTCCAAAAAGAAGGAAAGAGAAGGGATTAAGACATGGTTTCCAAAAAAGTTCCTAGGCTTTGGAAATTCAGAGCAAGATTTCTACTCTATCCTGATGCACTTGGCTGTAAACCCCAGTGTTTGGCACAAGCATTGTTCCCACTGCCCTGGCTTCAGCTGTGTATATATGAAGGTAAGAACAGTGCCAACCACCCCCAGGGCACCACTCTGTGATTCTATGTACAGGAGATACTGTGCTCTAGGAAAGCTGGTTGGTCAGGCTAAAAACACCTGCCAGATTCTGATGACACTAGAAGAGTCTAAAACACAAGGGCTGCTCCTGCCTGAGAAAGAACAGCTTTCCTGAAGCCAAAAGTCTACACTGGTGGTGTGAAAGGGTCAGGAATGAGATCATAAAAGAAGCCTATGTTCTAGAAGCATGCTTTCTGCTGGAGGAGAAACTGCCAGAGTAAGGTAAAGGTCCACTTCTTTTGTTACGCCTCCCTTCTCTTACACAGTCATCCAGTCACAATTGCTCACATGGTCAGCTGCATGGAGCCACAAGGTCACCCAGGGTCACAAGCACTGCTGAAGTCAGAAAATTACAGTCCCCACCCTGTTAGATACAGTAAGGCACAATGCAACACACTCAATCCCATTCCTCTGAACACCCACAAACTCCTCTACTCACCTGGTTGCCAAAGACAGCTATGGAGCAGGCTGTTGAAACCTCATTAGCCCCGAACCAAACAGAAGCAATGCGGGAGGGCATGCCCAGAATGAAGACCTGGGCCACAGAGCAGATGACCTGGCCCAGCACGGTGACCGGGAAGAGATGTGGCTTCAGGCTGCCCAACTTCACCCAGGCACCCAGGCAGTTGAGAGCAGAGCCAGTGAGGGCGATGGTGCGCAGGCCAAATTTCTCCAGCAGCCAGGCCACGGGCAGGAGGAGAGGGATGTACGTCAGCATGTAGCACATGGACAGCCAGTCAATGGCAAAGGCACTGACCCCGTAGAAGTGCTTGAAGATGTTATTAATGGAGCCATACTGGATCCACTGAAAAGCGTTGCACATGGAGTAGCAGCTGAACAGCAGGACCACCGCCCAACGGCGCTTGCTCACCTTGATTACGCTGAGGTTCTCAAGGCCCGAGCTCCTGGGGTGAGCCAAGCCACCAGACTGGGCTAAGGTATTGGCGTGGGCCGAACTGCTTGGGTGCGCCGAGATGCTGGGGCGGATCGAGAAGCCAGGGTGGACTGAGTTGCTGGGATCGGCCGAGATGCTGAGCTGGGCCGAGACGCGTCGGTCCTCCGGAAGGGTGTACTCCTGCGCAGGGGTGCCATCGCTCTGCTGTTGGTTAGGATCTTCATTCGCCACGACCACAGCCTCTCCTGGAGCCATGGACAGTGGCTGAGGACTCAGCCACTCTTACGGGACAGTTGCCTCGGCTATTGCCCGGGCACTTGTTCCGCCCGTCCCAGAATAAACGGAGACCCGAGCCTGGGTAAATGCTGCGAGTGGAGCCCCTACGCTCACCCGCGTCCCCTGCTCCCGACCGCCGTACCCCAGGCCGGCCGCAGACGCCTCAGCCGGTCCTGGCCGCCGGTGCCTTGAGCCCTCCCAGGACGATCGGGCTACGTTCAGTCCCTCGGTCCTGGAAACAGCTCGCTCCTCGCGCAGCCACTTCAGCTGGACTCCTTTTCTCCGGGTCCGGCTTCGGCCTCGCCCCCTGGGGCGCACGTGACCGCCCCGCCCCCGTCCAGCCCGGCCCCCGCCTGACCCCACCCCCGCCCTTCCGCCTTCTAGAGCCGCGCTGGCCCGACGGCGCAGTTGTTTCGCCACAGCTTGCGGGGGTGCATTCCTCCCCCACGCCCCGGGCGCCATGGAAACCTCCCGGTTAACCCCCACCCCAACACTGCCCCTCAAATTCATTTGCCTCGGCCTAGGGGTCCCGGCAAGAAAATCCCCCGTGCACTTTCGAGGTAATCCTCTAAATAGAGTCTGCTCGCCGCCGGGCCACATCCCCTGCGCTCGTGCACCGATGCCTGGCGCCTCCAAAGTGCTCTACGGAATTCAAGAGAGATTTTCGACTTTTTCCCACTTGGCTGGGTTCCCAGACCCTTGCTTAACTTTGCGTATAAAGAGAGATTTGTAGATTTTCCGGTCTGGTTGCGCTCCTGCAGTAAAGGGGAATTACAGAAAACCCGCTTTCCTCTTTGCTTTCCCTGCTGACGTGATCTGATCTTGGGGAACTAAGATGTGCACCTGGTCGGTAGGGGCTCTTCTTTCCTGATGGAACCCTGCTTGGCCTTCCGGGCGAGGACCTGAGGGTGGAGCGAGAGGGGGAGTTCGGAACCCTCTGAGGCTCTCGGCGGTTGTGCGGTGAAATGCCCAGAACCGCGCGGGATCTGAGCGGGATCTGAGCGGGATCTGTAAGGGCTCTTTGCACCCACGTAGCCTTAGACTGCCATCTGCCGATCCCAGCCCACTCTGGTGGGTAAACTCTTAAGTCTGCCAGCAGAAAGTTTGGCCTGAGGGGCAGAAGTGCCGGTTGGCTCTGATCCATTTCAGCCTTGGGGAGGGATAAGAGCCCAGATTCTCTCTGGGTCCAACATTTGTTTAGCTACTCCTACGTGTGTTATGTATATTTAAAGTACTCCAGTACTCCGTGCCTCAGTTTCTTCATCTGCAAAATAGGGATGATGAAACTGTACCCACCCTCACAGTGTTGTTTTGAGTTAACACCTGAGAGCACTTTGCAAATTCCTCACAGATGGTTAGCATTCCATGAGTGCTGGCTAGCCTAACAATTAAAAAGCTAATGTTCGTTGCATTATGCTAAACATATTTGCTGCCTTATCTCGTTTGAGTATCACAAGAACTCTGCAATGTAGTTACAGTTGGCTTGCCTGCATGTTATAGATTGGAAAACCAAGGCTCATTAGAAATGAAGTACCTTCTTTTTTAAGGTCCCAGCTGGCTGGAGGAGCTATACTTCTCAGGCAAGTCTGTATTAATTCAAGCTACTGCTTAGCTATACAGGGGCAGCCTGGGGACACCAGCATGGACATCCCCTGGGATCTTGTTTCAAGGGCAGCAGCCCAGGCCCACCCTGGGACCTACAGACACAGAGGCTGCATTTTAGATCTCCAGGTGTTTCATTCCTTTGCATGTTAAAGTTTGAAAGCCATTGTGTTTTCCTTCTGTGTTCTTTTTTAATCTTCAGATCAAAAATGAAGGATTCAAAGCCGTGGGGCAGTGGTTCTCCACTTAGGTTGCACATTAGAATCCCATGGAAGGAATCTTAACATTCCCAATGCCTCAGCCGCACCCTTAATTATGATCCCTGAGAGTAGCCCTGGGCATCTGCATGTTCAAAGCTCCCCAGGTCATCTCAACATGTAGCCAAGTTTGAGCACTTGTGGTAGGGTTAGAACCACTGATTCCCAAGAGAGGGAACACTGCTTGGAAGCACCCACTTTTTGTCAGAAATTATGGGGTCTTGGATTATAATGGAATGTTTGAAGAAGAAACTCATACCTATTATGAATTCATACACTAATTTAACATCCCCTATTTTCAAAATTTCAACAGTGTTTCCCATCTGTCTTGCCAATGGGTTTCACCCCCAGGCAAGTTCGCTATGGATCCAATGTGACCAAAGAAATTGACAGCAAAACATTCTTGGGGTGAAAGGGTTATACCCAACTTTATTTCCAGGTGGCAGGTCAGTCACTAGAATCCCATTCACTCAGAGCAAGTCTGCATGCAGCAAGCTGGTCTCTGCCCTTGCCTCTGGGTGCCTCTGTCTGCACAGCCTTCCTCTGGGCCCCTCTGCACAGTTATCCCACACATCTGTCCTCTGGGCCTCTGTCCTTGGCGCTGCCACCACTCCAGCCTCTGCTCTGCTCTCCTCCAGCCTTGCAGCCCTGCCACCGTGTCGCACCCAGAGCACTGGGCAGAACTCTTTTTACAGAGTCAACAGCCATCTATTGCCCACAGGTGTGCAGTGAGCTAGTCAACCAGGGCCAGGTGAGAATCCTGGCCATAGGAACTCTCATTTTAGCCACACCATCATTCTCCAGGGAGCACAGAACCTCCACCTCACAGTTTGTTTTCTGGTCATCACAGACCTTTGCCCAAATTCTTCATACTATATTCTTAGCTTCATTTTACAGATATGGAAACTGAAGTCCGGAGAGTTGGAGTGTGTTACTCAGTTTCACAGCTAATTAACACCAGAACAAGCCACAGCGAGATAGGTTTGCTAAGTTCCCTTTCACACAGCCTCTCCCTTGTGCTCCTCTGGGGTAACAAAGGCTTCAGTTTGGTGACAAATCTCAAGTGGTCCAACTTGGGATTCAAGTGATATTTGGGGTTGCTATTTGTGATGGAGCTAGTGGGATCTGTTCTGAGCTCTGAATTCACAGGTTTAAAGGCCTCTTCTACCATTATGAGCTTTGGGATATTGAGCAAGTTGCTTAACCTCTCTATCCTTCAGTTTCTGAATCTATAAAGTGAGGATTAAAAACATCTGCTTCATCATTTTGTGAATTAAACAAGATCATGTGTGTAAATTGTTTTCAATAATAATATTCTGGCAACCACCAGGATAGTGCTCTTAGATGATTCCCACCAGGGGGTGGGCAACTATATAAACATTGGGTAACTATCACATAGAGAAAAGTATTTTGTATTCATCCACTGAAAAATCATTTATTGAACGGTTTACTATGTGTTACATCTATTGATATGTTACATCTATTGATATCTACAGGTATCTATAGGTACACCTTGAAAGGAAAGGAGATATACATTTTAGAGATTGCTTCTAAAGAGGGGTTCTGGTTCCTGGTTTTATCCCAATCGACTCCCCAGGGAACTTGAGGGACCCCCCACCCCCAGCACTGAACTCAAGCTTTCTTAGCCCTTGACAGAATGTAGCAAAGTCTGCCCCCTAGAGGCTAACAGCTATTCCAGGCAGTAAGAGCGGGACTGTCAAAATGTCATACCACCTCAACGGGGGCTGTAGATGTGGGAAGCATGGTGTTTGTTGCAAGCATAGAAAGGCTAAATTGCTAATGAAATAAATCATTTTGAGACCCTGGAGTAGTCCCTCTTAAGAAAACCCGACAATTGGAATTTGTAAAAAATGTTATCCTTACAAATCTTATATGTAATTTGTATGTGTGATTTTGCATACTCACCAATATTGTGTTTTCCCTATTTCCCACATTTGCCATACATTCCCAGCTCCTAAAGACTAGTGCATACCTTTGTGTACCCCGAAGCATTTAGTAAGATAAGCTATACTGCACACACATTCAGTCCCTGTTGGTAGAATAGACTTGAACAGTACACCACCATAAAATTGCAGGAACCTGGACAAAGAGGAGATCCAAAAGATGTTCAGAGGTAAAAACAGTTTCACAAAACGTTTTCAAAAAAAAAAAACAGGTATAGAAGGTCATCAGAGTAGTTGTTAAACGTGGAAACCAGAAGTCAGTGCAATAATGACTTCTGAAGGAAAACCGTTTCCTGCCTAAAATTCTGTACCCAAACTACTAAAAGAAAAACACATGAGAAGAGAATCACACATTTTCAGACATGCGAAGTTTCCAAAAAAAGTACTGCCTTGTCCTCTTTCTCGAGAAGCTGCTGAAGGATGTCCTCCACCGAAACAAGGGAGGAAACCTAGAGTGTAAGATGTAAGACCGAAGGAACAGGGAGTCTGACACAGAAGACAGGCAATGGGAATCACCAAGATCATGATAAAGGAAAATGCCAGTTACGTGCCAGGCATAGAAAGCAGCCAGTTCAGACTGAAGCTAGTCAAAAGACTCCAGGAAAGCCATTTTAAAAGACAACACTGATATAATTGTGTTTGAAACTATTGAGAAGGGGTTTACACAATTAAGGGGGAATTTTTTACAATTAGAGGTTGGACTAACCCCGAAATATAAATAAAGCCAGGTGGGGGGAGGCAGTTATTAATTCTGGTAGAAAATAAAAAGCTACAGCAGAAAGGGCAAAAAAACAACCACCCATGGTTATGTTAAGTGACTCATATGTGAATAACATGAACATAGTCATAGTAATGTGAAGACTGAAAGTTGATCTGACAAAATACGACATAACTATATCGGGAGGATGGGGGAGTGGGAAGTGGGCAGACGTATATGGTAGCGAGGAGGGTGGGGTAAACAGGACTAAAACCTTGTCTGCCATGTTGGAAAGTCAATAGATAATGCCTAACAGGGACAAGATCAGGCAGCATCAATATACACAGGTTATTTAGAACTTAATAAACTATTTGGAGATTAATAGCAAGACACTCATCTAACCAGAGTTAGAAGCAGTTGCCTCAGCAGGGAAGAGTTCAGCAACTGATATTTTTGATACAAGGCTATTTGGCTCTTTAAACTATGTATAACTTTGTTTTGTTTTGTTTTGTTTTTAAAGCTCTTTAATTCTTAAATGGAATCTAACTGAATGGAGCTCCAGCTGGTTCACAAAGGCCCACACATGGTTTCCAGGGATGTGGTCAATTCTGCTGTGAATTTTACTGTGGGTGCTAAAACGGGCTCCAGAGACTCCAAGCCTGGAACGTCGGGGAGCCTCTTCGGTCGATCTGTGTCCTCCTAAGCTGTGCCAGGGTGTCACTTCAGAAAATTGGGTGTTTGGTCCGAGGGCCTGTTACCCACACCCTGTTCTTTCTTGAGCCTTCTCTGACCTTCTTCCTGCTCCTAGTGACTTTTACACTGGCAGATTCTGTGAGGGTCTTACCCCTCTACTTATGACACAGCTTCTGTCCTCTGAAGACACGCCAAGGTCTGTTCTCCTCTGGGATTCTTGTTGCCAGTGACTATGGCTGCCAGCTCCTAGCCAGCCCAACCCAAACCTTGAGAACTACTCAGAACCCTCCCCTCCCTCACTCTCAGCATCACTGGCTGCTTGTCTCCTTAGCGTCTTCCTCCTCCCCTTTCCAGTCAGTGTGCCCTTAGTTTAGCCTCTCATGGCTCTCACCTCAATCCTGCGGCCCCTCTACACTGACTCCTCCAGTTCACCACTGCGCTTCTTCCCAATTCTCTCCAGGCCTCTCTCCTGCCTTGCATCCTCCTGTGGCTGCCCCTAGCTTGCGGAAGGTTCACACTCCTCTGTTTGGCACCAAGGCCTTTGTGATGTCACTTTGGCCACATCCCCACCACTGCCTTTCGCTCCAGGCAGGTGGAAGCCCCTGCAGCTCCCCACCAGCATTATGAACACATGCCTTGCATGTGCCATTCTTCACAGCACAGGTCAAGCACCACCTCCTCCAGGAAGCCTTCCCCAATCCCCTAAGTATGATTCAGAGGCTTTCTTCACACCCTGCGTGTACACCTTCATGACAGCTCCTGTCACACCGTATCATAAATGATTATTTACTTCTTCAAGTCATCCATTTACCGTGAGTTTCTCCAGGTTGTGAATATGTAGGGTCCTACATATTCAAACCCTAACTTCTAGCTCTGTGTCTGGCCCGCAGAAGGAAACGAAGGCATGATTGGATTGCAACTTCAGGGATGCGATTGTTAGATGATCCCACCTCCAGGTGGACTCAGAATGAATGAAAACATGTCCAGTTCCTTCTGAACACTCATGTCTCCTTTGTTTGTCTCATTCGCCTTTTTCTTGTCTGAGGCACCTCCCCCTGACAGCGCTTGTGGCCCACCACCGCGTCTCTCATGGGGCCCCCAGAGGGGCTGGGTGGGATTCTGGACTCCCTCCCCTCCAGGGTCCTCTCAGTTCAGAGAGTCTTCAGGTCCATCCTTGAAGGGTGTGGTTGGGGCCTGTCGAGACCTGAAGGAGAGGGAGACCCATTATCCTTAGCAGAGAGTGCGGGGTGAAAGTCTCCAGCCTAGACGTCTACCTGCCATGTTCTGTCCTGGACATACTGATTGGAATCAATTTTTTAGATCCCTGAAAATACATGGCTCTATCTAGAGAGGCTGCAAATGGTATTAGTCTTTTAAAGAAGAGGCCCATGTATATGGGTCACATTTTATTTCCCCGGGTGTACATGCTTTGATGTGTCCCTGGGTGCCCACTCTTTTGTTCTTTATACCTTTTAACGTATTTTAAATACTTCTTAATAATTAGAAAACAAAAGAAGTTGCTCCATAAACATGAGACAGACCTAACTAAAACCCATGAGTCAAAAAGGAAGAAGTATTAAAATGGCTTTTATTTTTTTTGCATAATCTATAGAAAGCCTGGAGGTGTGAGGCTTTCTTTGCATAATAAAATGGAGAAAGTGTGGCAACAGTGAGATTTGTTGATTGCCTGGGCAACAGTTAAAGGCACACAGGTGGCAAAGCAGAGGAGTGCCAGCTGGGCAGGGCTAGATGATGCTGGCACCATACTGGTAGAGAAAGGCCAGGCAGAAACACCTGGCCAACCCCTTGGTTCACGGAGGCTAACACCTAGGCTGGGGACCTGTCCTCACAGTCATGCATTTAGTCACACATTCATCTCCTGCAGGCCAAGCGCTGTGCTGGGTGTCAGGGAAACCAGCACAACAAAGATGGTGGTTCTTGCCTTCCAGGAATCCACAAACTGGTGGTGAGATATGTGAGCAAATCATTGCAGGGTAGTGCAATAAATGTCAGGCGGAGGTCCACACTAGCTCACAGATTAACAAAGCAGGGAGCCAGAGATGGCTTCTCAGAGAGGAGAATGTCTAAACACGATCTTGAGGGATGGGTAAGACTTGGCCAGGCCCTGTGGCCAGTTCTGGGGATTCAATGATGAGGAAAGCACACCTGCTCCACACCCCCTTGTGGAGCTCACTATCTAGCTGGGAGGACAATCATCTAAGTGCTATGAGGTTTATTTGTAAGAATTTGTAAAGAAGGACAGAGAAGCTAGATCTTCAGCTGAATTTTATGACAGAGGAACTAAGTAGGTGAAAGAGAGGGGAAAGGTATTCCATGAAGAGGGAACAGTAGAGTATGTGGAAAGGCCCTGAGCCAGAAGGGAGCATACACAGCTCTTTAAGTAGTTGAACAAAGTCAGTGTAGCTGAAACAGAGTGAGGGGGAGGGCAAGGCCCAAGACAGCATCAGCTGCTAGATGGTGCAGGTATAATTAAGGTTTTTTTTACTTTATCTTAAAAGCAAAGGGGTGCCACTGAGAAGTTTTAAGCAGATAAGGGTTAAGGGTCATTATCAGATTTATCCAAGTATTGTCAGATTTGTTCAAGTATGGAGAGGTTACTCTGGTGGACAACCCAGTTGGGGAGGGGCAGTGTGGAGACAGGGAGACCTCTTAGGAGGCCATGGTGGTCACCCTGGTAAGAACGGAGTTTTTGAACTAAACATGGGCAGTGGAGAGAGGATGGGGGGAGCGGGCAGGTGAGAGGTAGACGTGGACTGGAGTGGATGCAGGTGTGAGTCTGGAGGGAGAGTAACAGCCTCCCAGTGAATCTTACAGAGAAATGGGAAGCTGTAAAGGAAAAGTGCCCTGGTTTATAAGCCCTGCTTCTGTTCCTGTCCTTCCACCCTTCTGCACCCTCAGCTGCTGCAAGTTCATGAGGCTAGAAAAGCTGCTTTAAATTCAGTGTGTGAGTTCCATGCAAGTCCAATAATCACATTTTAGGAAAGTAACAAATCCTGAATTTACCCTCTCAACTTTCATTCTTTGGCATCATGCCCTGCAGAACACAGTTCACATTCACCTTAATTCTGTGAACAAATAGAATAATTAGAAAGAATCAAACAAGTCTGAAATGAAGCCCAAGTATTTACGGATTTCCTTTAAGTCTTCCTGAGTCCATGGCTGTGTGAGCCCCTGTGTTGATGCCATCAGCTGCCCTGAGCTCTGAGTAGTCTCCAAAGTGCTTCCTGGTGTCTCAGATGGGGAAACCAAGAGTGCTGACTGCACCCCAGTTTTTTCAATAACCGTTTCTTTTTACTGTTGCATTGATTGCAGATGACAGGCGCCCAACCTGATCAGCTTAAGCTCAAAGAGAATGTGTTTCAAGACTGCTGGGGGAAGCTCACATACTCAAAGAGTTGCTGACCATGGCAGAAAGGGCAGAGTGTGGCTGAAGCCTTGGGGACGGACAGAACCAAGGACTGGAATGTGCCTGGGACTCTTTTCTTCTCAGATTCTCCCTGGGTCCTTTGGGGCTGATATGACAAAAACACCTCATAAATGACAGAACTTTGTTTCTTACAGTTCCAGGGGCTGGGAGGTCAGGTCCCATGATGTAGGTGTCAGCAAATTCAGTGTCTGATGATGCCCCCTTCCTCGTTCACAGCCAGCATCTTCTTGCTGCGATTTCACACGGCGGAAGGGCAAGGGAGCTCTTTAGGGTCTCTTTTATAAGGGCACTGATTCCATTCGTGAGGGCTGTTCCTTCACAACCTCATCACCTCTTGAAGGCCTCACCTCCCAATCCCATCATATTGGGCTTTAAGCTTCAGCATATGACTTTTGGGGGGACACAGATAGCCCATAGCATCCTGCACGCCGGCTTTCTTTTCTCCCCTCCTAAAGACTAGTTTTCTCCTTGTTGGAGTTTCATGAACTCTTAACAGCTTCAGCTGCCTGAGAGAGCTTAAACTCTCTTAAACTGCCCTGATTTTCTGTCCTAAATACAAATTCCCAGATGCCCATTCCTAGACCCATCAACCATGACCTCAGGGACAGGGGGAGCAGCTCCCGGGGGAATCATATTGGAGAGGATGAGGGACAGTTCCCAGAAAAAGAGGGGCAGTTAACCAGGCGGATGGAACTATCCAGGCCTTCCACACCATTAGCTCCTATGCATGTGGAAGCGAGGCACCTACTTCCCTTTCTTCTTGGTGCTTGGAAGCATTCCCGCTTTCTTAAGTTCCAAGGCTTCACATTTGCCAGAGTAATGACTCAGGAGCACAACCACATTTAATCTCTCACACATAATAATTTGTGTGATTCTGCAGATGACTCTAGAATCCAAACACCGCTTTGTGTCTTTGCAGTTGCCCAGATCTTGCTATCACACATCACTGTGTGACAACTTCCTTTCTGGTCTTCCCTGAGCTGTCATCCATTAACACACTTCTCAGTCCCTGGTGCTCCCCAGAACTCTTAGCTGTCCAATAGGAGAGCACATTTCTGGATTTCTGGCCTGCAAGTCCTGGACTGCCACTCCTTGCTTTAGAGCTGGGGTTCAGGTACCAGTGGCATATGGGGTACAGGTACCAGAGGGCATGTGAACAACACAAGGGTCACTGCCCAGCTGAGACTGATGTACTCCCTGTCTAGTCCCGGGAGCACAGCACAGCCCTTCTGTAAACGGGGACCCACACCCAGAGTCCATTTCTTCCTATTACTGCCCTTCCCTTCCAGCTCATTTCCAAGCACCCCCTTCCTAAACAGCACCCTGCTCTTGTCTCAGCTTCCCATGTGACCTCTCCTACACACCGTCCTCAGGCCCTGCCCTGAGCTCAGTGCTCTGTCTCACCCATACCGCACCTCTCTGAAGCCCCCCACTGACAGCACCTGCGGCAGCCCCCTGCCACCAATGCTCCCTCAGCTTCCCTTCTGACAGTCTCTGCGGGCCCAGCTCCAGCCCAGGCTGCAGCATCCTTTTCCCTCCTGCCCCGAGACTGCCAGGGTCCTGCAGCCTCACCTCCTTTTACTTCCTCCCTCCCTGGGCAGGCCCAGCCCCTGCCTTCACTGCCTGTGCCGCCTGGCCTTCCAGACTGTGTGCAATGCTCCCTCTGAGGCTGGGCAGGTCTTGCTCGCCACACCTTTCCTTTGTGTCTCCATTATCTGCTAATTTCCCTTTAAAATATGTGTGTTCAAGTGATAAAAATGAGTCAATTCAAAAAATGAGGTTAATAGCAGTGCAGGTGGTTCATGGATGCAGTTTTCAGGTGACTGAGTTTGGGAAATAATGAATTAGAAGAATGGTTCTAAACTCAGATGGAAAACAGCTACTGGACTCAGGCCATGAGGAGGGCCACGTGTTGCATAATTTCACCTGGTGGGGTGACTCTGCTTTCTCTGCAGATCAGGTAACCACAACATGAAACTACTGACACAACCCGTTTCCATCCCCCACAGCCTCTGTGGCACATGGGGCAGGACTCAGTCTCCCTTCTGTGCCCAGACTCAAGTATACCATCAGGAAGTTTGCTTCCCTCTGGATCCCATATCCTCACTCATTCTAGAGCCGACATATCCCCACCATTTCCATGGCTATCAAAAGCCTGCTCCTGGCCAGTGTGTTGGGAAAGTTTGGGACAGCAGAAGGAATCTGTGGGGTGTTGACATCAAGCATCCATTCCTTTCCATTGTTAGAGTGAGTGGGGAGCAGGCAGGGATGGAGAGTGGTAAGGGAGTAGTGATACCCATTCATTCATTTATTCATTCAACAAATATTGCTGAGCCCTGACTTCATATCCAGCACTGCTCTAAGCATAGCTGTTATGGGTGAACACACAGACAAGGTCTTGAACCTGCAGAAGTTTACAATCCCACAGAGAAGACAGTCAATAGGTAAACAACTAACATATCCTCCCACCATGAAACATTAAGATAGGCTGATAA
Source organism: Manis pentadactyla (assembly GCF_030020395.1). Classification (NCBI taxonomy): domain Eukaryota; kingdom Metazoa; phylum Chordata; class Mammalia; order Pholidota; family Manidae; genus Manis; species Manis pentadactyla. The sequence continues at coordinate 26,629,089 of NC_080029.1, forward strand.
CATAAAATCTCTACTCAGGACACTTACTGATGTTAGGCAGAAACAGGGACTAATACTTTGATGGCTAGAATTCGTTCTTTAGGCAAATGATTCAATTAACAATTGATTTGGTTCAATGCCTCTAGCTCCCATCCTCCAAGTCCTCTCCCATACTCTTTCCTCCAATCTCTAACATTCCTATGCCCGCTCTACCCTCCTGTGATTCAAAAGACCTTCAGAGAAGGTACAGGCAGAAATTCTGTCTAAAGTGTAAATGGCTGATAAGACAAAGTATTACTCTTATGAAGAGCATTTGCAGTTTGGTTGTAATAAATACCTTAAGCTACAGGAACAGAGTTTGTAGATCTTATGCCCTTGTAATCATACTGCATGGGCAGCTGGCTGCCTCACAAAGGTTGTCTTAATCTTTCATTTACTGCACTTGGAAGGCACTTGACATGGCCATTTTAGCACAGAGCATTTTGCCAGAGAGACATTTTTATATACTACTTTTAAAAACCATTAAGCTTCCAACCATTGAAAAATCAAGTAATGTGCCTAACATATGTCCTTATTCTACCCCTGAACCTCATCCCATCCTCATCCCACTCCTTTCTTCTCAATCACTGATGGCACCCTGTATCAGACTTGCCAGGTCAGAGTGACCCTTGTGCCAAGCTTCAGCCTCATGTGAAGCAGGCTTACATCTTGTAAGTATGAGGACACCCCAGCTCACGGAATTGTTACAGCTGAGGAGAACTTCTGACTTCCAATGCCCTGGTCCACACTCTCACCCAGCGGCTGGGTGTTTTGAGTCTTGGTGCTTGCTGTGCTGACTGATGAAAGGTTTTCACCTCAGGGATCTTCAAATAGGTTTCCAGAGTCTATGAACCCCTGAAATCATAAAATTCAAATTTGATGAGTACATATATATTTTGTAAAGGAAGGCAAGGAGGGCCATAAGATTTACCAGATCTTCAAAGCAGTCCAATGTCCAGCAGATATAAGAAACCATTAGCTTAGATGGGTAATCTAGATATTTCAGGTAAAAAAATAAGTCTACTTTGGAGCATGTATCTGCCCTCACTAGATACATGGTGTTAGGGGCAGAGGTGACTATTCTTTTTGTTTATTATATCACCATGGGCAACCGGTTTATGTAGCACAGAATCTAACATGGATTTTCTGACACAAATGATGCACTTGCAAGACAACCTTTGAAGATCAAGCAGAGAAGTTACCAGATTAATTTGGGGCAGAATGAAGCGCGTGTTTGGTGAGACTATCTTGCCTTCCAGAATGTGTCCCTTTCTTCTCTCTTCATTTCCAACAAGATTCCAAGAACCAGGTCTAAAAGGGAAACGTAGCTTCTGGCTTCCATGTTTCAGGTGTCCTTGGTCTGGGAGAAGACCCAGTCGGAGTCCTGGAAAGCACAGGAAGTGGGAATTGCTTCTGCTTGTCTGCCCAGCTGTCATGTCCTATTATGGCTGAGACTGAAATCACTCGGCAGCCACACGTTTCAGATTGAGATAACTCTTCGCTGCCTTAAAGGTCAGGAAAGCCACTGTGCTGACACAGGCCCTTCTCCTCCTGGCAGTCTGCCCGACATTCACCCTTGAGTCATCACATCGGGATGACTAGGCTGCCAAAAACAAGGTTTCATGGGGTGATGGGGCTGTAGGGCAGAGTGGTGGAGCAGAAAGAACGTTGCACTTGGAGAATCGGGGTTCACTGAGCATCTGGGTTTCAGTCCCTGTTCTGTGAACTTAGAGATGTTGCACTGACCACTCTGAGTCTTGAATGAAATGAAATAATGCAAGACAATTGCTTAATGTGGTACTAGGGAGCTAGTAGGTACTCAATCAAAAGGATCGTGCAGGACCACCACTGAGGCAGAAGTCTTGGTCCTGGATGGAGATGTGATACACGCTGATCTTCACAGTAAATTGTCTTCAGAGGCTGTCGATGGAAACCAGGTTGATTGGCAAACCTGAGGCGATTTGCATCCCTGGTCATTCATTTGTTTAACACATATGTCTTCAGAGCTGTGCTCTGGGATGTAGTGAGGATGTCTGATGAGGTGCCAGCTGACATCGAGAAGTCAGTTCTCTTTATCCAAGCTGGTTCTGTCAAAACAGGTCCGGGTTGGCTGCCGGAGAAAGACTCCCTGCCTGGTTCTCTCTTAAGCTGGGAAGTTGGGAACAGAGCCAGAAGGGGGAAGGAGGAGCAGATGGTTTGTCTACACAGTCCTCTGCCTTGTCACTAGGTGGCAGCACCAACTCGGGCTGCTGTGCCCATAGTACTGCCTACAAGAATCCCCTCAAGTCAAGCTTGGTATATAGCTCCAGCTTGGAGTCCCCTCTCCACACTTGGCTGTGTGACCTTGGGCAAAGCATTTAACCACTTTAGAGTTTGTTTCTTTATCTATAAAGTGGGAATAATAACAGTTCCGAAAACAGAGTGAACAGAAAATGACGTGTCTGATAAAGGGCAGCTGCTATCATCCCTCCCCCCAGCAAGATTAAGCAGCATAGTCGTTTTATTCTTTCATATATCACCCTTGTTTTGAACCTTTTTTCCTCTTTCAAGAGTGCCCCTGACACTTGTTTAAAATGAGCATGCAGATAAACATTTTGGGGTGGTAAGTGGGAAGGCAGGGAGAAGGTCCATCATGTGATTTTTCTAGGACAGATCCACCTTTTTTCCTTCCTTCTCCCTTTCTTTCCACTTTCTTTATTTTACCCTAGGATTTTTATTTTTTATTTACAAGTGTATGTGAATCGCCTGCTCTGGGCAAAGCCCCTGGCTAGGCAGGAACAGGGCAGGGAACAAAGGTTGAGGAGAGCAGAGTTGTGTGCACAGGAAAGGGTCCCTCCCTCAGAGACATTCACAGCCCTGTAGGTGCTGAGCTGACACCCAGGTAGTGTGCCCCCAGTGCAGCTGAAATGACTGTTAAAATATTAAAATATTTATATTCTGAACGGTCAGGAGCCCTGGCCATAAAGCCCCTCCATGCTGGTGCAGGGCACACCTTGCCCTGGCTCTGGCATCCATGACTGGCCAGTGTGCCTGGCCTGAATTTTGAATATTGTCCCTGGGCAGGTTGGCCGGGGCTCCATGCATAAGGACTGAAGGGGGTGGGAGTATAGCCCAGAGGCTGAGCTGCAGCTCCCAGTGATGGTTTTCAAATTAGAGCCCGGGTTTCTTGCCAGGACCAGTAATGGGTCTTTTCCAGGTCAGGCCCTCCAGAGGCTGGTGCAGTTTCGGCTGAACTCCCAGCTTCTGATGGAGCACAGGGCATTCCATAGCCCTCTCAGAAGGCAGTCTACTCCTGTTGGCCCCTGAGAATTAGGATCCAGTGCCCTGCCTCCTCCCCTGCCCCAGGAAGCCCAGGTATGATTCACCATTTCTGAGTTTTGGGTTTTTTAATAGAAGCTTATTCTGGCTGACTTAAGGAGGAAGTGAACTTGTTGGAAGGACATTGTGTGGCTCGTAGAATCTAAAGGAAGGCTGGAGAAAAGGCTCAGGATAAGGCGAGAACCAGGACAGTTGTCCCCCACAGGAATTCCCTTGTCAGGGCTTCACAGTAGGACTGGAGGTCTCCCACCAGCTTTTGGGTCTTTCCTTTGCTCTGCTCAGGAGTCAGATTCCCAGAAAAGAGTTTGATTGGACCAGTCTGGGTCACATGATTGCACCTTGGCCAGATAAAGCAAGGCATCTGACTGACAGCTCTACATATGGGGAAGAGGCAATTCTTGAAGCAGAAATCAGGGTACTTTACTGAGGAGGAATGGATTATGGGTGGCAAAAAATAACTCCTCTAAGCACCTGCATCCCAGTTCTAGGTCACAGTTCAGTGATATCTTGTCTTCTGCCCCCAGGGGATAGGAGCAGACAGAACTAGATCTTCATCCTAGTAGTACTACGAACTTTCTGGAGGCTATCAAATCAACCCAGTCAGCCCGGGTTCCTCAGGATTTTAGGCTCCTATAGTCTTGTTCTCCCTACCCCCTGAGAATAAACAATGAGACACAAACCTCTGAGAGATAAATTTAACCTGAAGTAGACAAGCCTTAAGAATATAAGAGGTACTTCATTCACTCACTCATTCATTCATTCATTCAGTCATTCATCAAACCAACAAATATGAGTGCCTGCTGTGCTGGGCACTGGGGATAGAAGTAACAAGACAGAGATGGTCTCTGCCTTTGCACATGGGTTAGTGAATGGCCTATTTAGACGGCCATTTGGCTGTCCCCCATTATTCATCACCGGCAGCTTTGTCTGTGATACAGGTGGACATCATCATCATCTCTCCATGATCTCAGGAGAAACCTTCATGGCTGCCATATTTGAGGCTCCAATTGAAGAGGCTCTTTGGAATGTGTCCTCTTTCTCCCTGGGTGAGAGGACTGGTTTGTGGACTGTGTGTGTAGGGGTAGGTGCACAAAGAGTCAGCTAGGCCAACAGGAAGGCAGGCCTGCCTCGGTTGCTCTCTATTTGTTCGTCATCACTGTACTTCCATTGTACATTACCATGGAAGCAGGACTTTGAGGAATTTAACAGAGGCTGAAGAGGATAGACAGAGCCCTGTTCAGGACTCCAGCTTGCTTTTACTTTGATCCTGTTCCTTGACTCTGCCTGATTGTGGCATCTAAACACAAGATTAAAAATTAGATGACAGTTTCACTCAAGAGACACAGCTCACCAGCCTAGCCGCCTCTGGCCAACCTGGGCTCCTGTCCCCAATCTCTCCCAACTCCAGGGGAAGGAGTTCCTTCCCTTGACCCCTGCTCTTAGAAGATCCGATTGATGCTTACTGTCCCTATGATCTCTGAGTTTTAGTTTTTTACTCATGTTCCATTGTCAGAATAAGAATTGTCTTGGATTATATATTCCCAGAAGACAGGCACATGCTTCATTCATTCCTTCACCCACCCATCCATTTTTTTTCCTTCAGTCAGCAAATATTTATCCAATTCCTACCGTATGGTAAGCTGTATGCTACTGTGCTTGGGGCTAAGAATACAAAAGTGAGCAAAACCTTTGCAATCCCTGCTCTCATACAGCCTTGTAATCTATGGTTGGAAAGAAATACTAACCAAACAACCACACAGATAAATGTGAAATTTCTGTCTGTTAATGGTTATGAAGGAAAGGTGTGTAGTGCTATGAAGCTATGTGATAGTGTGGATCTGATCTAGTCTGAGAATCAGGTAAAACTTCTCTAAACTGATATTTGAAGTTTAATAAATTGAGGGGGAGAATAGGATAAAGAGCGGGTCAGTTGAGACTGAAGACCATGAGCAAGATTCTGAAGTCAAGGGAAGAGTACAGAACTGGGGAAAGGGATAGAGGCCAGTACAGAGGAAACAACAGTGGCGTGAGATGAGCTGAGGGTGAGATGACCTGGGGTCCCATCAAAGATCTAGGTCTTTACCTTGATACTTATGGTGAGTAACTCTTAAATCCCATGAGCCAGTGGGCATTAATAAAGCGTTTGATGTGCATGATGCTGACTTCACTTGAAGACGGACCGATGGAAGTGGGGGCGGGACTGGTATTGATCTGACACTCAACCTAATTTCCCTGCTCCAGTGGTGCAGCTATGAAGGGCTGATCTCCTGGGATGGGACCTCTGTCTACCACTGCCTGTTGTAAGGTGGTTTGGAAAGTTTAGTGTTAGAAACTTAAAATGCCACAAGATAGGGAAATGAGATACAATGCTTTTCACTTTTCAGAACGGGGTGTTCTCCAGAGAAAACAAAAGGGGGACATTTCAGAGGTTCTCCTAGGCTTCCAAATGTTAGTGTTTATAACCTATTCTTGCTAGGTTTTAAAAGTCTGAATATATATATATTTTTAAACAAAAGGAGAGTATAACTGATCTTGGTTTTGGCCAACACAGAGGTTTTATTCATCTTTTACCCCTGTCTTCACTATCCTTTATGCATATTAAAAAGCAGCAATGTAGAAAATAAAGAAAAAGATCCGAAAACAAAGCAAGTATGTACATACTATGTACATTAACAAAAGTGGTGTTTCCAGAATGATGTTAGTTTTTAACAGATTTCTTTAAATCAGTTCACTTTTTTATGAAAGTAAATTACTTATAAAGGAACATGCATATCATTATAATAAATGGAATCCCATGAAACTCATTAGGCTAAATATATACTGACTAAAATAAATAAGTTTTATCCAAGTGTCGCCTAAAATCATCCTGCATTCCTGGCAGGCACTATGATGATTGAGTTGGATTTTGAAAAATGGGTAGAATTTCAAAAACAAAATGTGGCCTAATAAAGACATACACCTTATACCACTTAAAGCAGAATTACCTCACATTACGTATATGGGAATCACCAGGGAATCCTATTAAAAGTGAAGATTCCTGGGCCCCATCTAAAGAAACCTTGAAAAGATGGCAGAGGAATTCTGGGCAGAGGAGGAAGAGCAAAGGCTTGGGGAAAGGAAAACGTAAGCTAGGGCCAAGGACATGAATTGTCCAGCCTGGCCGGTACCCAGAGTTTGTTTCTAAGAGAGGAGGATGGACAAGGGTGCCAGAGTAGATTGGTAGGCTGAGGTCTGGTGCTCTAGAAGCAGCAGGGCTAGCTGAAGGGTTTCTCAGCCTCAGCATGACTGACACTTGGGGCTGAATAATTCTTCGTTGTGGAGTCTGTCCTTGTGCAAGGCAGGATGTTCACCACCATCCCTGGCCTCTATCTGCTAAATGCCAGTAGCATACATCTCCCAAGCTGTACTGACCAAAAATGTCTACAGATATTGCCAGACTTCCCTGGAGAGACAAAGTCATTCCCAGTTGGGAATCACTGAGCTGGGAGAGTGGTTTAAGTTCCCTGTTTGGTTGTGCTCTTGACTCCTTAGACAGAGTTAGGTAAGCAGTACTTAATTGTGCTACTCATGGTAGATTAACAAAATAAAATTGTTTCCAATTTCACCTAAAAGAAACCCAGAGGCAGACCTTCTGAGCCTGTATCATCACATTTCTGCAGTATTATCAGGCACCCAGAATCTCTTATCTTACTTCTGATGACTCATGGTCCTCAAACGGTTGTCCTATCTCCTACATTGCAATCTACCTTCCAGACAGAAAGGAGAGAGACAAGTGCCAACAGAGATGGCCCCACTTTTTAAAGAGCTTTCCCATAAGCCCTACCAATTTCTGCTTGTTTCTCAGTACCCTGTGTTACGTGGTCCTCCCTAGCTGCAAGGCACTCTGGGAAATGTGATCTTTTTAGCTGGGCACATTGCCATGCTAGACAAAATGAGGGTTCTGTAATACGGGAAAAGGGAAAAATGGCTTTGAGAGGTCATTTGTCAGTCTCTGCCACTGTTCCTAACTTTAGTTTCTAGGTACAGTGACAAGGTCATCAGTCTCTCAGGAACCTTCCAGAAGGAGCAGATAAACCTCCCAGGCAGCAATGGAATTTCCCTAGTGAATTCCCCTAAGAGAAAGCTCCTTATCTCTCTCTGCTGGTAGATTCTTTAAACCAGGAGCAAGTTTTTATCCTATCTTCCTGGAAGTAGAGTAACTCAAATTACATACCAAGCAGCTGAAAACAACATGTTTTTTTAGGAAAGCTATGTCCCTGCTGCTCTCCCACACCTACTTCTCATTCCCCTGGTACCACTCAAGGCCTGTACAGTAGCCAGTAGCTTACCGAAAGCTTAAGGGTAAGAATTACATTCAATATCCCTTCTACATGCTTGCTACAGAGCCTGCAATGCCACCACTAGGCCCTCATTTCTTTGGGTCAGGAATTTCTCTTCCTCGCTGCTTCTCGAAATGCCGGTGCCCTCTGAGAAATAAGGTGATTAAATCCACCACCTTAGTGTTGCTCTTAACTCATTAGCCCTTTTGCCCCCTTGCACTTTCTTAGCAGCTTTTGGGTGTGGACACCTGAGAGGGGGAAGGAGGCCAGGGCAGCAGGGAGAGACAGCCCATCTGCCCCAAAAAGAAGTGGGGCTCTCAGCTGGTTCGCCTCCTTCACTGTAAAGCTGCAGCCACGCTGGAACGTGACTGGAGGTATTAGTAAACATTGCTGGTACGTTTGGGTCCAGCAGATGGCAACCCCGTGACCTTTGGGTTGACTTTGCTTCCCTCTCTTTCCCCACCCACACTTCTCAACCTTAACCCTAAAAATTTGGCTTTCCCGTAATTTGCTTTGATACTAACTCAGAGAATAACACTGCTGGTAAGAGATAAATACCGTGGATGGCAGGTAGGGCAACAAACATTCTCCAGGAACCCTTGTGTCAACATGATAGATGATGATGATGCTGTTGAGTGCCCATCTGTTGCTGCATGAAGCCCTCCCACATCCTGGGCTTTCTGGGGAGACACCACGGACCTTGATAAGAGTCACAAACTGGCAGCTCTGCAGTGCCACTCTCAGACACAGACAAAAGAGGTCCCTGCTCTCGACTCCCCACATCACAGGGATGGCACTGGCCCTCCTCTTGCTACACTCCTTCCCATGGGGCAATGAATCCTTAGGACCGAGGGGCATGCCTACTCAGAGCCCTCTGTGCCCTCATAAGCTGTGTTGCACACACCCAGGGCACCAGAATCCCCTGCCTGTGTGACCCAAGCTGGCTCCCAGGAGCTGGGGCCTCTTCCTCAGATACCTCCTCTCCAGGGTAGACCAGGCCACTGGTATGTGTACCCTGGACCTGGAGGGTGGCCACAGGGTGGCTGTCTGTGTGGGAGAGGTGTGGATGGAGCCCAAGGATGATATGCCTGACAAATGAACATGAGGCTGCTAAGGAGGAGCCCAGTGAGGGACAAGGAGTGGACAGGCTGCAGTCCAGGTTCTGTTCTCACTGTGCAACCTGGTGTTCGTACAAAGTTCCCAAGTGCCTAGGAAATCTAAATTCAAACTTCACCCACCAAGTCGTTACAAAGATATATTTGTTGAGGTAGAAGAAAAAAATGTATTTTGTTTAACATAGTTTATAAGTTTGATTTATAATATATAACTATTTAGACATATGGTGCATGCCTCTGTACTCTTACCCCAGGCCCTGTAATTGTTAGGGACAAACCTGCTCCACAACTGTATTTTTTGGGTCTGCAGAGTGTTTTAGAAATTGGGTGATTTCTGATAGAAATTCTAATCTGAGCTTTTCTTAACAAATTGGAAGATATGGCAACACTGAGCCTGAATTCCCACATGGCAGCATAGGTGAAAACTGAGGAGCAGCTGTCTGCTTCAAGCAGGTAAGCACTCACTCCTCAGTTTGCCACACTCCCCACCACTCCCAATTGTCCCAGGTCCAGTGAGCTCCCCGTATTTACAGTAACTGCCTGGGCCTTGGAGACATTTGAGTGTGGGTCTGTGACCTAGAGCCTGAGAGAGCTATCTCTGTCATGGGTAGGAGCGTGGGATAGAATCTGTTTGGTGGGACATCCATGGTCACAGCTCTGGAAGTTTAGATCTCAGCTGCCCCTCCAATTGCCCTATGTAGAGATGAAGTTGGCACTGGCTCTCAATCGTAGGCTCAGCCTTGTGCTGCTTCTACCAGACTGATCAGAAAGGAGAAGTGGAACTGCCCGGGGTCACTAGAAAGTGGAGGAAGAAAGGGGAAGAGAAGTCCTTGCTGAGAGAGGGGGACTGTGCACGTGAGCTCTGCATTTCTAGTTCAGAACTGACTGTCATTCAAGAGATGCCCAGCACAGATCATGTGCCTTCTGCGGGGGTTTCTGGGGGAAAATCACAGCAGTAGGGGTGGGGAGAAAACTCTGAGATTGGAAGGAAGCCTGTCCTGGCCTCCCACGAGAGGCCAGGCCCTGGCAGAGCTAGCAATAGAGAAAGCAGGGCCCAAAGTTCTGCCTCTTAAGACTGTGCAAGGAAAACAAATTCTGTTCAACACGTGCAGCATCTGAAGCACCCACTGGCTTCTTTGCTCTGGGTAGGGAAGAGCCACTCAGAGCACTAGCTCCAAAGCCAGGCCCTGAAGGAAACTGATGAAAGAGATCCTTGCCACAGCCCCCATCACACAGCCCAGTCCACACCGGGTCCGTGCACTGGAAGAGCAGACCCATTTACCAAGGGTTTGGGGAGAACCTGGGTTGAAATGTCGGATAGTGCCTTGGCAGCCGTGCAGATAGCGGCCTGCCTCCAGCAGGCTCTGAGCCCAGTTCCCCCACTCTGGGCATCCGTGGGCCTTGGTCAGAGATGCAGGGCCCAGCGGTGGCCATGAGCCTTCAGAGGCCCTTGGGTTGGACTCCTCCCCTATGTAGGCTACAAGCAAGGAGGTCAAGTGACCACATGCCAGGACACAGCTTTTCCAGGCCCTGGCGGAGCTCAGCAGTCACACTAGCCTATCACTGGCATAAGCCCAGCGGGTAGAGAGGCTTGCGCGGGGAGGCCCAGAGTTGAGACCTAGCCTCAAACCAACCAGAGCTATTGGCCAGCAGGTTGGGGAGGTGCTGGCACAGGGAAGTGGGCCTGCTCCTCTCTTTCCCCCTTGGTCCCCATATCCCAAGATGAGTGCCAGCAGGGAGGCAGCAGGCAAGGGTGGTCCTTCTGGACGACCACAGGATGAGACAGGGTGACTGCTGAAGGCCTGAATCAGATGCCCCCAAGGTGATCCCTGTCGTTTGTGTCCCCAGCTGGCTCAGCAGGGGCTGTGCATGTGGACAGGCCCTGCAGCTGCTCTTGTGCAGTGGTGTAGATAAAGCTGTGGCATGCAGGCCAGCGGGCACACAGCCTGGAATCTCTGGGGAGCAGGTGGACATCGGAGCAGGGAACAGGAACACCCTGGTTTCCAGCTCTGCCCAAACTGGAGAATTTGAAGCCCTGAAGAGAAAGAACCCTGTTTTACCTGAGCCACCGCCGCCCCCACAGTGTGCTCAAAACGGCGGCCCATGGAGCCTCATGGCAACAGGCCGAGTTGTGCTTCATTACAGCTTCCCGAGGGAGGCAGAGTCTTCGGCAGGACACGTGGACCCACTGGCCCGTGTGGACCTAAGCCACCTGCCGCCTCCTGAGGAGAGCACTGCCTTCCATGTGAGGTGCTGCCCTTCTATTCCTGGGACGAATTGCACAGGGCCTGGCTGGCCCGTCACCTGGGGCAGCGTAAGGGTAGCTGTGTGAGTCCTGTAGTTGTCCTGTCCGAGATGATAGGGCCAACCTGAATGACCATTCCCCCAAATGGCATCTGGCACTGGTCCTTCTCCCTCCTAGAGGATGAGCTGCTGACAATTCTAGAAAGCACGAGGCAGTGAGGAAGGTGGGAAGTCATGCTCAGGTGACCTGGGGAGGAAAACCAGGATGCCTAAGGGAAGATCAAAGATGCTTTGGAAAAGTCCTGCTTCCCAGGAGATTAACAAACCATGGAAAAAAAGATATTAGCAGAGTCTCTGGGGCTTTTAGGGCTCTTGAGACCAAGAACAAAAGCAGGTCCCGAATCCACAGAATTTAGGGTTTCAAGAGACAGTGTAAAAAGAAATGGCCTTGCCAGATTGGTTTCTTTTAAGACATTTATTTAAAAAAATAACCCTGCCCTGCCCTCCTCCCTCTGTGCCATGGGACTTGGGCATTATGCTCACTACAACTCTGGATAGGGCCTCCCACCCACACGGTCCAGCACACGCTGCCACATTGCCGGGAGGCCTCGCGTGCTTCCAGCTGCTATAGTCCTGTGCTCAGTCCTTGTCCAGGCCTCTGCCTCCGGGTCTCCAGATGGAGAGAGGGCTCTGAGGGGCGAGGGCAGCCTGGCCACAGTCCGTGTGCCCCTCCTGAGGCCTGCCAGAGCAGCTGGGGGTAGGGGGCTCTGCTCTCCCCCACTTCTGGCAGCTCAGGGCTGGAAGCGAGGGGAGCTGACGTGAGGCTGGTGGAAGGCGTGGGCGCTGTACACCACCTCAGGGGGCGAGGGCGTGCTGGTGGTCAGCACTGAGCACAGGGGCTCGTGGCTGCTCAGCACTGACGTGAAGTACTTCATCTCTTCTGTGAGCTGCTTGATCTCCTTACGCAGAGCCGCATTCTGCTTCTCCAGGTCTTCACTTTCCTGTGAGGGGGAAGGATTGGCATTGATGGAGATTAATTTCAGGAAAGGTGCAAGACTGGAGGAGCAGGGAGCAGGAAGAATCCAGATTAGGTTTTCATTAGCACAGCCATGGACAAAGCCATCGCTGAATTTTCCTGTATATGTGAGTGTGCGCATGCGTGTGTCTTGTATGCATGCATCTATATAAGTACCTGCATATGTGTGCATGTGTATGCATAGATATTATGTGGAATCATCTGAAATTGATGATATTTGTCTGTTTTGACCAACAGGAATGGCAATTTCATATGGTCCCACCTAATAAAGGTGAATGTGTGAATGTGTGTGTAAATGTGTAGGTGAGTGGGTTCCTTTGGTGCATGTATACATAGGTTTCTGTATTGTATGTGTGGCTTGAGGGTGGCAAGATACATATCAAGGAAAACTGGCTGGCAGGCCAGAGCCTGAAAAAAATGTAGAAGAGTTTGTGAGAACATCTTACACTGTATCACTCGTTTCCATTCTATGTTATACCCATGTTTCCCATTGTTTCCTGTATTTGCATTGAGTCTTACAGATGGAGGCCATGTTTAATTGTCTGTTTCACCTGTTTTGCAGCGTTCTGAGTGGGTTCCAAGTACACATGCTTCCTTTACTCTAGAAACAGCTTTCCTTGTTGCCTAGGGGACCCATCAGATACATGTTAATCAGGAAAACTCTGGGTAAAGTGTGCTGATTACTGATCACATCATTAATTAATCAACAATTACACTCTAGTAATTAGCATTTACTGGAAAACAATCTCACCATCAGAAAGCCCCAGGAGAATTGTACTTCCACTGTGATTTTAAGGTTTGCATTTCTTGAGTCAGTCAAATAGACCTCTGCTAATCATTGATGCCAACAGAGGAAGAGAAAATGGCACTGGAGAAGCAAATAAATTACATTTCAGTTCAAAATGCAACCTAACAGTTGGGAGTCCAGGTCTTATTCTCCTAGTTCTGCTTAATTTAGTTTAGCATTTTCCAAACTTGCCATATTATTAGAATTAATTTGAGGATGTGTTAAAAATATAGTTTCAGGCCCTTCCTGAAATCTAGTGATTTTATTAACTCAAATAGTGGTTAGCTGACTGATGACATCAATTACTAGACTACTAGCTGACTCAAAATCACGGTGGGCAGAGATAAGATAACGTGACATTTAAAATTTGCCCTAAATAATCCATCAGGGGAATGAGCTGCAGGCTGGGAGAGGTAGTTACATTGCCAACTGCCCTGACCATGCAGGGGGTGGGAGAAGGGGCACGGCAGCTGGGGTTCCTTTTTAAGCGGTGGAGAAGCCGGACCCATCAAGCCAGCTTCCATCCGTTTGTGAAAGCCAGATGCAAGCATGTCAGATTCACTCTGGCATTTCCTGTATGTGGCTCTGAGCTAGAAAATGTGCTTTGGTCAGTGCAAAGGAAACCCCCATCTCTAAATGGGGCCTGGGGTGGGTGGGATACCAAGAGCCATGATGGTAGAGTCAGAGGCCCTGGCTGCTTCTTCTGCAAGGTGTGGCTAGCTCATTCATCTTACCATTTGGCTGTTTCCGGGCACATCCCAGAGGGAGGGCATCCCCTCTTTACTGAAAGGTAAGACAAAGCCACACACGAGGCTTGGAGTGGGGGGTCGTTGGTAAGACGGGAACTGGGGCCAGGAGCCCTGGCTCCTTCCTCTAGCCCTTTCCTCGCCCCCTCTGAGAGTTTCCACTGGTGACAACATTTACTGTAAGTTCTGTGCTCTGAAGAGTCTGGGCAAACCCCAAGGCAGAAGGGAGGGGCGGGGTAGGCGGGCTGCAGGGACCAACCACCCTGACCTTCTCTCTGCAGAGAGGCAGGCCCAGCTTTCGGGAAGTGACTGCAGGTTCTTCCTCCCTGAGCAAGCTCTGCTGAACTCTCTCTGGCTGCCTTTCCCTACTTGCCTGACTTACAGATCCCTGCTCTAGGAGGGGTCTCAGAACCACTGCACCTCTACCCAGAAAACAACCACCTGTGACAAGAAATGTGTCTTTACTTTGGAAAACAAGACTGCTTCCTGCTAGGGCCCCCGAGAAACCAGCACTGCTAGCCCAGGGGTCATGCAGCCAGCCAGACACTTAAAGAGGAAGAGTTTGACTTCCCTTGCAGGAGGAAGTGACTGACTGGGGGCCTCGTCTCTCGGTGTCTCCACCTGCCATTGCTTGGTCCACTCTGACCCTCCGTGGGGTGGTCATGCCTTGGAAGGGCCTCACAGTGACAGCTGGCAAAGGTGGCCATGTGAGCAACTGTTTGCTCAGAGGTACAATGATCCTATCCCCTAACTTTCCAGTAGGGGCTGGAAGCCTAGAACTCAGGGAGGGAGGAGGAAGAGGACAGGAACGTTTGGGAAGTAAATTTTTGTCTCCTAGCACACATGTCTTCTGCTACAGTTAGGGAAGGGTGACCTGCATTCGGGCTTCCACTTAACCTGATTTCTACTTTTTGGAGTTCATCTCGATCTTTCAGACTCCTCACAATAACCTTCTGAGATGGACGTAGCGGGCCAGCTGTTATCAGTTTCCCCACATTACAAGTGAGGCACCCAAGACCCTGGGACAAACCTGCCCCACCCACTCCCCCAAATGACTACGGGCTGGTGGGAGCAGCTGCTGGGAGAAAGGGCTTTGGAATTCTCCTCAAGACGCTTATTTTCTCAGAGGTCCAGCATCTGTGAGTGATTGAGCCAAAGCCCCATCCCCACTTAGAGGCCGAGAAGAGTTTGGCTTGGGGCTTCCCCTTTCTCAGCCCCGTGCTGCTTCCAGCACACCCAACTGCTTTTCCTGGGAGACTGCAATTCAAGTGACCCAAGGTCTCCGGGGACCATGAAGGAGTCCTCGGCTGCCCTACAGCCTCCCAAGAGAAAACTGGGTCTTGGTCTTGGTGATCCTTGAACACACCCCAAGAACCCAGAGGCAGTCACATTCTGCCAGTCAGAGTTGATCATCTGCCTGCTGCATGAGTTGGAAGGGAATCCCTTGTCCAGCTACTCTGTTCAAGGGCTGCCCCAAGGCCCGATCTTCCTCCAGGTGCAGAGCAAGGTCCAGAATACACAACAGGCGTGGGTTCCATCAGTGGTAACTGGTGACAGAGGTCCTGGCTGGGTGACCCTCTGTAACTTGCTTTCCCTCTCTGAGCCCCAGTTGCCTCACTATAAAACAGGAAGACTGGACCAAAACATTGATTCTCAATCTTGGTGGAGCTGTAACAATACTGATGCCTCATTCTGATTTAAGCAGTCTGTGATACAGCCTAGGCGCTAGGTTATTAAAGGCTCCCAGGGGATTCTAATGTTCTAATGTGCAGTCAGTGTTGAAAACCGCAAGATGAGAGGATCCCCAAACTCTATCCAAGCCTAAGGTATTTCAGATCCCAAAGTGACTACCTGAGTGTTTTGGCAAACTAGAGCTTCTAATCCCTCCCTACCTGTTGGGTAGGGGTGGGGTTGTGGGCAAAGGGATATAGACTCATTTATATGAGAAAGATTAGTAGAAAACAACATTTTAAAAGAATAGTCTAGCTTGACTTCATTAACGGTTGTTGAATGCTACCATGTGCCAATCACTTTCCTAAGTATTTTAGTTTTTATTATACTTAATTGTGACAACCCTATGTGGTAGATAATACCACCCACATTTCACAGAAGAAGAAAACTTAAGGTACAAAGAAATTAAGTAACTTGTTCAAGGTCATGCAGCGTATAAGGGGCAGCACCAGGACTTGAGTTGAGGCAATCTGGCTTCAGAGTCTGTGCACACCATCATCTCTTGCCTTTGAAGTCTGTTTACATCTTAGGATACTTGATAATTATCTCCTGTGAGGCCTTAGTCCTGTTCGTTTTCCAGTTCCGTCTCCCCTCTTCCTACCTCTTGCAAATCCAGATGCTAATGTTCCCAATTCACCCTCACCTGTGAGGTTATTTAATGTCACCCCTATCGTGAACCACAAGCAGCTTGGAGGCAGCTAAGGAGGAGGCTTCATGGGGGTGTGGGAACATTCTGGGAAATTCCCTACTGGAGGGGCTGAAAGGGGGTCACTCAAAGAGCTCTTGAATGATGGGGAATCCCCAAGCAGTTCCCTTACCCATACGTTCTGGCCCAAGGCTCTGGAAGGGACTCACCAGGCATTTTGAGGAGGGCTTAGTCCTCCTTCCTGCCAGCTCTGTTTTAGTGCCTTGACCTTCTCCTTCAATTTTCTAATCATAGTTTTCAGGAGGGTGAAAATAGTCCCTGTGTGTTTCCTCCTCAACAGAACATTCAGTCATTTATTGGCAGGGTGACCTTTTAGCTCCCACCCACACTTAAATACTTGAGTATTTTGTGAAGTTTGTCCCTTACGCCCAGCTGTATCTTCAGTTTCCAGCAGTTACCAATCCCTGTGCACCAAATGTAGGTATAGGGTGGAGCCCACCAGGCCTGGAGATCTCAGAAACTGACAGGTAGGACACTTCCTAAGCCATGGCAGGTCTGTGCCCATGCTTCCCACCGATCCTGGGGAAATCAGCCCAACTCCTATTCCTCATCCAATGATGACAGAAGAGCAATCAGAACCACAGGTCTTTGCACTGAATAATGGACATGCCTGATTCTGGAGAAATCGTTCCTTTCTTGCCTTAAAGCTGAAGTTCTAGGACCATAAGAGCTTTCTTCATCAACAGATACTTGGCTACATCAGCTTCCTTCAGTATCCTGTCTGGAGTCCAGTCACCTGTCCCTTGCTTTTCAGGACTAAGATTTCACTGACCTTATGTGTGAGACACACTATAGGTCAGCTCACTCAGCTTCCATCCCAAACTCTTTCCCATCAGCTTCCTCTAGAAAGGCTGGGAAAATAATTCATCAAATGCCCAGCTTCCCTTGCAGCTAGGGGTGACCATGTGACAGATTGTGACCAATGTGATGTAAGCAGAAGTCCCTGGGAGTGAAACTTCCCTTCCCAACTAAAGAGGCAAAGCCTCATCAGAACAAAGGCCACCCTCTCTCAACACAGACTGAAGCTTTGGAGAGTCAGCAGCCACCTTGCAACCTTGAGTATGAAAGCTACATATAGGCATACCTTGTCTTACTGTGCTTCATTTTATTGCACTTTGCAAATTTTTGCATTTTTTAAAAATTGAAGTTTAGTGGTAATCCTCAGTCCAACAAGTCAACCAACACCATTTTTTCCAACAGCATTTGCTCACTTCATGTGTCCATGTCACGTTTTAGAAATTCTCACAATATTTCAAACTTTTTCATTATTATTCTATTTGTTATGGTGATCTGTGATCAATGGTTATGAGTGATGGAAAGCTCAGATGGGGATTAGCATTTTTAGCAATAAAGTATTTTTAAGTATTCTTTGTATGTACATATTGCTATTGCACACTTGATAGATTAAGCAGTGTAAACACAACTTTTATATGCCCTGGGAAACCAAAAGATTCATTTGACACAATTAATTTATTGTGATATTAACTTTATTGTGGTGATTTAGAACCCAACCTACCATATCTCCAAGGTATGCCTGTACTGTACTGAGGGCGGCTGCAGAGGGGAAAACAAGGAGCTTGTCTCTTTGATGACATCCTTGCGCTAGCCCTGGTTGGTCTTCTTCTGAACTTCTTGTTATATGAGAAAAATAAACTATGGCACTTATATATGCCTGTGTGATAGTTTTTCTATTACTTGTAGCTGAATGCCATCCTGACTGACATCTCAAGTTGGAAAGGTTATCACTAGCAAGCCCAGTTTGGGACAAGAACCAACTAATAATAGCTATCAACAGAAAGCTTTGGGAAAAAAATTTTTTTAAGCTGCCAGACCTCTGGGACAGAGTGTCCAGGTATATAACCCCATAATTGCACCGAGCGTACTCTATACATTCCACGACATGTACCTGACAGGCTTCAAGTGTCACTGCTCTCCAGTTCAACCCTGGCTGCACACAGCAATCACCTGAAGAGCTCAGGCCATCAATCAAAAAAAATCTCAACTCCTGGACTCCGTCTCTGAGAGGTTCTAATTTAATTGTTCTGGAGAGGGTGTCAGGCATCAAGACTTTAAAATAATACCCCAGGTGAGCTTAGTGAGCAACTGGCTTGAGAATCAAGTTCAGAGTTGCTTCCTCTTTAAAACAATATAAGCAATATAAGAATATAAATATAGGCAGTGCTTAATTTTATGAAATTTATTATATTTTGGATGTTTGACTTTATGTATTTTATATTTTTGTTTTGCTAAGTAAATTTTATTTCATGGTATGTGGAATAAACAATAGAAATATAATATCAAAAACTTCAGAGAGATGGGAAAATATTTCTAAGCCAAAAAATATTTTCTAGAAGTAAATGCCTATATAAGACAAAGCATCTTACTATTACATTACTACTATATTTGGTGAAATCAATTTCAAGTAGCCCAGAACAGTGCATTCTTATGAAGGAAAGACAAGAGGTAGGGCACCTATTAGCATCTCATGAATTATGATATTATCAAAAGAATATCTTCAGATTCTTGAGCTCCCTGAGGGCAGGGGCTATTAGAGACTCCACTGTTTTATTCTCTGTGACTAGGACAGTGCCTGGCACATAGTAAGTGTTCAATAAAATCATATTGTTTAACTGCCAGCTTGAACTCTAATAATTTGACAGAATCTGAGAAACACCTGCATATGAAGAGTCTACTAAATAAACATGATGTTCATGAATCATCAAAGGAGTGTTTCAGCAAGCGTTTAATAACTTCTACTTTGGAACTCTAGGATGGTTACACATGAGTTTGAGATACTCATTTTTGTAAAAAGACCAGGTCAAACCTCTGCTTAGCAACACTTTTGTTCCCAAAAAACTGAAGTTATGGACTTGGGAGCAGCAGAATTACTCACTTTAAATGCTCTGTGGATAATTTCCATAACTCAGACTTGACCTTCCCCTTCCATAACCTAGCAAAGGAGACCTGACTAGCTATTGTGGAGAGCCAAGCCAGTGAAGTAGTTAGTACTCCTTAAGTTTTTATAAAAACCTGGAAAGAAGGGCATGTATTTTCATATATGGTAATACATATGATACGTTCATCTAATTGCTTTATGGGGAAATGCCAGGCTCTCTGCATTAAACAAATGAATAAATATAACCTTCTCCCCAGTGCAAAACAAACAAACTAACAAACAGACATTGCTGTGTTTTTATATTTGCTTGCTCATTTAACTTTCAAACAGCCTGGGAAGGTGCTGTGAATATAGCTATGAATGTATCCATTTCTTAGGTCAGAATTTAGGTTCAGATATCTCCACCTGGCCCCACGGGGCATCTTTCTGACCCTTGACTAGCCACACTCAGTTTGGCCTCAGGGCTCTGCTGAGGGCTCCCTTTCCCCAGATCCTCCCAGTCTCCTTCTCTTTAACTCCTGCTTGATCTCAAATGTCAGGGTCCTCAGTTGTAGGATATTGTATTTTGGCCTTAGGAATCTCCTCTCTGCTTGGCTTCTAACTTGATCCTACTCTTGAATTTTTATAAGAGCTTTAGGTCACCCTCCTTGGTTTTCCTAAATCTAGGGTAACCAGATGGGCACTGGGACAGTCTCAGTCTACACCTACTGACCTGGTGTAATTTTTACTAGTACCCCTTTTCACTCTCAAAAGTGCTCCTTTTTGGAGGATAAATTACAAGATCCCCTTCCAAAATCTGACCCCCAAATTCTAGCTCAACGATATCTCATCTCTGTCCTCATCCTCGATTTCCTCCAGGATTCACTCTGTATTTGACAATTTTCTTATGTTTTTAAATAAAAACTATACAGTATAACAGCATATGCATTAAAGATATTTTTTAAGAATTATACACACACATGATCCTCATCCTCTAATATCACCATTTTCATTTGTACACACTGCCACATCCTTTTTAAGGAACATGCATGCTTATTTTTACATAATCTCAGTCACAGGGCATAATACAATTTGCATTTTGCTTTGTCATAACTTCATCACACTTGCATAGTCACCGTAATTATCTTTTTCAATGGCTACATCATCAAACAGATTATCCACAATTTACTTAAAATGTTTTTCTAGTGTTGGACATTTTGTTTGCTCTCAGTATATGCCGCTTTTATGAATGAAGCTGACATGAACATCTTGATCCACACTGGTTTTCTGTCACTTATTTCCTAGGATGAATTTCAAGGCGTGAGACTACTGGGGTAAAGGGCACCATCAGTCTTCTAGTTCACGTAAGTTAAGTTGTAAAAGTACCATGTACGATACACAATCTCACCAGCAGCAAATGCAGATAACAATTTTACTACAACCTCTATGGTATTTAGATGTCATAATTTTAAATAATTTATTTTGCAAACTAGTTTTTTTAAGGTTTTCTTAATTTCATTTTAACATTATAAGTTATTGACTACTAAGGAGGAAGGTGTTTTTATGTGTCTGTTCCCCAGAACACTTTTCAGAACACTTTTCCACTAGGGGTAATTTTACCTGCCAGGGGACATTTGACAAGGTCTTGAAATATTTTTGATTATCGCAACTGGGAGATAAGGTGGTGCTGCTGGCTCCCAGGGAGTAGATTTTACTTTTTATCGTCTATAGCAGAACCCTTCCCCTCCAGTCCCCAACAAATTATCCAACTCAAAATGTCAATGTGCTGATTAAGGAACCCTTAGTTTGTGTCATTTTCACAATCAGAATAGAATATGGGTTATTTTCATTTTGGTAGGAAAACTGTTATGTAAACTTTCTGTTGATAGCCTCTGCCCACTTACATTTTGGCGTCTTAATGTTTTTCTTTAAAAGGATGTTCTTTCTATAGCGTAAATACAAAATCTGCCTTTATTTAATCTGATGCAAATTTTTTCCCCAGTGTGTCTTTATCCTTTTAATTTTGGATTACAACTTAAGACCTTTCTGAAATACAGGAACATTTAAAGTCACCCCCTCTCATCCTCAGACTTTCTTTCTTTCTGGTCTCTTGCTGGGTTCTGCTGCTGAAGAGTGTCTAGGTTGACCAGGTGTCCTGGTTAGTGGCTTACTTCTTGGCTTGTCCTTTGCTAGAAGCCTTGTGAAAGCAAAGCCTCCTGCCTAGCAAAGTCCTGCTCAACAAAGTGGCCCGAAGCAAAAGCAAATGGTAGGAAGGCAAGAGGTTTGGGCTCTTGGACATCCTTGAGAAAGTCATCCGTGTCCTCATCAGTAACACAGGGGTTGGGCTAGAGCATCTCTGAGTTTCCTTTCAATTTTGTGAGTCTATAAACAAGGGAGTGTGACTGTACCTTACTGTTACACTGCAAACTCCCATGTGGACCTCCACGGATATCCCACAGTCTGAAGGGGAATTTGTCTTATAGAACCAACTGATGCCCCCTAGGAAGCAGGGGCCAGACTGCATCCTACAGACAAAGAACTGCCCCCACCTGACCCAGCAGCTTGGGCCAGGACTCTCTAGCAAGACTCTCCCATTGTTTTCAAGAGAAAAGAAGTCCTGG
Organism: Manis pentadactyla; assembly: GCF_030020395.1. Classification (NCBI taxonomy): domain Eukaryota; kingdom Metazoa; phylum Chordata; class Mammalia; order Pholidota; family Manidae; genus Manis; species Manis pentadactyla. Next base: position 26,650,605 of record NC_080029.1, read on the forward strand.
TGCCGCTGAGGACAGCTTCATAAAGATGGCTGCTGACCAGGCTCTATTTGTGACCTGGGTCCTATAATCATCCATTTAAACAAATTGTTTATCATGTCAAGACTGGGATGAGCTGGCCTCCTTTCAAGTATACTTCCCAGACTTAACCACACTGATGTCCTGCCATCATCAGCAGGGCAAGCAGTTAAGGGTGGTGGATTGCCCTGACATGTTTTTCCTTCCCAAAGGAAAATAGTCTACTTTTTTAATTCTGATTTTTTAAATGATACACATTCAGTATAATAAAAAGAAAATGCAGAAAAGTACTAGAAGTAACGTAAGCCACTCAAAACTCAACCACTCAGAAATAACCACTGTTAGCATTTTGGAGTATATTCTTCCAGACATCCATCTCTTTATGTTTGCAAACATGCCTCAAATCCGCAAATTTTATGTTAACAGGCTTATTCTCTGTGTACCTTTTGTATCTTTTTTTTTCACTCAATACTATGTCATTGACATCTTTCTGTGTTAATAAATACAGATCTACATAATCATTTGTAGTGTAGCATCAAATTCTAGTGCATGAATGTATCATAGCATGCTTAATGCCTTCTTGCAGGGTATCTGTCCAATTTTATAGGATTGATAAAGTATTCATTGTTCATAATTAGTGATGAATTGAACATCTTTGTGCATCACTTCTGCTTTAAACTCTTGTAAGGGGAATTGCTGCCCCAGAGGGTATTCTCATGTAAGACATTGATATTTATTGCTATACAGCCTTCTTTAAAAATCATTTCAACAGGTAAATTGACATGTTGCATAGAAACAGCTTTACTTTCTTGACCAGGCCTAATGATGGAGGAGGAAAAGTATGAATTTTGGAGGATGTTGCTTAAAGAAAAAAATAGGCAAATAAATTCAGGAAGAGATTTAAGGGGGCTATCAGTGAGGGAACCTCAGGGCATCTTCCTTCTTCCTAAGAGTCCACAGGAAGAAGCAGGGTAACTGAGTGGTTAGGAAGATGGGTTCTAAAGTCAGACAGACCTAGTTACAAGCTGTGGGACCTTAACCTAGTACAGGAATTATAAAATAAAGTTTTTTTTGCAGATAAAATAACGTAACTAGGGCACTTAATGCACCATTCCTGGTACATAGTTGTGTGTTCAATTAATGTATTTTTAATAAAAAGAAGTTCATAGCAATAGCAACCCAAGAGAAATGCCTCTTTTCCAGAGATGGTTCACTGATTTTACACTGAATTTCTTAAGGGTGGAGCTAGCTAGAACATTCCTTCTGTGTTTTTGTTTCTCTTTTTTGTCCCATGACTTCTCTGTGCCAATATATATTAGGACATGGTCTCCCAAAGAGAGACAATGAACTCCAGGAATGAAAAAGGTCCATAAGCAGCATTCTCTTCTAGGCCTCCCCAGAAAACCAGGAACAATAGTGTCATTCTAGCGAGGCCTGGGAGGTTATCATCTTTGTTGAGCTTCTTTTCCTCCATTGCTCAATTTCCCCCAATTATAAATACCTTATTTCTCACATCATCAGCTTCAAGCTTCATTTTATGCAGAATTTATAGTCTTGATGTTTGTTATATATGGCACTAAAGAAATACCCTGGAACCTGTGAACTTTTCTCTTTTTGTAAACTAGTATGAGACTCCTTCGGAAGCCAGTTCCAGGCAAGCACCTGCCTCACCTCCATCTAAGGGTGAAGTTCTACCTGAAGTTGCAGCTTTCAGATTTGGTCCTCATACTCTCTCCCTTGCTTCCAGTCCCAGGCCAGATATCACTTGTCAACAGCATAGCTCTGGGCTAATATTACTATCTACTCACCATCTCCTCTACTTTCAGCCTTTTTGTGAACAAAGCTTCTCAGTTGCTATCAGCTCTCCCACTGACCTGGTACACCGACTCAAAATCCTTTCTGCTAAAAGGTGTCAGAGAACCACTATAAACAACCAGGTGGCCACACAAATAAAACTGATTTGCCATCCTTTATAGTCATTCAGTTAATACTATAGACCTTAAGATTACTCATTAAAAATCCCTGCTGATAGTTGATTCTCCCAAAGGACTGAGATATTTATATAGGATGTTAAGGGGATAACATGTCACAGCGGAAAAACTATTCAATGCTTGCAATCAAAATTAGAAAAGAAATCCTAATGCGTATGTTGTAATGATCGATGTTGAGAATATAAATATCCGTATTATAAAAACAAAGCATGTGATAAAAACATCCAAACTATATAAAAAACATAAAAAAGTGCAAAGTATCTCTCTCCTGCTTTACACCTTTCATCTTTTCAGAAATAAATATCATTAACAGTTTGGGGGGGAAACCTATTTGGAAAAATCTTAAGTTTATATATATATATATGCACATATATGTTTTCTTTTTATTAAAAACACGGGAACAAACTATGTACCATAATCACACCTCTTTTGCTTAAAAGTATAGAAGCTTGATAATCTTTTCCATTAGCATATTCACATGCAACTCATTATTTTAACACTGTTATTCCACTGAACAGACACACTGCAGCTTATTTTATTAGATCCTTACTGATGGATGTTTAACTTGTTCCAGTTTTTGCTGCAACAAACAATGCAGCAATGATTATCTTTACATGTACATCATTGTGTAGTCTGAGGGTATGTTTGTAAATAGACTCCTGGATGTAAAATTGCTGAGTTACAGGATAGATGCGGTTGCAATACGTATGGACATGGTCAAACTGCCCTCTAATGGAGTCATGTCAACTTGCACTCCCACTAGGAGTGTGCTGGTACCTGCTTCTCCATCACTCTGGCAACATTGGGTCCTAGCAACATTTTTCATCCTTGCCAATCTGACAGGAGACTCTCACTGTTTTTTTAACTGTCCTTTCCCTAAGCAAGGGCTAGACTCTTTGCCATATTTATTTGCTGTTTCTCTTTCCCTTTCTGTAAAGTGCCTGATCATCAACATTATTCACTTTTCTTTTGGGTTGTTAACATTTTCTTATTCATAAGAGCTCTCATAAATTAAGTAAAATATGTCCATTTTGGGTCAGATGTGTGGCAGATATCTTTCCCAACCCGTCATTTGCCTTTGATTTTGCATATAGTATTTTGAGCTGTATAGAAATTTTCATTTTCTGTAAAAGGTGTAAAGGTAAAATATAAATAGTAATGTATATCAATCTTTTATTTTATGATTCCAGGGTTTTCTATTTTATCTGGAAAAGACTTCAAGATCCATTTGTTAATGCTCTTTTTTTTACAATTTCTGCAGTTTTTTTTTTTACACAGTTAATCTCTGTGTAGTTGTATAAGAAATGAAGAATCTATTTTTTTTTTCCCCAAATGCCTAGCCACTTGTTCCAACTCTATTGAATAATTCAGCTTTCTCTCACTGGTCTGAAATTCCATCTTAATCATTTTGCACTTGTGCTTGGGTTTTAGGAGCTGACATTTCTATTTGGGTCTTAAATTTGAGTTTGTTGGGGGTCTGCTTCTGTATTCTCTTCTGTCTAATATTCTGTCTTTTCCATATTGTTTTGATTTCTATATGTATCATTCATTTTAATAGCTTATTCAGCTAATCTTCTCTAATTACTGTCCTTCTTTACAATTTTCCTGGAAATTCTTACATGGTTATGCTTCACTGGAAACACAGAATAGGTAATCTAGTTCTCCAACTCCCAGAAAATCGTATGCATTTTTATTTGGATTACATTAAACTACATTAAATTAACAGATTAATTTCAGGAAAATTGTTATCTTTATGTAAGATGTATCTTCCCATTTATTTGAATGATTTTTATGTCATTTAGAATAATTTTAAAGTTTAAAAATTTAAGCCCTGTGTATTTTTTGTTAAATTTATCTATTTCTTCCATTTGCTGTTGTTGGTATTAAGATGGAATCTTTCCTCCTATTAATTTTTCTAATTGGTTATGTTTGCATGTAGGAAAATTAGTACTATTTTTGTTAACTTTGAAGGTTGGATTCTCTTATTATTTTTAATAGTTTATCTGATTATCTTGGATCCACTTATTAGCTACTGACATCTTTTGGAGATGAACTGCTCAAGATATGCTTTTCTGTTTGATCAATGACTTTACTGTGTCTAATAGACTCTGTAGTTGTCTGTGGGAGAAAAGGAACTAAATGTGATGGGTGCCTATGTGAAACACCCGATCAGAGGAGAATTAGAACAGAGTGTGGACTCTGTGGATATCACAATCATGAAGAGAAGCACCTTATCCACTTCATGTGAGGGGTAATCAGTGCCAGGATGTTATAACATTGGCATGAAGTTAAACACAATCATTCAAAGAGTCTCCTTCCCTGCTCTGCTATTTTAAAAGCAATCAGTGGACCTTGTTTTTGTGTAAACCATTTATAGGATAATACTGAAAACGTTAAGCAATAAACATCTCACACTCTCACGGGAGAAACAAGGTAATTCGTTTTAAGAGAAATAATAGTGACAAAGTTGAAACTGAGAAAACAATGTTGCCCCAGCATATGTGAGAGAGCACACTACCAGAAAGATGGTCCTCATTTGATTTGTTCTCTCAGTGCTTCTAACCCCTGGTCTTTAAAGTGTTGGGAGATGAGTTCTATGGATATTAGTCTGAGGGCCAGAAATGGTTCCAGAACCTCAGCATGTGGAGCCAAGCATGGAAAGGTGTCAAGAGCAAACCAAACACTCAGCCTACTGATTGCTGGTGGTAAGCCAGAAGATTCTCTATCTGATCACAGCATAGTTGAGAGGATAATAGATGGAGAAGATGGGTGATTACTGTCTACGAGGAAATGAACATTTCAGACCACAGCCAAACACTGTGTTTTACGGTGGCAGATTTATATGTCATTGCCAAAAGCTTTACCCAAAGTCAAGAAGCATACACTGCATTGGCTGTGATCCCCAGGCCTGTGGTGTAAACTCTGATAGGACCCTACTCACTGGGCAAAAAGTCAAAATAAATGCAATGGTGCTCAAAAGAAAAGAGTGAGGAAGTTGGTGGCCAGGTGTGGCGAAGACAGAGGCATGGATGTGGGTGTGGACATAGCAACTCTGTGACTGGGGACTCCGTGGGTCCCAAGCTCCAGAGATTATCTCAGTCTAATCATGACTAGTACAATCAGATGGGCTAAATCTTCTGGTTCTAACTCTCATCCCACACAGAGAGAAGGCTGAGTCAGAGTTGAAAACCTCGCCACATGAAGAACCATATACCACCCTCATTGATATAGCCCCATGGGGTTGACGAAGACCAATGGTTTGAATTTACTGGGAGACAGTGGTACAGCTCAAAATAGAGAAGACTCCTCTGCTCATATGAGGAGGGAGGGAGGGAGCTCTCTGTCCCGATACGTGACCAGGGGCATACATTCCATGGGGTGTTGTAGAGGAATCTCAAGCATCAAAGTGTGTTTGTCTGAACACTCCAGCCTTTAGGAAATCTTTCAGCCCTGAGAAACTGTGATATATATATAAAATCACAAGTAAGATATACATGTATCTTAGTTGTGATTATTTATCTTGCTTCTTACAATAATAGCTATTACTAATATTACTGCTACTACACTTATATTTTGGAATATTTATTATATGCCAGACACTGTTTTGAGCTCTTAATATGCACTGTCTCCATGAGGTAGTTATTGTTACTTTCCATTTTATTGATAAGGAAACTGAATCTAAGGGAGGTTGAGAATGTCTCCTATGTTGGTCACACAGATAGCAAGTGGCAGAGCTGGGATTCAAACCCCATCCTTCTGAGTAACAAGCTGCTGAGCAATACTTAGTTGCCACTGCTTCTTTTATGGATGCTTCTTTTTTAATACTAAAACTTATAAAGCCTGTAGCAATTTTCCAATCTCGAGAAGTTGCTAATTGGCACAAAAAGGAAGGTTTTATCCTTTCTAATTAGTATTTATTGGTTTGTTTGCTTGCTTGCTCTAAAGAATATTAAATTAGAATCAGACTGTGAGAGAGACAAAGTGATCTTGAGCGATCATAGATTATCAAGCTTAAAAAGTAAACTAGAATGTTGTAAGATCCTCAGACATAACGAAATCTGAGAGGACATATAAGAATCAGAACCACCAACAATTTAACATTTAGACTGAAAATCATAATTATCAAAGAGAAAAACTGATTTGGTGTTCCATTCATTCCTTTTTACAATTCACTGAACATTTATGAATTTAAAACTACATTAGTACACAACGGACTATATGCTGAATACATTTCAAATAAAACACCAATATCCAATCAGAGATGTTGATGCAGCCTGCTCTCTGCTTCCTCACAAAGCATCCTTTTCTTTTCCTAAAATTATATCTTATTTTTTCTTGATATGATTAAAACAGCTAGTCTAACCAGCTGGTTGCCATGCTAATTTTCAAATAAACACAAGCATATTCATTTTTTGTGCCAATTGCCCTTCTTGCCATTGAAACAAACTACTAGGCTGTTAGGGGTCTGGGAATGGTACGGGAGGAAGGACAGGAAGGCAAAGTTGCTAGAAGAAGGGAGGAGGGGATGGAAGAGGAAAGAGCCACTGAATTAAGAGTTGTTGAACATGGACCAAACTGAGGGGAAGGGTGAAGAGGGTAAGACGGCAAGGCATGGCAGACAGGGAGGAAGTATGAGGCACAGCTAGGATTTAGAAACAATGACTAGGGCCTTGGGCTGCTGGTAGAATTGCATCTTAGCATCACCCAAGGCCTCTGCCCAAGCCAGGGGTCAGGGCCTTATCTGGAAAATTTGAGACAGGATGCAGCCCACCCAGGATGGTAACCATTCCAGATAGGTGCTGTTAAAACTGCATCTTTCACAGATACCTGGGGGTGTCATTAAAGAGAGAAAATTCAAAGTAAAACTGCTGTTCAGGAAAGACGAGTAAGGTGAAGCACAGTGTGGACCTTCCTGCCTCAGATGCCAGGCCCAGGGTGGCTACACAGGTGGCCTCCCAGGATGGGACTTATGTGATCCTCACACTGTGAGATAGTGGGCTCCCCGGAAACACATAATGCCTTCTAAATTCCTCTCAAAGACAGTCCTGCCTTCTACTCACTAGACTCACGGGGCTCACAGCTCTCTCTGGTTACCCCATGTCCAGGCAGGCAGTTCTGCCTTCCATCTAGCCTCTGGCTTCCCATACTCAACCCATTTACCCCTCATGCCCTCTCCAGGGTCAAAAAGAAGGGCTCATTTGTCTTCCAGCCTCTGGCCCATCCCTACTACAGAATCGTCTCAATATACCCATAGAAGTGCCTCCCCTCTCCCCTTGAATTTCCGCAGGCAGACCCAGAGCCACAGCGCAAGGGTCCATGGGCAGCAGGGAGCAAAGCCTAAGGTTCAGTAGGATGAAGAAAGGTCTGAACACTCACCAAGTGCAGGGTGTCGGCTTTCTGTGTCTGCCGCTGTCGGCTCTTCTGGGCAGCAATGCGATTTTTCTCCCTTCTTTGAACTTTTCGCACATCATCAGAGGAGTCCTGGGAAACAGAGATGATGGGAATTAGGCAAGTCTGCTCCTTCTTCGGAGTTAAAGCAGGCTCTCATGTCACTTGGCATCCATCCGTCCATCCTTCCATTTCTTCATCTTTTCATTTGCCCATCCACCCCCTACTCACCAAAACACTGAGCCCAAGAGAACTTGTCCCCACACTCTGTTATGCTCCCTTAAGTCTCTAGGATTTTTTTGGCTGAAAGTTACAGGAAGAGGGCAGAGATCACGAGGCCTCAGTAAGGCTGTATCTGGAAAAAAATGGTTAAAGCTATGAAGTGTGTTTTATCACCTCTCCTCCTTTTCAGGGCTATTCCACTTTTGCTTTTTCACTTTTTGGCCTAGAACCTTCTTGCTATATTTTTTCAAAGCTTTGTTGAGCATCTACTATGTGTCAGCTTCTGTGCAAGTGCTTTCCAGAGGTGTTCTTGCTTAATTCCCCAGTGCTGTGAAGTTGATATTATTTCCATCTTATATGTAAGAAAACTGAGGCTCAAAGAGCTTGTCCAAGAGCTCACAGTAATCTGGGAGTTTCATCTTCCTAGGCTGAGTTTAATGCCTTTCCAAGCCACCCACCACCACCACCTCACTGGTTTGCACCCCGTGTCTTCTGCTGCATCCCTGCCCTGAGGTTCCCATTCCAGACCTGCCTCTTGTTTCCCCGAATCCCCTTCATTATGCCAGGTGACCTTGACATTCCCCATGTCCCTGAGCACAATGCCTAGCATAAATGAGAGGCCAAGAATGGCTTTAATGGTAGAGATTATCTGGCCCTGGAAGGTAGTGAATGGGTGCTTAGGAGGACAAGGGGACCTTTGGGTGTTCTCCAAGTACATCCTACAGGTAGGCATGTCCTGGACTTGGGCAGAGAGGTTAGCTCTGGATTTCCCCCCAGATGCTGCAGGATAAGAGAGCAGCAGCCTGAGTGAAACCTGTCTGCAGCTCCTGCCCTGTGCCCTCTCACGTGTGCCCACAGGCTAGAAGATTCTTATGGCAAGACTCTGCGCTCACCAAGCATATGTCTCACCATTGTGCCCGATCTTCTGGGCCATTGCAGTAGAAGGGCATTGGGTTAGATAGGAAGGAAGTGTTTTTCCTCTAAACAGGATGGAGAGCCAGTTACCATGGAAGCCATGAGTAATTTCCTTCTTGAGAAGAGTACAGACTTCCATTCCAGCCCATCTGAGCCACCCAGATACCATCTTGAGGAGATGACTGGATTGTTTGCCCTCTAGAGGTCTCCACTAAGATTCTTCCAATCTGCTGTTCTTCTGTTTAATATTTATGTCAGATGCTGTATTGAATGTTTATATTCTTTTTTTTACTTTGGCTGCAGCATTTTGAAAGCCCTCTGGCTATCTGTGCTAAGGAAAGAGTGCAGTTTTTAAATCACAAAGTTGGAGAAGAAATTTTAATCCATTGATGTATTGGGTGAGAAAGAAGAAGCCTTTCTATAGAGAGGGATGTCAAGGTAGGTGGTGAAAAGAAAGCTCCAGAAGCTGTGAGGCAGGCAGTTGGCCCTTTTCTTGGCAATCCTCAGGCTAAAAATGTTTGACTTAGAAGTCACAACCTAGACTCCAAACCCTCCAAGAATCCCTACCTCAATCTCCCTGGTTTCCCCCAGAGCTGGGCTGAGCTACTGGTGAATGTGTCTAACAAGCCCCCAAAGCCAGCTCCTGATTTATTTCCTTCCTCCTGTCCAGAAGCCACAGGTGAATAGGATACTGGTTGTGACTTCAGCATCCCTCCCCGCTAGCCGTGTTAGCCACAGGAGCAGTGTCCTAGCAGATAAGACAGATTCTTCCGGGCTGGCCCGGGTTCCTCCCCCTAATTGGATTTTTTTTTTCTTTACTTTTCCGGACCCCTTTCCTGTCTTGCCCCGATGGTTGTCTGCTGTTCATGCTAACAGCCCACTTTAATGTTCCTCCTTCCACATTTCTACTACCTTGGAAAAAGGCACTCCCTCTCCTCTTTGAGACCAGGGCTCTGCGATGCGCGTTCTCCCCTCTTGGCTTCCTAGAAAGCTTCACGGGGTGGGAACCCAGGTGAGCGGAGGCAGTGGGCACCCATGGGAATGGAGAGGAAGAGGGGCTTTGGCAGAATGGGTGGAAGGCTGAGGGGTCTCTGCCGATACGCACAGCTTATTGCAAATACCGTGTCTTGAGTCTGAGTGCTCCTGCCACCAGCCACTTCCTTGCTCCTCGGCTCCTGGGCAGGACGAGGAAGCCGGGCCCTCCTGCTGCTCCCCAGGAGAACCAGAAGGTAGGGTGGAGGGAAAGGAGGACTCTACCTGTTTGCCAGAGGGAGGAGAGCGGCTGAAGCTGGAGTCGCTGCTGTCGGAGCTGTGAGGCATGGCTGCAATCTTCCGGACTCTCCACACAGCCCCAAGCGCCCCTCGGCTCTCTCGTCACCAGCTGGCCTCCCTTCCTGACTGCTCCCAGGACACTAGCCCACCCCGCTCCCCAGGTCCCTCCTCGGCCTGCCCTGCAGCCACCTCTGACCCCTGCGTCCTCCTCACTCTGGGGTGCAGAGGCACTGCTCCCCACAGGGACATGTCGCTTGCTTTGGGGCTCGCGCGCTCTCTCTCTCTCTTGTGGTTTCTGGTAACTCACGCTGGAAGTCACATGGGCGGAAACTTAAATAAGCTAGAAGTTAATTTGAAAGAAAATACATATCTGGGAAAAGACCCACAGAATTATATGAAAGAAAGAAAAAAAATACACAAAACCCCAGATACCTTCCGACAGTTTGAAAGGCAGAGCAGCTCTCTTCAATTGATGAAGATAAAAGAGAAAAACAGCTCAGGCAGGGAAAAACCCCAGCCAGAATTAGCAAGTCGATCTTCTGTCAACATGGGCAGAAAAGAGAGGAGAGCAGGGAAAGAGTTTCCACTGTCACCCAACTTGATTTTTAAACCATAATAAAGCCCTGGGACCGGGATTTCTTTCTGGTTTTCACCCGAAGACAGCCACCCACCCTGTCTCCTGGGGAGCCTTCCTCACTTCTTGCAGCCATGCCACCCTTGTGCCGGGCTGGGATGAAGTGGGCGAAGGGCACGGTCCTTCCCTATTAGCAACCAGAAGAGGCTGTGGTCGGTCTGAAACCACCTGGGAGGCTCTGGAACTGATGCTCTAGAAGTTTGCTCCTCACCTATGCCTTTTGGCAGGGTGCTGTTTTAGAGAAAGGAGGCCTCGCATGGTGAGGGCCTTTCAGGAGCTGGAGAGAGGCTTTGAATCTTCATGATTTACGAAGGTCACCAGGTCAGAACTCAGACTGGAGGAACAGTAGATAATAGTGGAATAAGCCTTTACCTGGCGTCAGACCAGCCAGGATTTGAATTCTGCCTCTTCCACTTGGTCCGTCTGTGGTCTTGGGGTGCTCCTTTGAGCTCTGTGCCCTCCACCTGTAATAGAGAGACAGTGATAAAACGTGCTCTGCCCACCTCTCAGGGCTATTTCAAGAAGCAGGTAATGGCACATGGATTTGATGCCTCCAATACACTGTAAAAGGTACTGTTACCTGTAGTGTCATTAGACTTGCCATGAGCACATTTGGAGAATTCTCAGTGAGCAATCCAACACGCACCTGGACATTCTAGCTTTCGAAAGCTGCCTTGCCTTATTCGGCCTATGGCTCATAGCCAAATGCTTGCCTTGCTTAGCTTTACGATTGACAGGAAATATGGCCCCCAAAAGATTTTGTATCCACTGGCTGAATTGCTGCCCTAACATAATACATTGTCTTAAGGGGAAATTGAGCAAAACAAAATTCATTCTCTCATGAAAGTTATATTTGAGTGGGGAAGGCAGACAGTAAACAAAGAAGTTAATATATAATACATCAGATGGTGACAAGTGTTATGGAGAAAAATTAAGCAGGTAGTGGTTAGGGAATTCTGGGAGTCCATGAGTTGCTATTTCCACAGAGTGGTCAGGAATTGTTTACTGAAAGGGGGACATCTGAACAGAGACCTGAAGGAAGGAGGGAATGAATGGTGTGGGTGTTTAGGGGAAGAACATTCTAGCAAGGACCTGAGGTGGAAGTGTGTTTGGAGTGAAAGAGGGACAGCAGGGAGGCCAGGGTTGCTGGAGCAGAGAGGCAGTGAGTGGCAGGAGATGAAGTCAGCAAGGTATCAGGGGGGCGAGGCCACTGGAGGTTTCAGAGCAGAGGAGTGACGAACTGTTATTTAGGTTTTAACAGGATCTTTCCAGTAGCAGCTGAGATTTTACTGTAGGGGAGCAAAATGAAAGCAAGGAGGCCAGCTGGGGTTAGGGCACTGGATTATTGCATTGATCCAAGTAAAAGGTGGTGGTGGTACGTGCCAGTGAGACAGTGATGAAGATGTGGGAAGTGGGACATGTAGAAACCAACGACATGTCTGTCTTGTTTCCAGTTATATACCCCATGCCTAGTAGTTGTTTACCAGAGGGCAAGGGAATAAATGGATGAGTGAATTCTCATAGAACTTATGGCATTTATTATGACCTGCATTGTCCTATATCTTTTCTTATCCTTAGCATACTGAAAGCTCCATAAGGATTAAAAAGTCATATTTATGTTTTATTCAGTTTATCATTTATTAACACCTATTATGTAGCAGAAATCATAAATATGAATAAGGCAGAGACCCTGTCCTCCTAGAAATAAGAAGTAGTCAAATAACCAAACAGGATATTTTAAGTGTTGTAATTTCAGATGAAGCTCTTTGCTCTTTGAACATTCCACATTCAACAGTAAATGCTTGCTGAATGAATGATTGCTTCATTCCGTGGTTCCAAATCAAACTACTAATTTAAATTTAACAACAGCTAATGAATAGAGAATGAAAAATAAGCTTTTACATAGAAAGATGGTCTTTCAATGGTATTGATTATAAATTATTTTTAAATATTTAAGATTAAAGAATAATAAACCCTTGTGTATCCACCATTAAACTTAATAAATAAATTAGGATAGAGCTGAGGGCCCTTGCTAATCCCATTCCTTCCCCAAAAGATAACCACTTTCTGGAATGTGGTCTTTATCATTCTTCTGCTTTCTCTATATTTGAACCATATCTATATCTATCTATCTATCATCTATCTATCTATCTATCTATCTATCTATCTATCTATCTATCTATCTATCTATCTATCCCTAAAGCAATACTTAGTGTTACCATGCATGCTTTTAAACTTTTTATATTGCCAATATTTTTACATTTAATTTTCTTTTTTCATGGCAAGGCTTGGTTACAGGCATCCCACTGAGTTTAGTCTGGCGAATTTCACAAAGCCATCAAGTAACCGTTGAGCATCAGCTCAGTTAACATCAGCCCAAAGCCTAAGGATAATGCTAAGGTAGCATTTGCTAGATACTTAAATCCTTTATGATAACAGCTAACAGACCAGGACAGTTGTTGGCTCATGCATGGCCCTGGTACAAATTAGAAAACAGTGCCACCTCTTGGTAGGCAATCCCAAGCCAAAGGGTATGAACTGGTGAGACCCTGTTCTATTTCTAAGGTAAGGGCTCTTGAACAGTGAACAATTCATACAACAGTACCCAGCATCCTTGCTCTATATCACATACTATATGCCAGGCACATAAATCGACTCACCTAATTCTCACAACAGCCATAGCAGGTAAGTAAGTACTATTCCCCCCCACTGCCCCATTTATACATGTGGAATACTGAAACACAGAGAGGTTAACAACTTTTTCAAGGACATACATGGCTGCTGGCTTCCCCAGAGCAATCAACCTGAGAGAGAGAGAGAGAGAGAGAGAGCCCGAGAGAGGATGATGGCACAGTACCTTTTATGACCTGGTCTCAATCTCTTCTGCTTTATTTTATTCAGGAGGAGCAAGGCTCTAAGTCCAGCCCACATTCCACGGGAGGCAAATGAGGATCCGCCTCTGAAAGACAGGAGCATTAAAGAATCTGTGGACATTTCTTAAAACCACCACACTTCCCAAACTGATTCCTGAAAGGACATTTAGCTGGATGAAAACCACCCAGTGAGATCAGGAGAGAGCCAAGAGGCAGCACTCTGCTTCCAGCTCTGCCTCCGACTCACTCTGTGACCTCAGGAAGGTCCCTTTCCTCTCCAGGCCTCTGCCCCAGCTGTAAATCTGGCAGAAGGGGATGGTAGACAGAAGAGGGGAGTGCTAGAGTCTACTTTGTGAATCTAAGTTTGGCAAAGAAAAAACAAACCTACCTCATTATTTCATGATTGCATTTTCTGTGGTTGAGAGCAACAGACTCAGCCAGACTGGCCCAGAAGCCCAGCGCTACACTTAGTAGCTAGTGACACATTTATGAAATGAAAGAATATAATATAATATTACCAATCTCATTGGGTTGTTATAAGGATGAAATGAGTTCAAGTATGTAAAGTTCTTCAGACAGTGTCACAATATGAGTTTTTGTAAAAAACAAACAAAAACCCAACTTGTATTGCTCTAATTAAATGACAAGCAGAGAGCCTTGGAATAATCTGCTTTTACGAGTAGATTGGAATGGTTTAGAATCAGGGCTGACATACTTGACAACTGTCTAGCATGGGCACCCGCCAGTCAGAACAGAGCCTGGCCCTTTGCTGTACTGGGCAAATGACCTTTGAGTTGATGGACCATAGGAGGTGGGAGAGAAGGCAATCCTGAGGGAAGTGAAGAGACAGGTGGCGACAGGGAGAACCCCAAGAATTTAGGGCAACAGCTATTTGCCCATCTGTATTTCAGTGTCTTAATATCTGGTATCACAATACCCTTGCCTATTGGACCAGCCTTGTTTAAAATTGACAATTGTAGGTAAATGGGCATAAGGTAATTGTAAATAGGTGGTGTCTCTTAGAGTGCCACAAACCTGCTATATTCACCCCTGTGATGTTGCTGTTCCCAGTGTCAAGGCAAATAATACTTTTGTCCAATGCCTGCTGACTCAGCTCATTTCCAGGACTTTGAGCTCGAACTGACCTGTGTTTTACAAGATCAGGAATGCTCCGACCAAATCATTAAGGAAATGGATTGAAACAAAGGAACCAAGTAGAGCAGAAACCTCTTGAATGTCTGTGTGTGTCCCCCAGGGTGGAGGCAGGGAACTACAGAACTGGGTACTTTTCCTCAGGAGAGTCATTTCAAAAGTCAAGCATCCCTCCCAGGAAACAGGTGCAAAATCTCCCAAGGGCAAAAGAAGGAAAAAAATACACACTTGGGACTCACCCTGATGTTCTAATTTAACTGATCTGAGCATGGTGTTAAAAAGAAAGACACAGACCCAACATGGGGTCACTTCTGCTAGGCCAAGTCACCTAGCAGTGACTTAATACCCCTTAGTGACTTAATACCCCTAACTGCAATTTCAACCTGCCCTAGAAATGTAGTCAGTCAGGAATTTTCCAGTCAACATCTATAAGAAAATGCATAAGTGATCTCTCCTTCCCCCAAAGGAATTCACCTAATAAGACCCCTTTGTCCCCAGATGAAGGTGACCTCACTAGAAATAATCTTTTCTTTCTGTTTGACTTCCTCCTCCTGCCTTTAAAAACCTCTCCCTTTCTGTTGCCCTTTGGAGCATCTCTCTACTTGCTAAAGGGGATGCTGCCTGATTCATGAGCCACTTAATAAAGCCAATTAGATTTTTGAACTTACTTGGATGAATTTTGTTTTTTAACAACAGGTATTTTTTAAAAGCCCCCAGGGTAGTTCTAACATGCAGCATTTTCATATAGGGAAAAGCACGGAGCACATTCCTCCAAGAGGGGCAGTTGTGGCCCCAGAGTCGAGTTAAGCTTCCCAGCCCAAGAGTAGACTCCATCTGCCTCTTTCATCTCTGTTCAGTGAGTCTCTAACCTGGGGGTGGGTGGTACACAGGCACCAACCAGGCTCCAACACCCTGGTTCCACTGGCTCTGAATCTATTCCCAGCGCCTGCTTGAGAGCTGGTACCTGACCTATGCGTGTTAACCCCAGAGCCCAGTGCACCAAAGCCTGCCAAGCAAGAGCAGGCCCTCGGAGGGGGTGTTAGGTTCAGGAAATGCTTGCAGCCCAACCCTCTCCATGCAGGCAATCATGGGGGTGGGGGTAGGGGCCCAAACAAGGCAGCCTGGGACCACAGGCCACCTTCTAGGCCTCGGAGCCTCTCCCTCGAGAGGCAGTTTCACTTGCTGGAGTGCTTGGCCTTACATATCCTGTAGCCCACTCTGGTGAGTAAAGATGAAACCCAGGGAGAAGAAAGAAGAGAAGGAAAGAACCTCCTGAGAGTAGAGACAGATGTCCCTGGGTTCCCCAGGGGCCCTCACTTGATGTGGCCTGTGGCTGGGGAAAAAAAGGAGAGGCCTTTCCCATCAGCACTGCCCACCCTTCCACACCACCTCCTCCCAGGACAGAATTCCTAGGTCATCACCCCTCTCAGTCTAGACCATTAACTCATTGACAATAAACCACTCCTTGCCACCCCAGCCCGATCTGAGTGCCCTTTGGATGGCCAACCGGTGAATATGCCACCTTCAAAATCTTATGGATTGACTACCACTTTTTTGTTATTTGACCTAAAATAACAAAAATCCCCTAGCCACCTTAATTTTTTTTTGGTGGAAAAAGCAGAGCGTGGTACATATTCTTTACTTACAAGATGGCGAAAGGGGATTTTTCTAGAAGTTTCCCAAACAAGTAGGGAAAACATGTACCTGAGGGCAGAGCTCCCTAGCAAAGGGGCCAGAGTGGGTGGCCAGGTGATGGCAGGGAAATTCCCCTGAGGGCATGGTCTGTAGGCCAATCCTCCCAGGCTTCAAGGCCAGAGAAGGAGGCACGTGAAGTGTACAGTGGCCCCCAAGGGTTAGAGCAGGTCCTCAGCTACAGCACTGACATTCCGGCGGATGGCTCTTTGTTGCAGGGCTGTCCTGTGCATTCAAGGAGGTTTAGGAGCATCTCTGGTCTCTACCCACTAGATGCCAGTAAACCTTCCCACTTGGTACAAATCAAAAATGTTTCCAGACTTTGCCAAATGTCCTCTGGGAAGGGGGCCAAAATTATCTTCCATGAGAATCACTGAGTTAAAGAACATGCACCCAAAAGCAACTGTTCCCCTGGTCAGTCTGGACCCGGTGGCTTCCTCATGAACCTCCTCTGGGCAGATGCGCTTTGCTTCATACAGTCTCTGAGTCTCCAGGTTGGGACCTACAGGTTGAGCCCGTGTGTGTGTTCATGGTGACAGCTGAGCCTCAGAGTGGGCCTCAGGGTTGCTGCCAGCAGGTTCCCCTCTTACCTGCTCCTTCCAGGTTGGGTGGGGTGTGGGGGGGTGGGGAAGAAGGGAGCCAGGCCTCTCAAATGTCCAGAGAGGCTACTTCATATTTTTTTAGTTTCCCGCTAGATTAAAAATGAAGATATATCAAGATGAGGTAACAATAATTATGGTACGCTGTATTTTAAAAGCAATGTGCTTGTGCTAGAACCAGGTAATTATGGGATTTACACAATCATAAATTCATGACTCAATGGAGGTCGTATTGTCACACAGTGGGAAGTAACTACATAGCTGGTGAATCCCCTCTTCTCTCAGGCCCTAGTATCTTGGGCTGAAGATATGCCATCATTTGTAGATGAGGCACTTTAGGAATGTGAGGCCTGAACCAAATCACTTTTTTAGCACCTCTGTCTCACCACCCAATACCGAGTGGGTGTGGAGAGACCCATGGTCAGAGAAGCAAGTGAAGAAAGGGAAATGTCTTCTTAGCTTTGAGTTTGAACATGGAATCACACTGTTAGGCAGGAAAACAGATACGGAAAGAGAATAAGGCCAGTAAAGCCCACTAGAAGGACTCAAAGAGTTAACCAGTTAAAAATAGAAAGCTCAGAAGGCCAGGAGCAACTTGGCCTAAAAGTTTGAATACTCCCCAGATGAGGAAAAGTATCTCAGCATAGCCTATGTTTTCTCTGTGTCAATTAGAACATACCATTGTAAGATTTACTTTAGCCTGCTCAAAGGCCCAGCTTATTCAGAAAGAATTCTATCTTAAAGCTAAGATTGCATTGTAATCAAATGGATGGTGGCTCAGCCCACATTGGAGGCAGGGCAGACAGTCTTGATTGATATGCTTCCAGTCAGAAGCTGATATCCTGGAAAGGAATCAAAGCAGTATATTTCTTGTATTAAGTTAAAAAAAAAAAAAGAAACTTAATATTTCAACAAAGATGAACATTCTGGGACAATCTGGCCGGTCTGCACCTGGCTCTTTGTCACATTCCTGAAAATTCTCAACTGCCTATAAAACCCTAGACCCTAAACCCTTAAGGGCGCCCTTTCTTTGAGGTAGCCCACACTCCCCTTTCTCCAAGTGTGCATCTTTTTGCTTTAAATAAACTTCTCATTGCTCAATTTATAACATTTTGTCTCTGCACTTTTCCAGTGGTAAGTGGCTTTATTGCTTTTCTTTGTCATTCTAATTCTCCAAATTTAGACTCAAACCTTCAGTCCCTCTGTTCTATTTCAGATAAGTAAGGAGGGGCTGCTGAGAGCTCAGATCTGGGCTTGCAAATTACCGTCACTTTGGTGACTTGAACGGAACTGCCTACAGTCATGCTCTGTAGTAGCCTGCTTGAAAGTCTCCTTTCTTTGTCTCTAGGAAGTTCACAGCCATAATCTCACTCCATCCAGTGCTCTGCAGCTCCCCCAAATCCCGGGGTGGTAGGGACCCAGTTCCCATGCCATGCAGATCCAAGTGGACACTGGATGCCAGGTGACACTGGCTTAAGGAGTCAGCAGGGGATGTGCCCCACGTTGAGCAGCAGTTCAATGAACTTCCTTTACTATTCGAATCTGTCATTCCCTGACACTCTCGCTTTAATAAATAAATTCCTTCCTCACCTGGCACCCTGACTTCCCTGTGAACCAGCCTCTCCCCACAACAAAACCTTCTGGCTCTGTCTCTTGGCGTAACTTAATGCGCTCTTGGGCAGAGGCCTTAAAAAGGCTCTGTGCCTCAGTTTCCTCATCTCTGCAATGGGGATTACAGTGCTACCTCATAGTACTGAGCATACTTAAAGTGCTTAGCCTAATAAGCCTGTAGTGCCTATAGCTATTACTGCTGCTTGTATGTTTATTTCACGTGACCTCATAAAACTAGGCCCATCTGCTAGGGTCCAGGACTCCGGGGCTTCTCCAGAGAACAAACCACACGGGCACGGAGATGTAAATCCAAGCAAAGTCTTTATTCAGCCAGCTAGCTGGGGCCGACAGCACCTCCCCTGACAAGCAGGCCGAGTCCGAGCTGCCGACCCCCAGGCAACTTTAGGTAGGGATTATATAGGGTTTTCACAGCCGTTGCACCGAAGCCCGTGCATTTCTACAACCAATAATTTTAAAACACATTCTATATTTTAACCAATGGAGTTGAAACGAGAACGCCCCGGTTACCTAACCGCTTCCCGTAATCTCTAGCTCACACAAGCATGTCTTCATGACTTATCACAGGTTATGTCCCGAGGCTACTGCCCACCTCTGGTTATCTAATTTAGGGCAGGCGTGTTAGCTTCGGGCAGTTTCTACGAAAACTGGGTGGCTCTTGCTCTAGGGTTTAGCTAGGTTTTATTAGTTCTTTTTCCTGACTTTTGATGCTCTTTGCACTCCTTTACACATCCAGTACCATGTCTCATCCAAAAGAAGTATTGAGAAAAGGAAATCACATCACATACTAACTTTAAAAAAATTCTCTTTGTACATTTACCCCCCCAAATCACCCTCTTTGTGTCTGTGGGGCCAATCTGCCCCTTCTCTTCTGACGCCTCTGCACCTGCTTCCCGAATCTCCCCGACCTCTCTGGGACCTTCACTCCTTTCCTGCTGGGCAGCTCCAGTCTCCCCCTCCCAACCAAGGGTTGTTTGTTCCTCAGCTGGACACCTCCAGGCCAGGCTAATATGCTCACCTTGTATCTCTGGTGTCTTCCTCTCCCCCCGTCTCCTGGCTCCACAGAGCAAAGCTTCCACAGCTACAGGGCTGGAACAAAGGTGCCTCCTCCAGGACAACTTGGTATCTCTTCACTTATTGTGGAACGTTTGAGTTGTCTTCAGGTTTTGACTATTATGAATAAAGTGGCTCTGCACCCCTGGGAAAAGTCCCAGTTGGTCATGGTCTTTAATCCTTTTGATATGTTGTTGAATTCAGTTTGCTAGTATTTTGTTGAGGATTTTTGCATCTCTTTGTTCATAAGGGATATTGGTTTGCAGTTTTCTTCTCTTGTGATTTATTTCTCTAGCTTAGGTATTAGGGTAATACTGTCCTCATAGAATGAGTTGAAAAGCTTTCTCTCCTCTTCCAATTTTTGGACAAGTTTGAGAAGGACTGGTGGTAATGTGTCTTTAAATATTTGATAAGAATTCTCCAATGAAGCCATTTGCTCCTAGGTTTTTCTTTGTGGCAAGCTCTTGACTATTAATTCAGTCTCTTTGTTTTCAGTCTATTCAGATTCACTATTTCTTCTTCATTAAATTTCAGCAGTTTTTACGTTTCTAAGAATCTTTCCATTTCTTCTAGGCTATACAATTTGCACACAATTGTGCGCAATATTCTCTTCAAATCCTTTTTTATTTTAGTTAGATCACTAGTAATGTCCCCTCTTTCATTCCTGATTTCGGTAATTTGTCTTCTTTCACTCATTCTCTTTTTTTTTCTTGGCCAGACTAGCTGAAGGTTTTTCAACTATTTTGATCTTTTCAAAGGACCAATTTTTGGTTTCACTGAATTTTTCTATTGTGTTTCTATTCTCTATTTCATATAAAGTATATTTCAAATAGAGAATAATAGAAAATATTCTCTGTTTCATTCTCTAATTTTTTTATTCCTGTCTTGCAGTTTAGTTTGCCCTTGTTTTTCTAGTTTCTTAAAGTGAGGGGTTAGGTTATTGAGACCTTTCTTTTTTTCTAATATAGGCATGTATAGCTATATATTTCCCTCCAACTACTGTTAACTGTCTCATAAGTTTTGTTTTATTATATTCTTGTTCCCATTCACCTCAAAATATTTTCTAATTTCCCTTATGATTTCTTCCTTAATCCATTGGTGGTTTAAGAATGTGTTATTTAGTATCCACGTATTTGTGAATTTCTCAAAGTTTTTTCTGTCACTGATTTCTAATTTCATTTTAATGTTGTTGGAGAACACACTCTATATGACTTCAACCAATGTATCTTTATTGGAACTTCTGTTTTAGCCTAATAAATGGTCTATTCTGGGGAATTTTCCATAGTGCACTTGAGAAGACTGTGTTCCGATGTTGATGGGTAGAATGTTCTTTTGATGTTTGGTTTAGTTGGCTTAGAGTGTTGTTCAAGTTTTCTATTTTCCCATTAATCTTATGTCTAGTTGTTCTATCTATTAATGAAAGTGAGATATTGAAGTCTTCAACTGTTATTGTTGAATTGTCTATTTCTTCTATTCTGTCAGTTTTTGCTTTGTGTACTTTAAAGACTCTTATGGACGTATACTTAAAATTAAGTCTTCTTGATGGATTGACTCTTTAGTTATTGTAAAATGTTCTTCTTTTCCACAGTAACAATATTTGTCTTGAAGTCTATTTTGTCTGATATTAGCATAGCCACTCCAGCTTGCCTTTTGCCTTTGGCTGCTGTTTGCATGGTGTATATTTTCCCATCCTTCTCATTCTACCTATTTTTTTTTTTTGGTATCGTTCATGTACAATTACATGAGCAACATTATGGTTACTAGACTTCCCCCATTATCAAGTCCCTACCACATACCCCGTTACAGTCACTATCCATCAGCGTAGTAAGATGCTATAGAATCACTACTTGTCTTCTCTGTGTTGTACTGCCTTCCCCATGCCCCCCCTACAGTATGTGTGCTAATTGTAATGCCCTTTTTTTCCCCTTATCCCTCCCTTCCCACCCATCCTCCCCAGTCCCTTTCCCTTTGGTAACTTAGTCCATTCTTGGGTTCTGTGAGTCTGCTGCTGTTTTGTTCCTTCGGTTTTTTCTTTGTTCTTGTACTCCACAGATGAGTGAAATCATTGGATACTTGTCTTTCTCCGCCTGGCTTATTTCACTAAGAATAATACCCTCTAACTCCATCTCATTCAACCTATTTTTGTCTTTGAATCTAAAGTGTATTTCTTATAGAAAGCATGTAGTTGGATCATATTGCTTTTTATCTATTCTGACAATCATTGTTTTTTGACTGGAGTGTTTAATCTGTTTACATTTAATGTAATTGTCAATAAGGTAGTATTTATGTCTGTCATTTTGTTACTTGTTTTCTACATATTTTGTGTCTTTTTGTGCCTCTACTCCTCCATTACTGAATTCTTTTGTGTTAAATATATATTTTCTTTGTACCACTTTAATTCCCTTATGATTTCTTTTACTATACTTTTTGAGTGATTTCTCAGTGGTTGCCCTGGGGATCATAATTAACATCTTATAGCAATCTAGTTTGGGTTAATACAAACTTAATTGCAATAATATACAAAAAATTTATCCTTTGTAACTCCAGTCCTCCCTCTTTTGTGCTAATTCTGCCATACAAATTATTACTTTATATGTCCATCAATACAGATTTATACTTATTGCTTTATGCCATAATCTCTTAAATAAGGTTGGAGAAAAAAGGTATCATAAACAAAACATACATTTATATTGTCTTTTAACCTCTGTAATTAACATTACCTGTGCTTTTTATTTTTTCATGTAAATTCAAGTTACTGTCTAGCATTCTTTCATTTCAGCCTGAAGGACTCCCTTTAGTATTTCTTGTAAGGAAGGTCTGCTAGTAATGAATTCTCTTACTTTTTACTTATCCAGGAATGTCTTAATTTCTCCTTCATTTTTTAACAGTTTTATTGATGTAATTCACATACCATATAGTCCACCAATTTGAAGTCTGTAATACAATGGCATTTAACATATTCACAGAGTTGTGCATCCATTACCACAATCAATTTTAGAATATTTTCATTACTGTAAAAAGAAGTACCCCTTAGCCATCACTCCCAAAATCATTTGCCCCCTCCCCTCAAGCTCTGGACAACCACTAATCTCTTTCTGTCTCTTCAGATTTGCCTATTTGTTAATTTAATTGATCTTTCAAAAGAATCATCTTTTAATTTCATTTTTCTCTATTCTTTTTTATTTTTCTCTATTCTTTGTCCTTTTTCTCTATTTGTTTATTGTCTATTGTTGAAATTTGTTCCTTCTAATTGCTATTGATAGTCTAGTGAATGAATATACTATAATTTCTTTATCCATTCAATTGGTGATGGACTTTTGGGTTGTTAGGCACAATTTGGAAGACATATTTCTAGTAATCAATCCTATTAACTCTTTTTTCCCCTTATAATTGAATATCCAGTAAACTGACTTACATCAAATGGGGAAAGTCTTGCTGCATGCTCAGTGATTTCCATTTTTGCATCAGTTGGTATAAGGCTAAAGGACATTCATTCCTTGTGATTTGTTTTAGAACTTTCACTTTTCTAGTCTTTACTTTTTTTTTCTTAAAGAAGAAGGCAATGTATTAGTCAGTATTCTCCAAATAAACAGAACCAATTGGTATGAAGGAGGAAGAGAGATTCATTATAAAGAACTGGCTCAGCAAGTTCCAAGATCTGCAGTTGGCAAACTGGAGGCCCAGGAGAGCTGATGGGTAGTTCCAGTCTGAGTTGGAAGGCCTGGGAACCAAGAGACGAATAGTGTTATTTCCAGTCTAAACGGTAGCAGGCTTGAGGTCCAGGAAGAACTGGTATTTCAGTTTGAGTCTGAAGGCATGAAAATACCAATGTCCTACCTTCAAGACAGTCAGGTAAGAGGAATTCCCTCATATTTGGAGAATGGTCAGCCTTTTGTTTGATTAAGGCCTTCAGCTGATTGGATGAGGCTCACCACACAAGGGAGGTGCTATGACTTTGTTAAATTAACATTTGTTAAGTGAAGCATGGGGTACAAGATGGTGGGCCTTGGTTCAACAAAAGGCCACAAGAGAAATTAAAATAGAGGAGTTTATTACTCACAGGTCCTGGAGGAAATATACAGCATTCCTTGAAGGGTCATATAGGTAGGTCAAGGCAGGGTGCAGGCAGAGAGAATGACAGGACCTGGAGCACATGCCTTTATTAGAGTCTGTGGATAACGTGCTTTGAAATTCCCAGACGAAGGCCAGATTGGTCAATTCAAACTAAAAAGAACACAGTTTTCATTCATGAGGGTCTATCTAAGTGTACAAAGAAAAAGCCCTGAGAGGTGGGGATAATGTTCATCACAAGGGATATTAGGGGAATCATCTCAGGAACTTTCATTTGCCTGGGATTCTGCAGGCTGCTATGTAGGGCACACACTAGCATGAGGGGCTAATGACAGTTTAAAGCCCCCACAGGCCACTTGGCCAAACAAAATGCATGCTGAAGCAGCAATACCATGTAGTAATTTAGCTAAACTCAGGACAGGAGGGCAATCTGCTTTGCTCACTGTATTGACTTAAATGTTAAACTTATCCAGGAACACTCTGAATAATGTTTGACCAAATATGTGGGCCCCCTGTTGCCTAATCAAGGTGACACACAAAATGAACCATCATAGGCAACATGCAATAAAATATTAACTGATTGCACAAAAAGACTGCTATATGAAGAGGCAAAGCTGCTGATATTGAACTACTATTGACTGAATCACCAAATACCTCCCTCTCCCCCAGTTCCCATTTAACGACAGCAAAGATATGCAGTGAGGAATTGACTCATAGCAAAACTGGTAATGGAAGGAGAGGACATCCCCAGACCAGAGATTCTGATGTCTTTCTGGAAGTCAGAGAAGAATGTTGGAAATATGCTTTCTTCAGCTGATGAGCAGAAGTCCAATATAGCACATGGAAAGAGGCTGACTGGAGAGAAAAGGGTATAATAGAGAACTATGATGCCATTAAAAATAATCTTACAAAAGAATATTTAGTTTAAAATTGTGATGACATACAAAGATGTTCACAATATTTTCAATTAAACAGGTTAAAAAACATTGTTTAGCATGTTCCTATTTTTCTGAATAAAAGATCTATATATTTATTTAACTGGGAGGCTAAACACCAAAATGGTAACAATGACTATCTCACTATTTTCTCTAGTAAACATGTACGTTATAATAATAGTAAAAGTGATTTTAAGCTATTATCAACACTTATAAGAGACTGGGATTTTCAAATATCTTCATACATTTCTAAAGACTCAGGCTGTTGGAGGTTATGGCGTTATATGGATAGATTGGTAGTTTGTACAGCTCAAAAAAACTGATGAACTCTTACAGGATTGGCCGCCCTCCCCTCCATCATCCTCAGGCGTACACCTGCCAGTTTCCCAATTCATGTCGCATGGAATTCTGTTATCACTCCAGTTCTTCAGCAAACAGAATGTGATTCACCTTAATTCATAGTCTCCAAGTTTGGACCTGCCTGTTCCCCTATTGTCCATGCTCCCCGTGATCTTCCAAGTCCCTTCAGTCTAGTCTCCCTGGTGGAGGTAATCATCTTCAGGAACCTAAATGACAAGACTAACGGCCAGGCCCATAAAGCTTCTTACTAAGGGCTCCTCAGGAAGGGAAGAATTTGTTTTCCTTGTGAGCCATTCTTTTAAACATAGAGGAATTCACATGAATGAGAAAATGCTCATGAATGTATTTGTAAACAGAATCTGAATTAGCTGTGGAATTAACTTAGGGGACATTGTATTTGTATTACCACCATGGAATTAAGTGGGGAAGAGTATGTAAGAGCCCCTCTGTGCTCACCACTCACTTCAAGGATGTATTTAAGAGGACACAAGATCATGATTCCTCTCTCATTCTACTGGTCCACGTAGCTTCCTTGGACCCATTCCATCTAGGTACTTGGTAGGGGTTAGGGGCCGAGGAAATAGATGCACCAGTGGGTTTCTAATTCTGTTATTATGTAAAAATATCTTTTCAAATGACCTCACACCTCTCTGGTCCAAGATGGACTGAGCCCATGTGCTTGACAGGAAAATCCCATTGAAATGATTTTCAAATGATTCACAGAGTGTGAGGAAGAGACACTGTAAAAGATGACAAACTGAGAAATACAGATTTAAGTAAGTTGTTTAAAGTAATAAGGACTAACTAATAGACTGAAAATTAAATTAAATTAAAATTGGGAGGGGGGAAAATGAGGTGAAATATAATTGAATTAAATTCCTCAATATTCAACGTGGAGGGAGCCATCTTTAAAGAATGTTTAAAGTAGAGAAATGGAGAAAGAGCAGTATAGACTTATTTTAGAATTCCGGATATAACCACCACAAGCCCAAACCCCAGATCCGGTTTTAAATGTGGACCTGTAGAGAGTGGGTGTAGGGATAGGCCCGGAGATGGGGGAAACTTGCACATTTTCTTCATCCTTTTTGTAATTGCTTGACATTTTATTACCACACACACACACACACACACACACACCATTTTTATGGTCGTTAAAAACAATAGCAACAACGACAACTTCCCTTATTAACCTCGTGGGAAAAGATCCTCCTTTTGCCTCTGTCCGTCCGATGGACCCCGGCTCCTCCTGCCTCATCCCTGGCGGGAAAGGACTACCGGGGAAGCAAGCGAGGACCGAGCTTACAAGGTGCCCTACGGTTCGAAACTTTAAAAAAATTTTGTTTTTAACTATAATTTATTTATTTATTTCAGCAGAAAATAGAATGGTGGCTTCCGGGGCCCAGGGGAGAAGGGGAGTTTTGTTCAATGCATGTAAAGTTACAGTTGTACAAGATGAATAAATTCTAGAGATCTGCTATCCACACAGGGCCTATAGTTAACGCTATGGTGTTGTGCACTTTAAAGCTTGTTACTGAGGGAAAGTTAAATGAGATGTGACCACAAAGGGCTTAGCACAGTGCACGTGGTCGCAACTCCATCAAAGCCGTTTGTGCCGTTGGGCAGTTGTTTAAAGCTGGGGAGGTGCCATCAGCAAGCCGTCGTTTGGCATTTCGACCGTGAGGAGCTCGGCCCCGGGGACAGGAGGAAGCTCCGGGGCTTCACTCTCAGGCCAGAGGCAAAGAACAGGAAAAGTCACGAGGTGGACAGACAGGAAACAGCAGCCTAGGTGAATTCTACAGTTTTCTGCAGCAGCCCTAAAGCCATAGGTCCACATTTCAGTGAACTTCAAAAAAAAGAAACAAGTGCTATCACGGTGGCATGCACATCCAGAAATTCACTCTGGGAATCACCAGACACAAGGGTTTCTAGAAGTCAGGCCGAGGCTACAGAGTCTGGGCTGCCACTGAGGTTTCCTGATCTGAATCACCCGGCAGCCATCAGCTGTGGCCGTGACAGCTCAAGCCACAGCTACACATCTGGCTGATTCTGAGGAGGGAGAGGGTGCACCAAACTCTCCAGGGGCTTCTGATCACACCTACACAGCAGCTCTCTGTTTGCACCATGGGGTGTAGAAAATATTTTAGAATTTCTACGTGTGTGTATTTTTATCCAAAAAAAAAGGTAAGAGGAAATTAAGCTACAATCATATGTAACATATTAGTACAAGAGCCAGTGTCTATTTTGTAAATAAATATACATATAATGCTGTGTAAACAATTATACATATGCTGTATATTTATGTTATAAATACACACATACAAACATTTCTTGCACAGTGGAAAAAATTTGACAGATCACACGATCAAAGAGGTTTGGAGATCACAGCTCTGCAGGACAAAACCCCAGCTCCCTGATGCGGTCACTCTTCTTTCTGGCAAGGTGTCTTGCTTGGAGACTTCAGCTCCAGCTGTTTCGGCCACTTGTGCTTCTCAGAAGTCACCATTCTCTTTCTCAGCTCTGCTCTTCTATTCTTGCTGTTTCCTCTGGATTGTCCCTTACCCACTGACTCCTACATACCCCTTTAGGTGACTGCTCAGATGTCATCCCTGCTGGGAAACATTCTCTGACCCCCAGATTGGATGTTCATGGGGGAACCACCCCAGCCTGTGCATGTCTTTATCATGGCATTTGTAGTTCATTGTCGAGATATAATTCGTGAAATTTTGTCCACTGTCTCACTCACCAACCATGAGGCAGGAAGACCTAATTTGTCTCTGTTTCCCAGTATCTTGCACCGCGGCTAAAGTAAAGTTTTAAGGGCTACCCAATAGACTGAAAATAAAAATACAAATTAAAACTGGGAGGGAAAAAATGAGGTGAAATATAATTGAATTAAATTCCTCAATATTCAAAGTGGAGGGGGCCATCTTTAAACCGGGGCCTCTCCTTTCCCATTCAGGCCACTGAGAAGACTGCTCACTAAAAACCTTTGCAAAAAAAGGAATGAACATCATCTCTCCAGTCCCATTCCTTCTGGAGCTTGGGTTGAATGGTGACCAATAGCCCAAGGGTCTCCCTTCAAGAAAGATGAGAAATTTCCCCTTCACCAACAGGCCCTGCTCCCAGAGTGTGGTTCCTCCAGCACAGGGCATAACCAAGGACTTCCCCTAGTGGCTCTGTCAGAGCCCTGGCTGGGCGAGTTCCTTCTGCAGAAACTCGATAACATCAGAGTACGGTAAGGGTTCCAGGCAACAGTGTCTTTTTCTTATGACTGGAGGAGGAACCTCCGAAAGGGACAAAGGCCTCCTTGGAGCAGAAGCCTCCCAGGCATGGGGTGGCTGGCTTCTCAAGGTTTCTCTCTGGGGTCCTGGGTTCCCCCAACATCTTCATCCCCTCTTTCTCTGTCTGAAGATGGTGGCTCCCAGTTCCTGAGCTAACATCACTTTAGCTCAAACCATCAGAGCCTTGAGGAGGCCCTCAAAGTCACAATTCCAAATTGGGAGAGAGGCTCTAATGGGTCCAGTTTAAGTCAGGGAACCCCCCATCCCCTTACCCCCATGCCATTCAGACACTACAACTGGTCAAGGTTTGGTCTTACCAACATGGCTGCCAGCGCCATTCCTATGGGGCCAGGGAGCTGGCAGTTCTCAGACATTGTGGCTAAGCACACTCTCTCAAAGTGTCATCCATAGGAAGTAAAGAAGGAAGCAGAAAGGAAACATAAGCTGAATTTCTCTTCAGTGTGAAATGCTTTAGCAAATATCCTAAAACAAGAAATCAGATCTCTAGAGAAGATGTGGCGAAGCCAGCCTCATGCAGTTCCTCAATGGTCCCTTTGTGCCAGCCCCACACCAGGAACTCTGAGATGGGGCAGAAAGTGGAGGACACAAGTGCCTGCCTTAAGGAGTTAACAGTTCAGTTAGGAAAGCCACTGCTTTCCAAGCCCACCCACACGCCATCCAACCCTCAAGGCCCAGGTCACATTCCTTCTCTTCCATGAAGCCTTCCCTTACCACATGTGCTTTGGTGTAGAGAGGGACACTGCGTGGTGTGGCAGAGAGAGTCAAGAACCGAGCACCAGTCACCAGGGACCTGGCCCTCCCTCTGCCACCAACTAGGTGTGTGATCTTGAGAGTGCCCTTCATTCAGTTGCCTCATCTATGGGCTAAGGATGCTCAATCTACTGCAGGGAAGCTTTTGTGGAGACCCAAAACTTTAAGGGCCTATCACATTTTTAATCTCCAACTCTTTGGAACTTCCTTAGAATGCAAAGTCTATGAGACAAAATTCCTTTTCTTCTTATTATAACTTGTATCAAGGTGAAAAATGCAGTATGGTGCGTTGGTTAAGAGCACGGGCTCTGAGGATGTGACTTGTCCATGCTGTGCAGTCTCTTCTGATTGTAGAATGATCTAGAATGAACTGTCTGGCTGCTTCCTGAGGTATTACAGACTTTGCAGAAGCAGAAATTCTCCCACCTCCAGTGGTTTTGCACACCTGGGAACATTCCAGCTCTGATGATGCAAGTAACATCTATGCTTTCCTAGCTACATCTGGGATCCTGACCTGCATTATGGCACAAGGTTTGGCGACTGGAAAACTTAAGCCTGTAGCCTCTATTGCTGATATCAGGATGGTTACCAAACTTGGAATTACAATGTTAAATAAATCCTATCAATGATATGTGATCATTTGGACTGCTGTGGGAATGGAAATCTGCCAACTTCTCTTACTTTAATATAAGAAGAGCAATGGGAACAGAGATCCTAAGTATTTTTGAATATCTAGATACTTTATAGAAGAGGAAGAGGAGGAGGAGGAAGGGGTAAAGGAAATAGGAAAGAGGAAGAATGAAAGGGGCAGGAGGAGGAGAAGAAACAGAAGGAGGAAAGGGAGCGGGGAGGAGGTGACAAAGAGGAAAATGGCACTGAAATTTGAGACAAGGAAATAAAGCAATCATTAACCCCTCAGGACTGGGGCAGTGACTCCGATACATACACTGCAGCTTCATGCAGCTGGGTCTCTGCACACTGAGGATGCCGCCCCTTTCTGTGCCTGTAGATAAAATCTCAAGGTGTCCAATGTCAGGTGTCAGCAAATTGGAGGGCCTTAAGACTCAGAGAGATATGAAAGGAAAAGCCTTGTACATTGAGATTTGAGCCTATCTCTTATGTCCACATATGCACAGAGAGAATTTGAAATTGCGTTAAATGAAATCAACAAAGTATGATTATAATCCCCCCTCCCCTGACAAAAAGGGTTGTAGAGTCAGATAGACTGAATTGAATCACATCTCCACCACTTGCTAGCTAGGTGGCTTTGGGTAAATCGGTTCATGCTTCAGCACTTTAGTTTTCTTACCTGAAAAGTGCAAATATTACAGTATACACATCACAGAGCTGTTCGGAGCATGCCGTGAGGTTTTGCACTGGTACACTTGGTGAATAGCAGCTATTGCCATTGTTAATACCACCACAGGCAACATCCTGTCTCTCCTACAAAATTCACTGTGTGCTCCTAAGGACAGGGCCTCATCAGGTCAGGCCCAGGGCAGTCCAGGCACACAGTATTCCTTCAGGGGATTGAATTGGCAAAGTCCTGGAACAAACGGCCCTGCGCCTCTGAGGTCCTCTGACTCAGAGTGAGAGAGATGAGGAGGTATTACATCACGTGACAAGTCTTGAGAGCAAATGTCCAGTGATTTCCCAGGTCCCTTCACAGAGCCAAGAGTAATTTAACTCCACGACTGGTCAGTCTTGCAGACTGCATTCACTGACAAGAGAATCGAGTCTGTGAGAGGAGATGGACCTTGTCTGGGTTGACCATCTTGAGTCTTAAACTCCATACCTGTGTATTGTTCCTTTTCTTCCATTAGCATCCTGGGTATGTCTGCTACCCTTAGGTAGGCTGGAAATGCAGCACAGATACCTGTAACAGACGGCAATCCTGGGAGACTGGGGCTCACCAAAGCCACACCTAAAGGGAAAAAGAGCCCCCAGCAGCCATGTCCCCACTTAGCCTCTCATCTATGCAGAGAGGTACCAGTTAGCAATTTCCCATCACCACCCCTTTTCTGCAGTGTGTGTGCCTGGAGGGGCGGCGCAGCACTTGGATTTCCCTGCACCAAGGACAAAAGGGCACTTCTCCAGGAGCACATAGTGAATGGGCAATTGCCATCCACGCAGGCCAGAAAAGGCCTCAGCTGTAATGGGACGCACCTTCACCCCCAGCGAAGTCTTCTCGGGTCAAAACGAGCATGTGAACAGGCACTGGGTCCCCTAGTTGCGGAAGAGGGACCCATGTACACCTGCTGATGTGACTCTTGAAAGGCAAACCATACGAGATATTTCACTGCAGTCAGACTTCTTTTACAAGTAGTTCCGCTCTTCTTTATCACATTAATACATATAAAGAAGTGAAAAATTCTAGTAGTTCAGAAGAACTTATCATGGAAACCAAAGATATGTTTCTAGAAATAACAATGGCAGCTATTTACTGAGCACCTACTGTGTGCTGTAAACCTACAGTCACAATTGCGTTCAAGGCCCACACCCCTCTGTGGGGTGGGTGCTAAGAGGATCTGGTTGGCAGGTGAGGAAGCTGACACTTGCCCAACATCACACAATGTTAAGAAAGAAAGAAAAAGCTGGTACTGGAAGTACAGCGGGGCTATGACTGAACTATGATATGAGGGCCAGGATGGAAGGAAGCCCGGGAAGATGAAAACGATCGAGGCGACAGGGTGGTAAGGTTATGGGTTTTTTTTCTTGGTAAACTTTTCTGTAGTTTTCATGCAGTGGTTCACTGTTCTGCAGGATGGAGAAGTTGATTTCAAACACCGCAGGGGTGAGAGTTAGGAAGCCTGTGAGGCAGGGCTTGTGGGCTGTCAGCCTGTGATACAGGCCAGTCCCCGGCGGCCCCTCCCCTGCCACCTCCCCTCCGGCTCAGCTCCCAGCACTTTCTCAGCATCTTTGTCAACTGCGGAGCATGTGTGTGGAGGGGGAGTTTGGGGGAAATCCCTTCTCCAGCTCAGATTGGCTTTGGTTCTTTTTTCTAACTTACTGCAAATTTGCTCCTTTGGAACCTAGGGGTATTTTTTTCCCCTTCCCTTTTATGAATCTGCAGAGAATTGGCCTGTGTGAGCCAAAGAAGCTTCTGGAATACAAATCTTGCTGAGGTGTCAGAGCTCCTCAGTCTTACAGATCTCCCCCCTCCCTTGGATTCATTGGCTCAGGCTTGCTCCAGCCCAGGCTCCAAGCTGCCCCCTGCCCTTCCGCCCCCCAGAAGCCTGGGCGCAGAGAAAAGACTCCCAGCTCCTCATCCCAGACATGATCTGGAGGGTCTCTGTAATCTACATGCTCATGAAGGGAAAAGACCATGGGGAAACTGTGATTCTCCTCCCCCAAAACTCAGTTTCTCCTGCAGCCCCATGAGACATACCCTGGCCTCCTCTCCAGGAAGAACCCTGAGCCAGGTGACCCTTAAGTCCATTCTCCTTCCCCACCATCCCCCAGGTTCAGGGTCCCCCAACCCCAGCTGGCATGAGAACAGTAGCCTGATACACTTGCCTCTGCTACGTGCTGTCCCTCTGAGGGCATTTTGTGCCATCGAGCTCTCATACCCACCCAGGGTATCTGGGTTCAATTATCTCATTTCATAGATGAGATGATGGAGGTTCGGAACCAGGAAGTGACCTGCCAAGGCCACCAGCCAGGAGGCACCAGGCCAGGCTTCTTGCTCCATCACTACACTGGACCATTCCCTTCTGTCTTGTTAAATTGGGTTTCTCCTATGTCAGGGCAGTCATATTACATTAGGACTCTGTTTTTGTTTGGGGCTACCACCTCCATCTTATATCAGCCTGTGGAAGGGGATTTGTAGCAAGGGAAGAGGATCAGGGATGATCTTGAGGGGCTGGAGCTGGAAAGGTCCTTGGAACCCCAAAAAGGGAAGCTATGCGCTCATCACAGTTCTTTCTCCAATCCTAATCTCAGCTCCAGGTCAAGCCTCTTGCATGCCAGACACCCAGTGACAGTGAGGGGAAAGAAGACAAAAAGGGATCAGTATAAAAAAGTGGTAAATACTGTCCCCAGATGAAGATTTGGCTTATAAGGAAAGAACACTTAACTCATTATGTCCTGAGCCACCAGATTTTCATTAATCTAATATCACCTTGACTAGTTTTTTTGTTATTCAAGTTTCTTTCTCTTACTGTGATCATTTTGTAAGCTACTGCAAAGCTCCGTGGGAAACAGATAGGATGTAAGCTATAAACACGTAAATACAACACATCATTTTATCACTGTCGGGATGCTTTGTTTCCTAAATTTGAAGCCAAGCTCTGTTGGTACATGTGCCAGGATAGACCAAAGGAGGAGATGTGTACGGGTTCTCACTGGGGGCAGGTGCAGAGACTCAAACAACCTGTGACCACACGTGGCATCTCAGTTCCACTCTTACAAAAAGGTGTCCCAACCTCAACCTCAGAGGGCTTTCCAGTCCTGTTCCGGGATAAGCTGTCCATGGTTTTGAAACTTAGTGGGCACAGCACCCCGGGAAAGCCCAAGAGACCACTCCTAAGCACTTCCTCTGCCCGCTCAGTTATTTGCCCCAGACATCAGCCACTCAACAATTATTGAGCACCTACTATGTGCCAGGCTTTGTGTAAGAACTGGGAATCCAGCAGTGACCAAGATGGGCATAGCCTTTGCCCTAACACAGCCCACAGCATAAGGGGGTGGGGGACAGATGAGTAATTGTAATCCCATGCAATCCTATGCAGCGAATGCCACCATAGAGGAAGTACAGAAGAGGAGCACCCAATCCAGACCCAGCAGGTCAAGATTTCTTAGCAGATGAATTAAAATTTAAACCAAGACCTTAGGCTGTTTAGGACATGAGCCAGCTTGTGGCAAAGACTGAATTGCAGGTCATATTTCCTCTTCCTCTTGGACCCAGAGCAAGACTACACTCCCCAGCCTCCCTTGCAGTTAGGTGTGACCATGTGACTGAGCTTTAAGCTAGTGAAATGTGGCAGAGTTGATAAGCATCACTTCCAGGCCTGGTCCATGTTCTTTGCTCACTCACTAGTCAAATGCAGAGGACTCCAAAACCCCAGGTGAGAATAGAACACAAGATGGAAGGAGCCTGGGTCCTTGAATCATCATGTGGAAGGCTTTGCCCACCAAATGATAGTGCTGTTGTGAGTTATTGCATACATATTAGTAAATATGTTCTATTGTGTAAAACTATGGAGATTTCGGGTTTGTCTGTTACAGCGACTGGCATCACCCTAACTTATAACCAAGTAGGAAGGTGGGTAAAGTAGTCCAGAAAAATATATTAATAAAAACAATTTAAGCTTAGGAGGCAGCAGTCAACCAAATAGAGGCTCCAGAGCCAAACCAATGATAATAAACTCTGGTTGCATATTTCCCACCTGTGTCATCTTTGGGTGAGTTACTTAACTCTCTGAATCTTAGTTTCTTCGTTTGTAAAATGAAGATAATAACACCATCCCTGAAGCATTGCTGAGACTGTTAAATAAACTGTACCTGGAATGGTTCCTAACACATAAAAGAGTTATCAATAAATCCCTTGCTCCTAACTATACGCATTCTTAGAATGACATTTAGCTGGTAATATGCTTTGGTAACTGGTAATAGTAGCAATAATAATAAACATTTATTAAGAAATAATTATGTTCTAGGCACTGACATAATTATTCTCATATATGAATCAATTCCATCCTCACAGCCCTATGAATCAGGCACTATTTTCCCCTAATTATACAGATGAGGAAACCAAGAGAGAGCTGTTAAGTAAGGTGTCCAAGGTTAACAGTTGATAAGTGTTAACCTTGTTAAGTATTTAAGTCCAGATGGCCATGGTTAAAATTCCTGTTATAGATGAAGGGACAGAGAGGTGACACAATTTGCTTAAAGCCACACAATCTCAAATCGTCCCTGATTGGGGGCCCTAGAAACAGCCACTTCTTACTGTGATCTGGGGGAGCACGGAGCAGCAGTCTCGGACCGTGAGAATCACCATCCTCCTGCGTTTCCGCAGGTGTACTGGTGGCTTTGGCAGTGATGATGCTGACCAAAAGCACATACTGCTTTGGTCAACCATGAGAAAGCAGCAGGTGGGCGTCCCTGGAGCCTGGCCAGAGGAAACTCCAGCCCTCTGGCTGCGGAATCAAGGCTGAGGGGCTTTGGTTTTTACAACAATGACATTTCCACGAGAGCTTTAAAGCTTACACTGAAGCAAACCTCACTGAGTTTAAAAAGATGCTCAACCTCGCGGGGCAGGGGGAAGACAGTTCTAGGAATTGGGGTTTCAGAAGGCAAATCTGAAGAAGTGACTCCCTGCCAAGAGGGGTTGGTCATTGGACTTGCTGAGGTCCAAAATGACCAGCAGAGGGCAGCAAAGACATTGGTCAGAAGACAGAGGCTGGTTTGATGTCTATTGGAATCATCCCCAAAGGATGGGAGATGGACAGGAAAAATGAGAAAGGGCCTCCTCCTCCATTACTCAAGGAGCAACCCCTAGACTTGGGATCCCAGCCATTGAAACGAAAATTGGCTTTGAGCTTTTTCTTCATATCATGTAATTAATGCATGGTAATTGTAGAAAAATTGGAAGATATAGGAATATATCAATCAAACCATCATATCCTATAACCCAGAGGAAATTGCTGTTGGTTAACATTTTAATTAATATCCTCTGGATAGATACATAAAGAGATGTAGATTTAAATACAGAAACACATATGAGTACACATTTACACATATTTTGGCTTTTGAAACTGGTATCAGTCAGTATGTGGTGGTCCATTTTTAAAAACAACCACCACAAAAATATGTGCAGCCATATATGTACACACACACATGGCTATATATGTGGCATTCTTTTGCCCAGGTGTCTCTTGCTCAGCTGTGAGCCCCCCAAAGGCTAGCCCCCACTGCACCGCACAGGGGTAGGGGGACTGGCATGGTGACAGGTTGCTGGGGAGGAGCTGTGTCCTCTGAGGCCCACTGGTCACTCTGCTGGGTCTCTTTACAGCTTGGGTCTAAGCCTCCTGAAATCTTGGGGGAGGGGAGGGGCACCAAAAAAGACTTACCGGGTGAGCAGGTGCTCAGAGTTCGTTGAGTTTCATCAAAATGAGTCACATCAAAGGTGTGAAGGAGTGACAAGTTTTAAGGAGTTACCACTTCCTGCTTCCACACCAGCACATCATCCTTTTACCCCTGACAGAGGTGCTGCAGCGGTGGGAATCCAGGCGGCAGCCATGGGCATGCCTGCCCTCTCAGATGCAAAGCCTCCGTAACCCTTTCTTTGTCTTCAGGTGTGACCATCTCTTCCCAAAGAAAAACATAGCATCCTTACTCTGCAACACACTTCATCATTGACGAATGAGCTTCAGACTAGAAAAACCCACCGAAAGTGCAGTGATGCTTGAACAGGGTCTTAAATTAGACACAGGTGCTCACCAGGTGAAGGGAGGGGCACTGTGCTGCCTGGATCATAAGCAGCACTTGCTTCATTCACACGACTAGGTGGGCCGCCACGGATCCCCTATGGGAATTTCTCTTTGACGTGTGCTTTGGAGGGAGACAAATGCAGTTTTGAATCATTGCCACCACTTTCTAATTGTGTGGCCTTTGGCAAGTCACATAACCCTGGGCATTCTAGTGTCCAGCCAAGGTGAAAATGCTGGACCAGTTTTGGGGGAAGCAGTCCGGCAGGAGCCCAGGATGAGAGGAGCCAGGGCAGAAGGGAGCCAGGAGGAGGGCTCTGAGTGCCACACTGGGGAAGGCCACCAGCAGCCATGGCAGGATTTAAATAAGGGTTAAATCATGCAATAATGTATAGTATTAGCTGTTTTACCAATCTTAACAAGGGCTATGGTAAAAATCAACAGAATGCATTCAAGGGAAGTCTTGTAAACTAGAACCATAAGTCACCAGCATTCTCTTCTATTCAGGTGGCCCTTACTGGCTCCCAGGTGCGGCCAGGAGAGTTTCCCACCCTGACTTCCCGGCCCAGTCCTGTCCATGGACATCCAGTGTGTGTGGTTCCCCCTCGCTCAGGTGCACTGCGGTCACGCTCACAGCTTGGACCATGTTTCTGACCTCTTCCAGGCGTGCTTAAGCCCAGCCTCCTTGGGGTGCAGGGGGGAGGGAAGCTGGAGGGAGGAAAGGGAGGAGGCCTCCTTCCTGGCAGTTGGGGACATCTGGGTGCTGAGTAGAGAGACAATGGTCAAAAATGAAGTCTCCCCCAGACCTCAGAGTGCCCAGCCCCGTCAGCGTGATCGCTGCTGCCCTGTCTCCGACAAGCTCATCACTGTGGGTGAGCAGTGTCAGCTCTCAGGGCCTCAGTTTCCATGCTGCCAAGTGAAAATAATATTGGTTACTAATTCTTAGGTTACTGAGAGATGTAAATGAGACAAACAAGCACTTAATATGTCTAAACTAGAATTACTCTTACTAATATAATATTGTTTTTCTATCTCTTCTACTGGCCTCCTTGGGGGCCAGAATGATATCATATTCAGCTTCCTATGAGAAGCAGCATGAATAGTCCCTGGGGCCCATGACACTTTGTAAAAATATGATTTTAATATGTTTTTCAATGGAGGAAGGCAAAGTGCCTAGGGCCCAGGAAAATCACAGTGCAGCCCTGAGTGAACAGGCTTGGAGTGAGACAGATGAGGTTTGAATCCCAGCTCCACCACTGAGTTAAGTGTGACCTAAAGAAAGTACTTAATTTTCCTGAGCACCAGTTTCTTCATCTGAAGGGTCAACAGATAAATCCTCCCTCCTAGGTCACTGAATTGAACTATGTCCCCACCTTTTTAAATCACTCATTTCATTTCTAATTGTGCATTTGATGTCTGCCTTTTCCCACTAAGCTGTAAGCTCCATGAGGACAGAGACACTGCCTAATTCATGACCCCTGATTATAACACTTGCAGTGTGTTTACTAGGTGGCCTGCATTGTTCTAAATGCTTTAAAGGTACAACATCAGTTATAAAGGGTTTTAGCACCATTTACAAATGAAGAGACTAAGGCTAAATGGTTAAGTGACTTGCTCAAAATCACAGTTTTTTTTTTGTGTGTGTGTGTGTGTGTGTGTGTGTGTGTGTGTCAGGGTTCGAACCCCAAGACCTGTGCTCTTACCCGTGGCCTGTAGCTGTGATACAGAGCCCAGAGCCTTCCAGACAAGAGGGGGAAGAAGCAGGTACCTGAGGGTGCATATGGCTCAGAGGAAGCCATCTCTTAATGTGATTCTGATAAACTGACATGAAGACTTGTTGCTGAGTGGGGTGCTGTGAAATGGAGGAGGTGTGGTGTTGTTAGGGAAAAGTTCTTCCTAGCAAATGTTTTCCACTCTTGAAGGGGGAAAAGTTTAGGCAGAGAGAATGATCTGACCCCGTCAAGCATGACAGCGATTCTCCCTGCACTGGATCAAAGGTTCATTCACTCTGGGAAGCCAGTCAGCTCTGTTCTCCCTGAGGCAGGGGAACCAACGAGCCCCGAGGGGGATCCCCAGAGGTCAAGCGTTGTCCAGGCTCAACTTGAACAGGACAGGTGCTTCTCAACTGGTCCTTCCCTGCCTGCTCATTTTGTGTAGCTAGCACCAACTTGTCAGAGGCATTGTTTTTTTAATAATAATAATTATTTATATTATTTTTATAATATATTTTTAATGATATAATAACACACATAACTTCATTTTAGAAAAATTGAAAAATACAAATCCATACACATGCAAAATGAGTGAAAGCCACTGGTCAGCTCACCACGCAGGAATAACCTCGTTTGATATTTTGGTATATTTCTTCATAGGTGTTTTCATTGCATCCAAATACATATTTTCCCCTGCAACACTGCGATCACATACAATATAGGTTTTTGGTAAACAGTTTGGGAGAACCTTTAAGAAAATAATTGACAAAACAACTAGAATTGTTGTTACTAACTAAAATATATGAAATAAAATGTAAATTTGGGTTTAGCATTCCTTACTTCCTTCTAGATACCAAGGCTATTGTAGTGCACATAAAACAGGCAACAAGGAGCCAAAAGCGAGACCATTGGCTCTTAACGTTCAGGATCTTATGTCAGCTGATGGAACTGACCTGTTTCTGCCAGTGGGAGAGAAATCCCCAGAGTAGCACATGCAGGTTAGCTGTTCACCAAACCCATTTTCCTTTCCTCTTGGAAACACAGCTAGACTATATTTCCCAGCCTCTCTTGCAGTTAGGTGTGACCATGTGACTGAATTCTGGCCAATAAGATGCAGGCAGAAAAAGGGTATTGCTTATCTGTTGCTGTGTAATAAATGATCCCAAAAGTTAACAGGTCTAAACAACGAATAATTATCTCACAGTTTCTGAGAGTCTGGAACCCAGAAGCGCCTTCATGGGTGGTTCTGGTTCAGCGTCGCTCACAGGGTTGCAGCTTACCTGTTGGCTGGGGCTGTAGTCTCTGAAGATTTGATTGAGACCGGAGGTTCTGCAATCAAGATCACTCGCCTGGCTCGGGCAGGGTGTCAGTTCTTTGCCCAGGTCCTTGCCGCCTGGGCTTCTTCAGGACCTGGATTCCCCCAGAGCTGAGAGAGACTGACAGCACCTATGTCAAAAGCTGCAGACTTTGTATAGCTGCATCTTGAAACTGACTATCACTTCTGAATTCTATTTGTTAGAAGTGAGTCACTAAGTCCAGCACACCCTCTAAGGGGAAGAGAATTAAGCTTCACCTTTGAGGGAAAGACTATCAGAGAATTTTTTGGATATATCTTAAAACCCCCAGAATCTGCTCCACATTCCAACTTGGTCATAAAACCCCCAATGCGGTCATCTTCCCTCTCTCTCCATCTGCCAGCTGGTCAGAGGCTTAAAGCCCTAGAGGAGGAGAAAGGCACGAAATGGAAGGAACTTGCATCACTGAGCAAGGCCTGGAGGAGAGCTGCCCACTGCAGCCAGTTAGGCTACAGAAGAGAGGAACTGAATTCTTCTTAAATGAAGCCAGTGAGATTCAGGATTCATCTGTTACCGCACCTTAAGTAGGAGATTTTTTTTGTTTCCTTAGGCTTATGCCTGTGGGTTATGTTGGTATCTGTTCCTAACACAGGTAACACTGTTCTTTCAAAATAATAGAACTGCCTCAGAGAAATAAACCCTTTCATTGTGCGGAGAGCCCTGACCCCAGAAGAAGTAATCGCATTTCTTATGGCTGGAAGGAAGATGGTAGGAGAATCAAGACACAGAAAGCCAGAAGCCAGTGGGGTGCCAGAGCAGGTGCAGAGGGAAGGGAGCGCACTTGGTGGGATCTGTAGTGAGTACAGCAGAACTCTAACAGGAATGTGAGCCTCGGAGCACAGCAATGCTGCACAGTGGGTCCCCCATCCTCCTGAAATACAGAGAAAAGAAGACACTAAAGACAGATTTAAGAGCAAAGGAAAGTGATTTGGCAACATCCTCATTTGAGGGGTGTATGCTGCAGAAATAAACATGCATACTTGAAGGCACATATGTATGGGGATGTTCGCTGTGGCCTGGTTTATAATAATAGCATTGTGTGTGTGCATGGAGGAATAACCTCAATACCCATCAACGCGGGAATGATTCATACATACCATGCTGTGTTGTGAGGGTTGATTCCAGTAGGCATGGGATTAGTATCAGCTGACTTACTGAAATAAATGACATTCGTGCACAGCACAGACCTCTAGTCAAGGCATTAAATGTACTGATTAATAATGCTGTTTTGTAACCGTGGGTCTGAGGAGTTTGGGAGTGGTTCGTACTAGCTTGCCAGTAGTGCTTGTTTTTATTTTTTTTGTTGTTCAGCACTGTTTATTGAAAAAAGTGAAATTGATTATTTGTACCTGGTTTACTAAGCCCCTGGAGGTGTCTGCTGATGGGGCTGGTAACACAGCAAGAAATACGCCTATGTGACCAGCAGGGGTATAAGAAGCCCTGGTGGAAACCCCATTATGGGCTTCCTACGGTTCTGAGGTGTTCCATGACACATCTGTGACCCTGGAGAGAAAGTGGGCTTGGTATGACTCTTACACAAGGAGGACGATTGGAATTTATACCTGGCCTCTCTGGGGCCTTTGCTGTCTTGGTTTAATGCTCTCAGTGCTTCTCCTGAGATAACCATAGATTTGCCGGCATTGTCAGTTTGGATCTTGTGAATCTTCTTTAGCAATCAAACTGCTTAACAACCACTGTTAGTGCCCATGGGATGGTAAACAGCCATGGCTTCCAAGAAAGACTTAGATCTACATGTGCAGCCTGGAAAGGGGTCCATCATATAAATGAAGTAAGCAAGTTGCAGACTAATACATAAAACATGATTTCATCTTTAATTTTTTTAATGGGATGCTATAGGTATGTTGGTAGAAATGTAAAGAAAAACTCAAGAATCATGCTTGCCAAATCATAAACAATGGTTACCTTATTTATTAGCGATATGTGGAGTCAGGGGATGAAATGGTCTGAAATGTCTAGTTCTTACTTTATGTGATTTAAAAAAAGATGGGATTATAGACTTCTAAAAAAATTAATAGACTTTATTTTTCAGAGCAGTTTTAGGTTTGCAGAAAAATTGATCAGAAAATAAGAGTTCCCATATACTCCTCTCCCCAGTACTGCACCCTGTCCCTGTCAGTTTCCCCATCATTAATAACTTGCATTAGTGTAGTACATTTATTACAATTGATGAACCAATACTGATGCAGTATTATTCATTAAAGTCCATTCCTAAAGTTTATATTAGGGTTCACTCTGTGTTGTACAGCACTATGGGTTTTGACAAATGTATAACATTATATGTACGCCATTATCTATCATTACGGCATCACACAGAATAGTTCATCAAGCTAATAATCCCTGTGCTCCCTTATTTATCGATCCCCCCACACCCTGAACCCCTGGCTACTGCTGAACTTTTAACTTTCTCTATACTTTTGCCTTTTC
The DNA here is from genome assembly GCF_030020395.1 of Manis pentadactyla. Classification (NCBI taxonomy): domain Eukaryota; kingdom Metazoa; phylum Chordata; class Mammalia; order Pholidota; family Manidae; genus Manis; species Manis pentadactyla. The sequence goes on from NC_080029.1 coordinate 26,692,397, forward strand.
CAGAATGTCATATAACTGAAACCATATACTCTGTAGCCTTTTACACACTGGCTTCTTTCATTTAGTAATACAGGTTTTCTCCATGTTTTCTCATGAATTGATAGCCCCTTTCTTTTTATTGCTAAATAATACTCCATTGTCTGGATGAACCACAGTTTATTCATTCATTCACCCATTGAAGGATCTCTCGGTTGCTTTCAATTTGGGGCAATTATGAAAAAGCTGCTATAAACTTTTGAATGGACATACATTTCAACTCATTTGGGTAAATACAAAGGAATGCAATTGCCGTATAGTAAGAATATGTTTAGCTTTGTAAGAAATCGCCAAACTATCTTCCAAAGAGGCTTTACCATTTTGCATTCCCACCCTAGGTGAATGGGACTTCTTGTTGCTCCATATCCTCTCCAAGGTTTGGTGTGGCCAGTGTTTTGGATTTTGTCCATTCTAATAGGTTGTAGTAGTATCTCATTGTTGTTTTAATTTGTATTGCCTAATGACATAAAGATGTTGAACATCTTTTCATATGTTTATTTGCCATCTGTAAATCTTTGATGAGGTGTTAGTTCAGATCTTCTGCCCATTTTGTAATTGGGTTGTTTGTTTTCTTATTGTTGAGTTTTACAACTTCTTTGTATATTTTGGATACAAGTCCTTTCTCAGAGATGTGCTTTGCAAATATTCTCTCCCAGTCTGTGGCTTGTCTTTTCATTCTCTCAATCAGAGGTCATTTTCAACATTTCTGTGTTTATCAAGCAAATGTGTCAGTAAAGAAGATGAAGGTGACCAGGAATGACTTGGTTTAGCCCTGCTTGCCTAGCTAGACTACTAGTGAGATAGGGTAGGGACATGGCACAATTACCATGATTAGTTTTTCCTGCCTGTGATGAAAATTCCCAAGGTATAAATAATATAGTAAGAACTGGAGGGACTCATCTTACAGCTAAGTTTCCATTTTTAAAAACCAGAGAGTTAGAAGGTAAGACTCCTAACATATTTTATGGTAATCAGTCAATAACCTACCCTAAGGCAGGACAAGTAGTCCTAAATGATATATCCCCACTTCTTGAGGGTAACCACTATTTTGGAGAACAGGGTCAAGAAATTCCTTGTGTTAAGCTTATCTTACAGAACATCTAGAGGACAAACTATGGATGATGGCACAATGTCTCTCACTGAAGATAGACTACATGTCAAGCCTATGTCAACCCCGCCCCCCACCCTTTGCCCTTTGCCCCTTTCTTGAAAGCCTTAAAAGACAGAATCTTAAGCCCTTAAGTGGGCCTCCTCTCTGAGGCTGCCCACACTCCTGCCTCCTCTCTGAGGTTGCCTGCACTTCCCTTTCTTCGAGTGTGTACTTTGTCTTAAATGAAGACTTGTTGCTGCTCAACTTACTGCGTTTTGTCACTGCACTCTTCCAAGCCTGTCAGGAGGTTAATAAGAACCCTTTTTCCCAGTAGCAGCTTTGTTACTTTGCTATTTCATTCCATTTTCTAGGCCTAAGCACAAGTCTGCACTCTCTACATCCTCCTTCACACAAGTAGGGAAGGGCTACTAAGATCTCTAGCTTGGGTCTGCAAGTTCCCGTCACCTGGGTGACCTGGACAGGACTGCCGCTGTATTATCATGCTCTGTAGTAGCCTGCCCGAAAATCTCCTTTCATTGCCTTTGGGAAGTTCTCAGAACATAACTCACTCCATCCAGTGCTCTGCAGCTTCCCCACATCCTGGAGTGGGAGGGACTTAGTTCCCACACTGTGCAGACTCAAGCAGACACTGAACACCAGGTGACCCTGACTTCAGGAGTTGGCAAGGGATTTGCCCTACGCTGAGCAGGAGGTCAATAAGCTTCCCTTTCCTCCCTCTGCTGCCTGCATAGTTGCTGCCATCCACTACCACTTTTGCTTTAATGAATTCCTTCCTTACCTACGCTCATCCAACCTGCTTGAGAATTCTTTCTCCTTCAGAGTCAAGAGCCCTCCCCCATCCAGGTTGAGGTTTCACCTACTGCGCAGGGAGAGACCTCCTCAGATACAGCTGCCCGACCACACTAGTACTAGTTCCTGGGGAGGAGGAGCAAAATGAACTGCACACCTATGTGTACACTTGTGAAGGGTTTTTGTATTTATGCAGCTAATTTAGTAAAACCCACTCATGATTTACCTATAGTTTATGATTTGAAGAAACCTTTTTTGCAAGGCTTAATTAAAGAACAGCAGTCCAGTCTGTGGAAGGGGTAGGGACTGTGGACTCCAGGAGACCCACGTGGGGCATCTGCTCCCTGGAGGGGAGCCCCATCAGGGACGGAGGCCAAGTGCAGGGGCCTGTACTTCCACCTACCTTGTGCAGAGCAAGGCCCTGAAATTCAGTTCCCTGAGAAGGTGGATGTTTCACTGGAGCTTATTCCATGAGACCCACAGGGGTGACCTTGCTCTCCCCTTGCCTCCCTTTCTAATGAGGGAAGGGGTACCTACAGAGCTTCAGGCGGTGAGCTGCTTTAGAAATGCAAAGGTTCAGCTACTTGAAGGGAATGCATTTGAGGGAAGTCTCTCCTTGTCTCCCCAGTGTCTTCACAGAGGAACAGAGCTTTTTTCAGAAACCCTGTATAAAGACAGAGTTCAGAAGCGCACCCCTGGGCCCTGAGGAGGTTTCTTCCCAGGACGTTTTATGCAAATCTGGCTTAATACATGGGTGGACTGAGTCTTTACTGCAAGCAAAGAAAGAAGAGGAAAGAGAATAATAATCCCCTTCACATTTGGGCTATAAATACCACAGTAAACAGGGCTGGAAGGGAGGGATTGGGGTCCTCCGGGAGCTCGAATCTGTTGTCAGGCCTGTGGCTGATTCGTCAGGGTTCCTTCCCACAGGAAGGACGGTAGGAGCTGGGTTGAGTGACTGTAATTGGCACCAATTAGAAAGCCTCCCTGCGGACGTGGCCACCACAGCAGGGCAGCCTCACCGAAGAGAGACAAGTGTACGACGGCTGAGGACGGACGGTGGTTCCTGCACTCTCAGCAAAATGATGAGATGGCCACCAAATTGTAGTGTTGGCCCAGCCAAGATGGGGTTTTATTTTCCTTCAGAAGGGAAGAACTCAGACTGGACCCAAGGTAGAAACCTCCCCTTATTGTCCTAGACCTACCCTCTTTCCCTCCCCAAGGCACTGTGATCTCCCTAAAAGCAAGGATTTCCTCAGTGCCATATTTATCTTCCAGCCTGGCTCACTAAGTGTTGCTCGGATGAATCCAGGGGTGCTAAGTGCCTCGGTCTCCTCATCATAAAATGGGACTTAATGTTATAACACCTGCCTCTCAATGGCCCAGCATATGGTAGAGACTCAATAAAAATTCATATCCATCCTTTGGTTCATCGGGGAGCCATCCTGTCTGCGGGAACCATGTGGCAATTTTTTTTTTTACAACTGTGAGTCTGTGAATCTCGAAAATCGTGACCTGCGCTTTAACTCAGAAAACAGTGTATCAGGAAACTAAAATTAAAGTTTTGATGGACAAACCAAAGCATAATAGAGGTGAAGCCACACCCCCAGGTGGAGACTTCACAAATTTTAAAGAATCAATTCCAAAACGACTGGATCCTTATCCAGCTGAGGGTATATAAAGAGCTCCAGACATGGAGAGTTGGGAAAAGCACACGTAGAGCCATTTGTTTGGAGAGAACTGTGATGGTACCACATCCTTGCCCTCTGCCAGGTGGGAGGGATGGACGGCTCCCTCCTTTCCCTTAAGCCGAGCTAGGAGGAGGGCTGCCACGGGGGCCCCTTGGAGGTGCACTTACGCGGGGCCAGGCCTGTGTGTGCAGAGTGTCTCTGGGCAGGGATGACCGAGAGCTTCCCAAGCCAGCAGGGGCTGGTGTGGGCTGGCATGGGTCTGTGCGATAAAGCCATCTAGAGGATGCCGGATGAACCAGAATGAAGCTGGAGGAGAGAGACAGTCTCCAGGGCCTGAGGAAAGCTCTGGCTGCAGCTGTGTCTGCCTAGGTAGAGGGACAAGCAGGAGAGAGGTCATTGAAGACAGAAACCTCAGAAGAACCCAGAAAAGAGCCTATGAAGGAAAGAATCAGCTTTAAACATTTGCCAGGACCAGCATGTTCAAAGGTAGCTTAGACCCAACAGTTCAAGGTCATTTGGCCATTCCTACCCACTTACCAGTGCTCCCACCTTCCACTCCATCCCTGGAAGGGACCAGACACTGGCCTGTCAGCTTGGGGTGAGGGACGGCAGAAGAGAGGCCAGGGAAATTGAGAAGAGACACCCTGTTCTCCCTCCGGGCTGTAGGCAGTCGGCCTGAGCAGGCCTACGCTGGAGAAGGGAGATTTGAACATACGAAGTTTGCGGTTTTCATTCTCTTAGACTGGAATTTCTAATTAACAAATTGAGACTTAGACTGGCATAGGGTTGCCCCTTACCTGAGAGTGAGCAGAAAAGTTTCTGGAACTGCTGGAATTTTAATCTGAGACAAGGAAAGATGACCCTCATTGGATTATTTCAAAGGGAGATAACATATAAAGTTGGGTTTTAATTTGTCATGAGTTGTGTATTCAGAATAGTCAGCACCTTATGTACTATGAATACTTCTAGCATCTCTGGGCCTGCCAGGTGATATGGTGGCAGAGCACAGGGTCACATGGTGCAGATGGCAGGGCAGTTCACGCTGCAGCACGGATCTGCTGCCAAGCACTTTGTTGCCCCAGGCCCCACTCAAGACTGGTGGCTTGCCAAGAAACTGAGAAATGGGTTAGAGCAGTCTTCCTAAGTGAGATATACATATTGTCTCCAAAATTCAAAGAGGTCCTGTGCCTCCTTCTCAGTGGTGGGAGGCAAGCTGCAATTACCTGTCCTTTACCTTGAAGGGGATGCTTCAGAAGACCACTGTAAAACTCCATCTATGTGGAAGGTCCCTGATCCTCATGGGGTTTCTTTCCTATCATCTGATGTCCATGCACCTTACTAGGGCATCTCAAGTACTGGCCACTTCCTGTTCTGCACCTATTAGCACCATGCCACCAGTATAATGGGAGCAGATGGATTCCTGGGAATGGCAAGGAGATCAAAGCTCTTGAGGATCAAGTTCTGTTGGGGAGCAGGGGAGTTAATATAGCCTTATAGGCTAGACAGTGAATGGGCACTTCTGCTTTTCTCATGTAAAAGTTAGCTGGTTTTGATTCTCCTTCTGATAGGAATTGAGAGGAATGAATTTACCAATTAATAGCTGCTTATCAAATGCCAGAGGCTGTATTATCCATTCTAGTAATGCACACACATCAAATACAGCGGCAGCGATGGGAATACCACGGGGTTAAGTTCACAGTAGTTCACCATCATCCACCACAATCCATCTGATTGTCACAGGGACCAAACGAGTGAATGCAACAGGGAGCTGATAGTGATCGCCACCTCTTGCATCCTCTAAGTCTTTGATGGTGGCACTGTTTTCTGTAATTGCTCTTAGGATGTAGCATCATTTCTGACTTACTAACTTGGGAGCAGGTGGGATAGTTTCAAGCATTTCACTTGGCTTTTCCTATCAAACCCTCTTATCAATCAGGGGCTGGGGAACGAGCTACAGGGAGGGTCTGTGGGGCCATTAAACACACGGAGGGGCAGACTTGGGCCAGAACACCTTGCAGCGCCTGTCCTCCATAAGCCCATCTCCAGCCAGAGGAGCATGATAGGGCTTCAGATGCCCTGGTAGCAGTGTCATCTCAGACCCCTAGTTTTAATAGGGATGCTGGGTCCTCAAAAGATATGAAAATCCCCCTTTACCCCCTGTGTGGTTACCCTTTAGGGAAGGATCCGGGAAGTGTTCACCGAGTTGTGTGACGGTAATGCAGGGTTTTTCCTCAAGGGGGCCCAGCCTACTCTTTGATTAGTGGCCTAAGCTGGGTCTGTGAGATGACTTGATCTAGAAAGTGGAGGAGGGTCTTGCTGTCCATGCCAATCATTACCTTCACCGTGCTTCTATCCTTCTGGAATTCCATAATCCTCACTGACACTAGGGAGCCCCCAGTCCTACGGCAGCATCCCCTCCTGCAGAAGCAGCCAGTTCAGAGCTTCTCCAGGATGCTAGTGGCCCCCTTCTCGTACCTCATCTCTGCCTTAGCGAACACTCCTCTGGCCCTCCCGAGGAGCACAGTAAAGAGAAGGGGCCTCCAGGCTCACGTAACAAATCCATTTGAACATGGCCTCCTCCCTGGACCTTTAGACCCCTTCCTTAGTTCTCTGCCAAGGCAGTTTGAACACTTCCACCTCATTTACTGCTGGGTCATAGCCTGTGTAAGCTTTGAGGAGCAACACCTGCAGTGTAGTAAGATCATTCCAGGCAGCCATGCTGTGGGTCACAGGTGAGTACGCTTATGTAAAAAATTCTCCCCTTCCAAACTTATTCTGGGCCCCTTTGGCTCAACACCCTCAAGACCCAGTCATTCCCATATGTCTTCTTCTCCTGGTGCCTGCTAATCCATAGCAGTAAGTACTGCAGTTTCTTCAGCAAACAAGTGCTTTACTTCTGCAGCAGGGACTGTATTTCCCCTACTCAGGCTGTTCTAGGACGTGACCCTGTTTACCTGCCTGGTGGCAGAGTTGGATTTTGAGGATAAGCATGCTGCAGGGTACCTGCTTTGAGAGTAATCTTTGCAGGATCTCCAAGCAAGGGGAAGATGCCCCCCTTTAGTAAGGGGCAGGGAGCTGCTTCTGCCAGTCCAGACAGTTCAAGGGATTCTAGGGTCTCAAGACATTGGGCATTTACCCAGATGCCCCCCTTTCAGGTGTCAAGATCCTACATTTTTCCCATTTAGGGCCCTGACTTTGATACAGAAAAATTTTCAAGGGTGCACATTCATTCTCCTTACTGTCTGCCACCCCTACAATTAAATTCTGCGCCTCCTCCTTAGTACAGTGTCCTGAGATTGGAAGAGACAAATGTCTTCTTAAATCCTGACAGAAATGCATTCTGGAAGTGTTCACTGAGTTGTGTGATGGTAAGTTGTGTGGGCAACTTCACACAGCATGTCTTGAGTTTGTGTTGGCTGAGCTAAGTTTTCCATTTTCTTATTTCAAGGCTTCCAAAACAATTAACAAAAGGCAACCCCTCAAGCTTTATAACTTACCCCACGCCATTCAGGTGCCACAGGTACCACTTCACCTTTCACCTGAATTACATCTCAGTCTGCATAGGAGAAGGTCTGAGTAACTGAGATGCTGCACTGGGCCAGGGATTAACCCCACCCCACCTACTACCACTGCCATCTGACCTCCACGTGACTCAGTTTCAAACATCCATCCTGACAGTCTGATTTCTAGGACTACTTCTGAACCAACTGCTTTCACCCAGGTTCTCTCATAAGCAGTGCCTAGGACAAATGCTTGTGTTCAGGTGGTTTAGTTAGGAAGCAATCCCAGGGAGCAGGGCAGGGAAACAGAGAAGGACAGAGAGCCAATACAAGATGCGTTATTGATTTGGGTCATCTCTACAGGTCACTCCCACAGGTCTTGCTTAATCCTGCAAGACCTTTTGAGGAAACTTAGGAAACAGAACTCTCCACCTGGAGCATAAAAGGGCAAAGCATTTACCCATTGTCCTCTCCCCACAATTAGTCTATGGAGTTCCCACATGCATTGATTCCCCTGAATATCCAGGTTGCATGTGTGTGAGTGCCAAGGGGTGGTCATGGATGTCCCCCAAGACAGGAAGTAGGAGGTACAAGGCATGCACCTGTGGGGGAAGCACCATCATTTTGCACCTGTGTGAAGTTGCTCAGCACTCAGAGCTGGTCATATGATAGAACTGGAGTCAGAGGGTTTTAAATGGAGCACAACAGGTGCCCAGTACAGTCCACCCTGGTGAATACTGTCCTTCAGAGCAGTACAGGTAGATGCTTAACTGTTAACTTCACTGCAAATGGCCCAAACCATTAGGAAGCATTTCTTTAGGAATCACCTACAAAGCCAATTTAGAAGCCAAACAAGAAATTCAGTCTCTCATAATACTTAGTTTTTAAACCAAAGCAGTATGCCCAGCTTAATTAATTTACTCATTAACCATAATCTAACCCTCCCCAAAGAAAGACAATTTGCTAATATAGAGAACAAGCTCATTTCAAAATTATAGAAATGTAATATAAAGGAGAAAGAAGACAGACATCAATGTTATCACTTTATGCTTAGCCACATCTTTTATGAATAAATGTGTGTCTGTGTATCTGTGTGTTGTATATGTAACTGTGTCTGTACCTCTATTGTATCACATATCTGTGAGTTTATATGAGTGTCTGCGTGTATTGTGTGTCTTTGTTTTGTGTGTGTAGACCATATATTATGTGCCAAGCACTGTGCCAGGCACTGGGGTGCCCCATGTAGAGACTAAACAGCCCATCTTGCCAGAGAGTGAGGAAGACCACAGTTAAGAACCTCCAACTTTTAAATTTCTGTTATGGTAGGCAGAATAATGGCCTCCTAACGATGGAACCTGTGAACACGTTATGTCACATGGTAAGGGGGAATTAAGGTTGCAGATGGAATTAAAGTTGCTAATCAGTTGACCGTAAAATAAGATTACCTTGTATTATCCAGGCAGTCCAGTATAATCACAGGGTCCTTAAAAGATGGAAGGGAGAAGGCAGCAGAGTCAGTGTCAGAGTGATGTGAAGAGAGAAAGACTCAACCAGCCCTTGCTGGCTTTGAGGATGGAAGGGGCCAGGAAAGGAGGGCAGCCTCCATAAACTGGAAAAAGCACGAAAACGTTCTTCCTTAGAGTTTGCAAAATGAATGCAAGCTTGCTGATACCTTGATTTTAACCCAGTGAAACCAATTTTGGAATTCTGATCTCCAGGACTCTAAGATATTAAAATTTGTGTTGTTTTTTAACCCTTAAATCTATGGTAATTTGCTGTGGCAGCAATAGGACATGCATAACATACCTGTAAAAACTGGGTTCATGTCTTTAAAACGCTCCCCCTTTACTTTGCTACTAGCTTTAGTTTAAAGGTGCAGTGGATTGCATTTTGTATTGGGTTGAGAAGTCAGTATGTAATGAGATACAGAGTCTGAATTAACCTTGAACATACTTTCAATAGCCCACTATGTAGACAGCAGGAACCAGGATCCCCTGAAATGAGCAGATCGACACTCCCAAGGTGCCCTCGCTCCCCCAGGCACCCAGTGCTTACTCATTGCAAGGGCCAGCTAAATAAATCACATCCTTTGAGTTATCTCTCTCTCCCTCTAGGCATATAATTAAATTTGCATCAGTTCAAAGAGCATGGCTGCAACTCCATTGTAATTTCAGATTTTGTTTTTATTTCCTGAATTTGCTAAGGAAAGAAAGGAAAACCAAAATCTTCTCTTTGTGTTATGGCTTGTTCTCTTTTATTATGAAATATACCAAGCATACAAAGTGTGAAGAAGAATATAACCAATGTCTGTGTGCACATCACCCACCTCTGACAAATTCTAACGTTATTCTACATTTGATTTAGATTTTTTTTTTAGAGGGCATATCTTATATTTATTGATCAAATGGGTGTTAACAACAATAAAATTCTGTATAGGGGACTCAATGCACAATCATTAATCAACCCCAAGCCTAATTCTCAACAGTCTCCAATCTTCTAAAGTATAATGAACAAGTTCTTACATGGTGAACAAATTCTTACATAGTGAGTAAGTTCTTACATGGTGAACAGTGCAAGGGCAGTCATCACAGAAACTTTCGGTTTTTGATCACGCATTATGAACCATAAACAATCAGGTCAAATATGAATATTTGTTTGATTTTTATACTTGATTTATATGTGGATCCCACATTTCTCCCTTTATTATTATTATTATTTTTTTTAATAAAATGCTGAAGTGGTAGGTAGATGTAAGATAAAGGTAGAAAACTTAGTTTAGTGTTGTAAGAGAGCAAATGTAGATGATCAGGTGTGTGCCTGTAGACTATGTGTTAATCCAAGCTAGACAAGAGCAACAAAACATCCATGTATGCAGAAGATTTCTCTCAAAACAGGGGGGGGAGAGGTTCTAAGCCTCCCCTCTGTTGATCCCCAATTTCTCACCTGATGGCCCCCCTGCGACTGTGCCTGTCTTAGGTTGTTCCTCCCTTGAGGAATCTTACCCGTCTCTGGCTAACCAGTCATCTTCCGGGGCCATACAGGGAAATGTAAAGTTGGTAAGTGAGAGAGAAGGCTTATTGTTTGAAATTGATTCAGATTTTTAAATATAAGTGAAATGTTACACAAATAGTTGAAACCCAGTGTCCTTATCCTCACAGATGCCACCCCCAGCCCCTGTCTTCCTCACCCCCAGGAGCATTCCATAGCACTGATTTCTACATTTATAGTATTACTATGCTTTTATACCTCTACTACCCAGATCTGTGTGTACCCATAAACAATGAAATATGAGTTTGCCTGTTTAGAAAGATTACATAAATGGCATACTGCCTATATCCTTCTGCGACTTGCTCCCCTGTCTACACTGATACCTGTAGCTCTGGTTCATCTTTTTAACTGATGAATAACATTTGATTATATGAAAACACAATTTGTTTATTGCTCTTCTGTTCATAAGTATTTAGGTGGTTCCGGGTTCTCTTTATTACAAAGCTTCAGTGAACATTCTTGTTCATTTCCTTGTGCCCCTTTGCTAGAGTTCCTCCAAGGTATATATTTAAGAGGGAAATTGCAGGTCAAAGGATGTTTAGCTTAGTGTCACTGGTTATTGCTTAATTGCTTTACACAGTACTCACACCAATTTCCCACTGGCAGTGTATGTAAGTTCCCTTTAATCCACATCCTGAACAACACATTCAAGTTTCTACCCATCTGATTGCTAATGGGTCTTGTCCTTCTCAAGTTGCACGATTGATTTTCAGAGCAGCGCTGGGCAGAGGTGGT